>NC_080836.1:6224166-6542500 GCF_030435755.1 Ochotona princeps | reverse complement strand
TATATATTGTTTGATGATTTTCAAAAAAATTGTAGGAACTACTACAAAAAGAAAAGCATATTTTGTTGCAAAACATTTTTGAAATGTACACATACTCACAACTTTCAAAAGTTCTTGGAAGTTCATGAGAAACACTCTCCATAAATTAAAAAAATGCACTAAAGAAAACAACATAAGTTTAAATCCATTTACCCTGAACTTCATCAAGTATCTTCATAAGCATACTGTTCGTGTTCCTCCATTAGGTTGGAGGGGTAGCTATGTACAGATACACATTTCTACAAGTCCAATCACTTCATAAAAGGAATCGTTTTGTGGGAATTGATAGGGGAAACAATAATTATGCTACATTTTTATTAGAAGTGCTGATGAAGCAGTAGTTGAAGCATGGCGTGTTGCCATTTTGACCTGCAGAGCAAGCTCTAAATTGTAATAGGAAAAGTAAGAGTATTAAGCATAATATATGCTACCACTGTGCAGTTAAGGGCCAAAGAGAAGCTTATTGTGCATGTAAATATTTCATTGAGTTCAATAGACTATATCTGTTAAATATTTTATTCTGGAGTTTTCATCTCACTTTTCTTCAGTTTCTGAAGAGTTGTCATTTACGGAGAAAACGTTGTCAGGATAAATCTGTCACTTTCAAATTGGTTTTAAAATTCACTGCCACTTCCACTTAGGCATCACATTTTTGTCCACCTTCCCATTTATCACATCGCAGAGTTCGCTTTCACCTTTATTCAGAAATGATGGCCATGCTGACCGTGAAAGGCTCAGAATTTTTTTTACCAAAATATTAGATTTTACTTTCATTTCTTCCTATGTACTGTCTTTAATGTTTGCCTATAGGAAGAAGTTTTGTTACTCAAAAACCTTCCAATATTGGCAAAGGCATATAATGGAGCTTTTTATGTAAATCAGTGGTTATTACAGCTACAGTTACTTCCAACATTTCACGGGCACACTTTCCGTCTCAGATTGTCTACATAACATCTTCTATTAAGCATGTCTAATGCTTTACAAACCAAACCAAAAACATATAAACCCTAGTGTTCAAGTTAGAAGGAATGATTTGAGATCCATTTCTGCTAAATCTTGCACCAATATTGGGATGCATTGAACTTAATTGCCAATAAGAATAATAATTTAAAAACGTTGGCAACCAAGGGGACGTTTGGCCTAATTTGATCCCCTTGTCCCACATTGGAGGACCTGAGTGTGACCCTCAGCTCTGGCCCTGATCCCAATATTTTTCCCTGGGAGACACTCATGATAGCTAAAGTGATTGGATTTTTGTCAGCTGTGTGAGATACCTGGATGGAGGTACAAGTTTCTGACTTTACACAGGGACAGTTGCAATCACTTTGTACATTTGTGGATGGAGCCAGAAAAGATGGAGATGTCGCTCTGTGTCTATCCTTCATTCTTGCTCTCATTTCTTTTCCTCTTATATAAAAATATATTAATTTAATATCACTCACTACACAGAATTTATGAAAAGAAAATGATACAATGTGAGATCACGAATGTTTATTGACGCATTACTTTAATTCTACAAAAGGCCTAATTGCCTAATAAATCACACCTGTCCATTTTTAAATTAATAATCAATAGTCATGAGATGTCTAAGATTCTAGGATTTTATACTCCGATCAATTGGTTATATGAGGCTTTTGGAGAAGCTTTTTAAAATATAGTTCTTGATGAATTGATGGTGGTATTGGCTCTGGGGAAGCTATTAAGGGCAGGCCAAGTACCCACAGGCAAAGAGAGCAAAACAAGCAGTACAAGAACCAGACTATAAGAATGCCTCTTTCTGATGGGCACGGGTTCAATATTCTCCCCCTCCAGTCCTAAAGCTGGGTTGTGCCCTGAAACCCTTGGTCCGCATAGGTCTGTGAATCACAGCAGCACGTACTTGATCAAAACAATGCAATTCTTTGGTACAGCCTCTTTCCAAAGCTCTCAGTTAGAAGGAAATCTCAGAACAAAATAAGTTTGAACTGCTTGGGCACTTCAAAACAGTTTTTTTTCTTTTTTTTTATTTATTCATTAATTACATTGTATTATGTGACACAGTCTCATAGGTACTGGAATTCTCCCCACCCCTCCCCAAACCCTGTCCCCATGGTGGATTCCTCCACCTTGTTGAATAACCACAGTTCAAGTTCAGTTGAGATTCCCTCATTGCAAGCACATACTAAACATAGAGTCCAGCATCTTATTGTCCAGTCAAGTTCAACGGCTTCTTAGGTAGACCCGTTCTGATTTGAAGACAGAGCCAGCAGAGTATCATCCTAATCAATTAAAAGCTCCAACATACCATCAGCAATTATGGAATTATGGAATTATGGAATTATGGAATCATTATGGAATTAATTGACATAGTAATGAGTAACCAACATGTTAAAAATAAATGCGAGTTCTTAACCACATTCTGTGATCACCTCATTGACATTTCAATTTTAGTTTGTACACAACATATAACATACATAACATGTTAGACATAACATCATATCATCTTGAATTAAGGCAAACATGTGGTGTCTAACCTTTTGGGATTGGCTCATTTCCCTTAGCATTATGGTTTCCAGTTTGGCCCATTTGGCCACAAAGAACTGCATTTTGTTTTTTTTAATAGCTGAGTAGTATTCCATGGAGTAGATGAACCACAGCTTTCTTATCCAATCCTCTGTTGATGGGCATTTTGGCTGCTTCCATGTTTTTGCAATTACTGATTGTGCTGCTATGAACATAGGAGTGCATGTTGGTTTCTCATAAAACAAGTGTTCTGGATATATTGCTAGGAGTGCTATTGCTGGATCATACAGTATGTTGATTTTGAGTTGTTTGAATGTTCTCCATACTGATTTCCATAGAGGCTGTACCAACCTGCAGCCCCACCAGCAGTGGAGTAGGGTTCCCTTTTCCCCGCAACCTATCATTAAAATGTCTATACTGCCAAAAGCAATTTATACATTCAACACAATCCCACTCAAATTGCCAAAAACATTCTTCATGGAACTGGAAACAATGATTCAAAGGTTCATCTGGAAACGCAAAAAACCATGAATAGCTAGAACCATCCTGAAGAACAGGAAGTTAGCAGGGGGAATCACAGTTCCGGACCTCTGGACATACTATAGGGCAGTGGTTATCAAAACAGCCTGGTACTGGCACAAAGATAGAGAGGAAGATCAATGGAGCAGAATAGAAACACCAGAAGGGAACCCACACAGATACAACCAAATAATCTTCGACAAAAAGACAAATGACAATCCAGGCAAATGGGAAGGTCTGTTCAATAAATACTGTTGGGACAACTGGTTGATAGCCTGCAGAAACAAAAAGATAGACCCACATCTCTCACCATACACTAAGATCAAATCTAAACGGATAAAAGATCTAAACCTACATCCAGAAACCTTTAAACTTTTGGAAGGAAATGTTGGAAATACTCTGCAAGATCTAGGTGTAGGTCCCTACTTCCTAAAAAGGACACCAAAGGCAATAGCAATCAAGACCAGAATAAACAAATGGGACTTCATCAAACTAAGAAGCTTCTGTACAGCAAGGGAAAAAATCAACAAAGTAAAAAAGCAACCCACAGAATGGGAGAAGATCTTCACGCACTAGGTAGGTGATAGAGGGCTAATCTCCAGAATATACAAAGAGCTACAAAACAACCAAAATGCCAAAATAAACAAGCCACTCAAGAAATGGGCATGGGAAATGGGCAGACACTTGACAAAGGAACAAACCCAAATGGCAAATAAACATATGAAAAAATGCTCAAGTTCCCTGGCAATAAGGGAAATCCAAATTAAAACATCAATGAGGTACCACCTAACGCCAGTAAGACTGGCCCACATGAATAAAAACATCAAAACAGTTTTAATCCTACCTGCAGGAAAAACAGATTTTGAAAAGTCAGTATGTATCCGCGTGAACACTGTTTAAATTCATGAATAATTTGTAGTTACAGTTCAGAAATCTCCTAGCTGCTCAGGTCAAGATATCTGCAAAAGTTATAACATCAAGAGGTTGAGGTCAGGGCAGCAAGCATTGCCCATAGCCGTGTTGCTGAGCAGTGTGAGCGTGCAGTCCTTGCGGAGGTCCATGTTCTCACACAGAGACTATCCATGCATTTGTAATGAGTGCAGGCCTCAAAACAATAAACATGCAAATGGGCTTCCAGGGCACACAATTACCTTTTTCAGTAGAACAATAGAAGAAATAAAAAAGAGACACCAAAATGATATTTAATATTCTCTTTTTAAAAACCTGAAAATTCATCCACTGGAGTATGGAAGTGCCTGAGAACATGAGACTCTCAGGATAACAAATGTATCCTATGTTATGGCCTAATACTAATCACTGCTTTCTTACATTTCTCAGATTAAAAACTACCCTCCATCATGATAGTTGTGTAACAGCTAAGAAGATACATGGACACCTAATATTTTTATTTGTGAACACTCCTCACCCATAATGAAAATTTTAATATGTGAATTGACATATTCAATTTTTAAGAACATAAAAATAAGCCACTGTGATGAAGTAAGAGGAAATCTCGAGTTTCTTGGTCACTAAAAATAATGATATCAACATGTAATAATCCGGTACTCAAAACATGTATGTTAAAACATGTATAGGACAATTGTCAAAGAAATGATAGATCACTACAGTCCCTAAAATAGAAAAACATGTGAAAGCAGAAACTCTATTAGCTAACTATAAATTTCTGAAAAATTCTCAAAAAATTATCTCAAATAAGAATGTGTCAGCTGGCCCTAAATGTTTGCAGCTTCTTGCCCTGTGCCATACGCAAGGCTGTCACAATAGCTCACTCTTACTTTCGCTTTGAACTTGGAAGTGCAGAGAATAACCTCATTGCACATCATCACGTAAATGATCTGACCAGGGGAATGGCCAAAGAACCAGGGCAAGGCATAACCCACAGGAACAGACAGGAAAAAAAGAAAAAAACCAGAAGACATGGTGCATAAGACAACAAAAAACAGAAGACAAGGTTCACAAGGATTCCAGGTGGAGACATTCAGTGAAGGATCGAATAGTTCAGGGAGATGCTGGGGCGAGACTGAGAAATCAGCACACTTCAAAGCAGTTACATAAAGAGACACGTTAAGACTCAAGTGCACATGTAACCTCACAAAGGATGCAATGAACACCAAAGCAACAGGAATTAAAGAAAATTGACAGAACGCATTTCTGCTATGGAAGAAAATTAGGGTCTCAACGAAGCTTCTAAATATACCTAGACCACAAAATATGAAACTTTCCACCATTGCCTATAGCAACAGTGTCATGACCCATGTAAAGAGCAGAAAGTTGGAGTAAAGACTACCTGACAGACTGATTTATTACAAAACACAGAGGTCAATGGGGGGGCGGGGAAGAAGGCACTGGGAGCAGATAAAATGGAAAATAAGAATAAATAATACAAAAGGAAGCAAGTGCACCTGCTCAGAGGCGTGCTCTCGTCTCGAGCTGATCCCTGAGCTGAGCTGAAGCCTGGCTGACAGGTACATAAAGGCTCAAACACAGAGCACACTGCAAGAAGAAAAATGTTTGTTTTTCCTTACGTTTTATGTTTTGCCATCTTATAGCATTCACATAGACCTCTGTACAAACAGAACCTGAAGATGAACTAAAGCAGCACAGAGTTCAGAGATCACCTTAAGTACGTAATAGGCTTCACAGAAAGAATTTTGGAGAAAAAACAAAACATAAGGACTATTAGCACTCTTCAACTGAAATGTCCAATTGCTAAACAGAAAAATAGCCATAGAGAGATGGTGGATATTAGATTGACATATGCATACATACACAAAGCTGCTATGAGGGAGAGTCTGATTTTCAAAGCTATCATTTTATAATAACTAAGTCCACAATTTTCAAAATTGTTAATAAATCATGAAAAAATAGGGAAAAAAGGCTAATAATGTACAAAATAACCTTTCTTTTTTCAAAGATTCTTTTTATTTTTATTGCAAAGGCAGATATACAGAGAAAAGGAGAAACAAAGAAGAAGACCTTTCATTTGCTGGTCACTCTTCAAGTAGCCACAACAGCGAAGCTGAGTCAATATGAAGCCGGGAGCCAGGAGCCTCTTCCAGGTCTCCCACGCAGGTCCAGGGTCCCAAAGCTTTGGGCCATCCTCGATTGCTTTCCCAGGCAACAGTCAGGGAGCTAGATGGGAAGCGGAGCATCTAGGACATGAACTGGCACACAAATGGGATGCTGGGACATGAAAGGTAAGGGTTTAGCCACAGGGCTACCACACTGGGTCTCAAATTATTTTTCTTTTTATTTTTTTTTAAAGTTTATTCATTTTATTACAGCCAGATATACACAGAGGAGGAGAGACAGAGAGGAAGATCTTCCGTCTGATGATTCACTCCCCAAGTGAGCCGCAACGGGCTGATGCGCGCCGATCCGAAGCCAGGAACCTGGAACCTCTTCCGGGTCTCCCACGCGGGTGCAGGGTCCCAATGCATTGGACCGTCCTCAACTGCCTTCCCAGGCCACAAGCAGGGAGCTGGATGGGGAGTGGAGCTGCCGGGATTAGAACCGGCGCCCATATGGGATCCCGGGGCTTTCAAGGCGAGGACTTTAGCCGCTAGGCCACGCCGCCGGGCCCTCAAATTATTTTTCAAGTAAACATATCTACTAATGCAAAATACCTTTAACATTGAAGAAAAAGTTTGGAGACAATTGTGTAACGGATTTGGTCATCACTTTGGGTGCTGGTGCTTCATATCAGAGCGGCCTGTTTCGATCGCCTACTGCTGAGCTTCTGGTCCAGCTCCTTCTTTTTGTGCCCATGAAGCCATCGAATGATAGTACAAGTACCTGACACCCACCTGGGGCAATTCCTGCCCCTCCGGTGAGAGAGCAGATGGACAGCTGGGATCTTTGCTATAGCATAGACTCTGGGATTTTTCCCTGCCCCATTTTCAATTCCCTCTCCCCTAATTCATTTTCCCATATTATTAAAATAGTATAATCCTTTATAAGCATAAGTCCATCATTCTGCTGTTTAATTGTATCCTAACATTGCATGTATAGACAATGGCAAGCAGTCCAGCATTCTATTGTCAAGATATAAACGATATGTTCATTGAGAGTCTGTCTTTGATTTGTAAGTAGAGATGCACAAATCATTGTATCTTCACATTTGGATATCATACATAGATTCACACTTGGACAGATTACATAGATTATATTATACATTCCCTTAAATGAAAAGCCATAAAAATCAGCAACAGGAATAAAGTTAAAAAAATAATTACAGCACCATGGAGTTAAATAACATTCTACTGAATAACCATTGTCAATGAAGAAATGAAAAAGAAAACAAAAAATCTTCTTGGAAAGAATGATGCTACTGTGTGATCTATGAGCCAATAAAGAATTTAGTAAGAGGAAAGAAAATATTTTATTTTATTTTTATGTTAAAGGCAGATTTACAGAAAGAAAGGGAGACAGAAAGCTGTCTCATCCAATGGTTAACTCTCTAAATGCTACAGCAGTCAGTTGAGATGACCCAAGCCAGACCCTTGGGGATCTCCCATGTGGGCTCAGGGTCCCAGAGATTTGGGTTTTCCTCCACTGTTTTCCCAGACTACCAGCAGGGTTTCTGGATTAGAAGCAGTGCATCTAGGACAAAAACCAGCACCAATATAAGTTGCCTGCTCTAACATGAGGAAAATTATCCAACAGAGCAATCACACTGGTCCCATTACCATTATATTCAAATTAGAAGTGAATGAATTTATTCAGTAAAGTTACAAGACACAAAATCACCACAACAGAACCATTTGTACTTAATATCACAATAAACTATCTGAATGGGAAAGAAAAAGAAGCAATTTTAGTACAGAGACAAATTAACAGAGAAAAATGACAAATGAAGCCAGAGAATTGTAAATTATACATTTCACAGCTTTGTTTAAAAAACATACAGATGATAGAACTAAATAAGCAATCCTTGCACGTTCATGTGTTGGAACATTGAATACTGGAAAGATTAATGCTTCTCAAAGCTTTCAAGAGGGAAACTACAATCTCCATAAAAATCAATTGGCATTGGTTGTGTATGAACTAAAATTGAAAAGTCAATGAAGTCAACACAGGATGTGGTTAAGAACTTGCATTTTCTAACATATTGGTCACTCAATACCATGTCAATTAACTTCATAATATTGTCAATTTTTGTTGATGTTATGTTGTGGCTTTTTATTGGAGGGAATGATATTCTGCCAGCTCTACTTTCAGACCAGGGATGGTCTCCCCAAGAAACTGTTGAATTTATCTGGACAGTAAGATGCTGGATTCTATGCATGGTACATGCTCACAATGAAGGAATCATGATTGGATTTGAACTGTAATACTGCAGCAATGTGGAGGAATCCCACATAGGGAGAGGGCATAGGGAAGGGATGGGGGAATCCCAGGGTCTACGAAACTGTGTCATAAAATGAAATTAAATGAAAAATATCAATTGGCATTTTATTGGAAAGAGAAAAGCTTATCCTAATAGCTGTTTGGGGTCTTAAGTGGTACTCAATTGATACAATTGTCTTGAAGAAGAAAACAATGTAGAAATGCATGCACTGTCCAGTTTCAAAATTCATTTCAAGTGTGGCAATCAAAAAGTATGGAAAGGTACAAGTGATGACCCAGTACATATAATAACGAATCCAAAAGCGTTCTTTCAGATATATGGTCAAAGGTTTTCAATAGGCATCACAAGGTAATTCAGTGGGGAAAAAAAGTAGTCATTTTAAAAAAAAAATAGTCCTGGTAAATTGTTACCTATTCATGTCCAAAGGATTTAAAATCAGCCCTTACCTTCTACCACACAAAAAGTAATTTAAATTTAACCAAAACATGTAAGAGAATTAAGCATTAAGCACATAGAAAAATACATTCAGTAAATGTTTGTTGTCATAAAATTTAGCAGTGTTTTTAGGTATGCCAACCCAAGCACAGGAATTAACAATTTAAAAAAAATGTACACAAGATCCAGTAAAAATGTATTTCATCATAGGACGCAGCTCAAGAAATGAAAAGAAAAATCCTAAACGGGTTGAAAACATTTATGATTTGTCTATTAAACAAAGTTAGTAGAATAGATAAAGAAAACTATTAATCAACAAGACCAAATAGCAGTCTAATTACAAATGGACAAAACTCTTCAGCAGGTGTTTCTCTAAATAAGATTTGTGCATGGCCAAACTATGAGAAGATACTCAATCACATTCCATTATGGAAGTGCACTTACAAACCACATTGAGATACTCTTGACATACATTAGAATGCGTATTCTCCAAAAATGGAAAACAATTATGAGCGAAGATATGGAAACATTGTCAGTTTTGCTTTCTTTTCTGTAGAGATATAAACTGTTGTGACTGCTGTGGGAAATACTCTGTCGGTTCCTCAGAAAGTTTAATGCAGTTTTCTCATACAATGTAACAATTTCACCTCTTAATTTACTCCTACAGAATTAATGTCTCAGGCTCAAATGGATATGGGCACACCAATGTTCACATTAGAACTGTTCACAATACTCACAAAAAACTTTCATTGTCAATAGATACATAGAATAAGGAAAAGTTTGTATCTTGATTCAATAGAATATAAATTGACTCTAAAATTAGAACTGATTTATAGTAAATGCTACAGTATAAATTAGCTTTACTAGATTTTTTGATAGGTTGGTTTAAATTTAGCAAATTCAACATGAGATATTAGGATGTCTGATTCATATCCTTGGGGGACAGGCCCTATTCCCACAGGATTGGAATAATATTTCAAGTAAATGTGTATTCATGTCAACAGAACACTGCATTGGCAGTTGTGATGTTTCCACTATTCCACATGTAAAATTATTGCATTTTCTCATTCTGTCTTACAAACATATGAAGAATAAGGTTTTTGTTTGTGGTGATAAACTATGTAATAGATTCAATTAAAATGCATTATTTATATGTATGCTTCTTTATGCTGTTGTTACCCTCGCTGTACCAATTTCAATTGATTTGCTTTTGGTAAGAACATCCATTTATTAAATCAAACTGCACATGGGTGATTTTTTTCACTAGGAAACTTGTGTGGCCTTTAGAACTTGTTCTGGGTTGTGGAACCCTGGAGTTATTTGGTTATCTGGGCTTCTTGTATATGGTTTCATGTTTTATTCTGGTTTTACATTCATGGAAGTTTTTTAAAGATATAAGGTTGGATTGTTAGGCATTACTCTAATGCATACTGAGCTTGGGAAGTATTATTGGCACTTAACTTCCTGTTTGTGTGTTACACTAGGTTCTATTTTCTTCAAAGATTTATTTATTTTTATTGGAAAGTCAGATAGAGGAGAGACAGAGAGAAAGATCTTCCATTCCGATGATTCATTCCCCAAGTAGCCGCAACAGTTAGAGCTGAATGGATCTGAAGCCAGGAACCAGGAGTTGCTTTGGGGTCTCTCCTGCAGGTGCAGGGTCTCAAGGCTTTGGGCTGTCCTCTACTTCTCTGCCAGACCACAGGTAAGAAGCTGGGTAAGAAGTGGCGCAGCCAGGACATGAACTGGCACCCATATGGAATACTGGCATGTGCAAGGTGAGGGCTTTGTCACTGGGCTGCCACACTGGGCCCTGTTCCACTGCATTCCATTGCTCTTTTTGAAAATTTTATTTCTTTTCATAAGTGTTAAATTAATTGCTTTTGGAGGTCCTTAATTATATATATTGAGTGTTATCCCCAGGAAATTATGAGAGGAAAAGCAAAATTGGTCTATTCCCTCCCTGTATCTGATGGAAATAAAAATAAATGAAATTAAATTGCTCTAGAATAAATTGAACTAACTCTGAAATGTTAGAGTTTAAATATGTATTGATTGTGAAATATTCAGATTTTATTTCATGTTCAAATGATGACAAATATTCAGATCTCATGAAAGTTCCAAATCTAGACTTGGGACTGGATATCTAACCTTATCAAGAATAGTCATCTCAGAAAAGAACTCTATAAACATGTGTGTATGGGGGTAGAGCCGGGGAGAGATCTTTTCTGTTCACATTCACTTGGTAATTCTTTTGTAATATTTATCATGCATGTGCTGTGACCCTAAAAATCTAATTATCAAGTTCCTTTAGAAATAAACTAAGAATTAAGTCAAAATTTGCAAAAACAATAAATAATAATAAAATACTCTTCTCCCTTTCAGTTTGTGCACAGATTTGCATTGGCCATACATCTTCCGTGACATAACTGAAATCTCCCTCCTCCTTTGAAGGGACCACATCTCACAAGGGAACCAGAACGTGAGTCAACCTCTTCCAACTTATGGTATCCGTGTGGCCACGTGTGCCGTGATGACAATTAGTATCCACCTTACTGTGCAGCAGACATAAAATGAGAAGGGTCCCATGCTGTAAAATGCCACATCTGTCTAGTGCCAGCAGTGGCAGGCTGACATTTCTCTCCCAAGTTCTTCATCTCATGGCCTCCCCTAGTTTACCTTTACCAGAAATCATCTTCTCAGCTAGCTGTGTCTCCCGTCCTGCAGAAGAAATCACCCAATACTGGAGAGCGTTTCAGTGGCACTTTTATTCCAACCTTCAGTTCCTCTTTTTGGGCAGAAGCCCCTGGCTTATATATCCCTCCTATCTGTTAAATCCGTTACCCAGAAGCCTTCAGTTAAGTCAGTTAATTTCGTTATTTCCGTTACACAGAGAACCTCCTCACCCCTCCCCCAAGGCCCCTGGCTATCTCTCAATCCTCCAATCAGCTTACATGCCTGAGGCAAGCAGTAAAGGGCCAGTCACAGGGCACTTCCTGAAACCTGTCTCCAAGAGGAAGTAGGGTCCAGGCGCCATCTTAGGGCAGGGCATATTCAGTGCTCCCAACACTCAGCAAATCAATCTTCTCAATTGTCTTACAAATTAGGCCTTTCTGTGGATGTTTCTGAGTATTTGTTGAAACTTTGTCCAAATAATTTTTAAATATTTTAAAGAATTGTTTTTTAATTAGCGTTTGTGAATCACCACGTTCCTCCCACTTAGAATATATTCACTCTTACTATATAAATATGTAAATACATAAAAATATTAAATAGCCTGAGTATAAATGCCTGATAAGTTGTTCAGCTAACATATTTAATATACATACAGTTTTTAACTTGAGTATAAATAAATATATACATGTTATTTTATTGTCTTTCATTGTCTGATGGATGATTCAAGACAAATTGTCATTCATAAATGAGTAAAAATCGAGTTTTCTTCTGTGAATGTGTACTCCCGTTCTCCATCACAGATCAGACCTGAGCCAGCTGAGTCTATGAGGCAGAGACTCCTGTCCTGTGGTGACCCCTTTACGAAGACCCAAGCAAACATGGAGTGTAAGAACACTGAGCAACTGACAGCATGTGTGTGGCTCTTGAGATTGTACATGGGACAGGTGCTTTGGTGATTGGTCACGTGAGTTAACTGACAAGGATGGGTGTGTCCTTGGAATAGAAAGTGTGTATTTGGGAACTCAGCACAGTGGCCTAGCAGCTAAAGTCCTTGCCTTAAATGTGCCAGGATCCCATACTGCTGCTGGTTCTAATCTCAGCAGCCCCGCTTCCCATCTAGCTCCCTGCTTGTAGCCTGGGAAGGCAGTAGAGGACAGCTCAAAGCCTTGGGACCCTTAATCCTCATGGGAGGCCTCGGAGAACCTCCTGGCCTCAGATTTGCTCAGCTCTGGCTGTTGTGGTCACTTGGGTATTGAATCATTTGGCAGAAGATCTTCCTATCTCTTCTCCTCTCTGTATATCTGACTTTGCAATAAAAATAAATAACATCTTTTAAAAAGTATGTATTTGGTCAAGCCTCACACATGCCTTTTATTGCATAATTCATGGCTTTCATCAGAGCCAAGCATTGATGCAATTGAAACAAAATAAGCAAAAAACAGCAAAAAGCGATATAATCTAATATGTAGACAATGAGAGTGGTGAAATCTATAAACACTGAAGAATTCAAATGAAGGAAGTTTCAGCTGCTGATCAAAGGAATAGACAACTTCAGAAAGCCCTTGGCAATGTCTTAAAATTACAGCCCATGGATAACATTTACTAGCCTTACATGAAAGATAAAACTAGGCACACTCTCTTGGGTTTCTTTGTATGTGTGTGTTTGGGGAGAACAATGTAAATGAATTTGGACTCAGAAAATTCACCTGGATTTCATTTCTAATTCTCTTACTGGATGTTTGATTTCTGCCTTTATTTTTTCAAGACTGCAAGACCAACTTTTGTTACTTGAACATGACTACAATGATGTTGCCTTTTTAGGCTAGCAAGAATGTAATGATGTAGAATATTGCAAAGCTCCTTGCACAGTTTGAATCACAAACCACATGATCTGGAAAGGCTGCCCTTCATTTCTCCTATGCCCATTTGTGTGCATCAGATTGGTGTCTTTGAGCTGATTGTCGTGCAGGTTTCGTGGCTTCAGCCTCAGTGCTGCGGAATTCACCAATCTTGTCTCAAGGAGACAGCACGAGCAAGGCTCTTCTGTGAATATCTCAGATGAGGGGGCGTAGCACCACACTTTCACTGAATGCTGAACCCCAGTGCTTCTGGCTCACTGGAGAGGGGAGAGGTGAGTGAGTGGAAGAAGGGAAGCTTTCTATGGTCATTTGTTAACGTGACTTTTTAATGATGGCACAAATTGTTTTCACAGTAATCAGTAGAAAATGAAATGCAAATAAATTAAGTCCTTAAGCTCATGGCAGTGAACAGATGAGAGTAGACTTACTTAGAAGATGACTGGGGAGAAATAAGGCTATGAAATATAATCTTTCATTTACATACTATTATTGAAGAAAAGAGTAGATTTTCAGAGGTCAGAAGGTGCTTACAAATGCAAATGTCATTTTTTCTAATAATTGCAGTTTAAAAAGACAATGGTTAACGTTAAGACTAGTTCAACATGTTGCAAAATGAGACTTGATGGCTTCCAAGAAGCTTGCAGAAATTAAAAACAAGATCCTCGTTTTCTATGATATTGTATTGTTAAACATTTTATTATTACTATTTTAGTTTGAGAAGCAGAGAGGAAGAGACAAGGAGAGGGCCCCCCCTCCCCAGTGCCTACAGCTGCCTGGAATGTGGCAGGCACACGCCAGGAACCCCAAAGTCTATTCAGTTCTCTTGTGTGGGTTACAGGCGCCCAGTACGAAAGCATTTCTGCTCCCTCGCAGGGTGCACAGCAGCAGGAAACTGGATTGGGAGCAGAAGCAGACTGAAAACCCACACACTCCTATGTGACACGCAGGCATCCTACTAGTAGGAATACTGTTAATTAACCACCTTCAGCATTCTCTGGAGCATAGTCTGTTTATGACAGACTACTTAAACCATATTTCCCAATCAAAAAATTGTTTGAGTAATGTAGACAAGGCTTAAATCTGATTTTATTTCTACCTCATTCAGAAAGGAATGGTGACTTCACCTGCTTTGGTAAACAGGATGACTTAGATTCAAGTTTCTCACAGAATTGTCAGGCATTGTAGGAACCCCAATCAAGCTGCCCCTCTTGTACATCTCATTGGCACCCCACTTGTCTTTCTGCCCATTTTTTAATTCTCTCCAAGATTAGTTCAAGATTGCTATCCTGTGCCATCTCGCTGCTTCTTGGATTTTAATTCATTCAGGATTAGAATGCCCTGGAAGATCATAACGATATCATGATCCCTACAGGTTATGCAATCCTTACGAGGACAGAAGTGGAATTATCTAAATATATCTTATTCCGTCTTGTAGGAAAGCAATTAGTTCAAGGTAATATTTGTTTTCTCAGAGTTTTCCCAAACTCTGCAAAGAGTTATCCCCTGCAAAGTTGAAAAACTGTGACAAAGCAGATTTCAGAGCAGGTGACTTGATTCTTTGATCCTCAGGCTTTACTTCGGTGATGGGGAAATCCAAGACCATCTCAGAAATCCCTAGGTGGTATGAACCTGCAAAGTATCCAAGGTCTTGTTGGTAACAGAGGGTTTGCTTTTCTTTTTCTGATGGCTTATGAAACTGAGAATCTGGCAAAGAGGAGGGTTTAGCCTGGGGAACAGAGTACAGATTTCAAGTTACCCCAGATGAAAATGCACAGCACTCATAGATGGACAGGCAGTGCAGCTATATACACAGATTCTTTTCAGAAGCAGACAAATATTAAATGTGGTCAAACCAAATGTCAACTGGTGTTTCTGCTTATGTTTTTTGGTAGTTGGTTCCCTTGCTTCTTCGTGGTTTACAGAATAATTTTTTCTGATAAAGTTGCACACTCACAGTACACGGAATTAGAATGCCCCACTAATCCAAAGAAGCATGTTTTTGAAAGCCATTAGATTAATGAACGTGGCTGGTTTCTAAACTATCCAGAACATGAAGCTATTCTGGACACCTTAGTTGTCACAGATTACATCACACTTGTTGTGTCATGCAGCCATGCTTGGGAGTATAACATTTCCTAAGTGATATCAAATAAAGTGATGAAGTTTTGTCTAAAATGAGAAACCAATGGATGATTTCATTGACATTAGCTTTTAAATAATTCAAGAGGAAGTCTTTAAGGACATTTTCCAACATGTCAGAAATCTTGCACTGATATGTCCGTCTTCTACTTTGACTACCCAGAGAACTGGATGAATACAAATACTGCTCATTTCATCAGAGTCCAAATCCAGAACAGGATGAGCTGCATAAAGTAATTGTTAAGGAAACAGTGGATTCTTTTTACACCAACAGCCTCAGCCAAGCCACCTTTCTATATCTGATGCCATTACCTAGAATTCACTTCTTCAGGAAGAGACCGGTCCTCTCTGAGGCTCACATGCGTAGGTCACACCCAGCCAGAATAGCCTTCCTTTTATGACATCAGCTGCACTGTGTGGTGTCTCTTCCTGTTGAGCATGACTGTCCAATCACGATCACCAATACTGTGAGATGTTCACAGTTTGTTTCCCATGAGGGGGCACTCTTGGAAACTGTCCTACAGTACAGCTTACCACACATGGATTACCCGAGGATTCCGGCAATAGACTCTCAGCCTCGTCTCAAAGAGGTGGATATTTATAAGACCAGGAAGAGAAACTAAATTAGAGAATGTTATAACTAGTATACTAGTCTTTGTAACTAGTTAGAAAAATTACTGTTACTTTTTAAGGCAAAGCACATTTCTTATTTAGATTTGGTGGCATGTATATTTATTTTCAGTTTACTTAAAAGACAGAGAGAGCAAAATAGAAAGATGAATGTCTTCTTTACCAAATGCCAATAAGAGACAGAACTAAATCAAGCCAATGCCAAAGGCCAGAATATCCATCCAGATCACCTGCATGGATGCGATGGATCTAAGTATTTGAGTCATCATTGATTCTTTGCCAGTTTTTGCACATTAGCAAGAGGCTCGAGCTGAAATAGAACCAGGGCTCAAGTCAGGCACCTTCATACAGGGTGTAATCTTCTCAAATGGTCTTCTATCTGTTCAACCAAAATCCTTCCCTGGTTATTGATTTCAGAAAATATTTTAAACACACTTTAAACATAGCAAGCATAGCAAGTTTTATTTTTAAATCCAGAGATTAGGAAAAATAGAATATTTCTCAGGGGCATCAGGGATATGTATTTGAAAGTAAAACAAGCAAATCAAAGTAGCTTTTAGTCTACAGAAAGAAGAAAAAAAGCTAAAATCAAGCAACTCAGCCTCATGGAGATGAAACACGAGCTCTGTGTGTTCCAATGGCAACAGTGCAAACTCAAACTGCACAAGCCCTTGGTTGCGCTTGAGTAGTCTGCCAACCATACCCACAATGAACACCAAGGCCTTCTCACCTTCTCCAGGCATGTTCGCTCTCCTGTGACACCTTCACTGTGGATCATGACCCCTTTCCATAGCCTCTCAATGTGTGTGATATGTGGTATATATATATATATATATATATACACATACATATTGAGAGACATATATATATCTATCTATATATATATATAGACAGACATTAGTCAGGATGGTCTCATTTTGCTGTTGTATGATGCCAATATCACATGCACATTTCCCTGTCATTGATCTACTCTACTCTTACTTTTAGAAAATTCTGCAGTGCATGAACCCCTCCCTTCTTCATGGAAATCTTGCCCTTGTCTCCTTCTTTTCTGATTTATTTAAAGTGAAGATTGTCTTTCATATTACATTTCCCTTCAAGAAAATAAATTCAAGGATGCAGGTCAATGTTCTAAGAATATAGTACGGGTCATGTTGTAGAGGCAAATTATAAGAGTAAAAAGCAGGTCATATAAATAGGTATGCATTCACACAATAACAGTGAAGGCATTACACAGTTCTAGATGGGGCTCAGCACAGTAGCCTAGTAGTTTAATCCTCAACTTTAAACATCCGATATCCCATATGGACAACGGTTCTTCTGGCTGTTACATTTCCCATCCAGCTCCCTGCCTGTGGCCTGGGAGAGCAATAGAGGATGGTCCAAAACCTTAGGGCCTTGACCTCACATGGGAAACTTGCAAGAAACTGCTGGTTAGTGACTCCTAGCTCAGATGGGATCTGCCCCATTCGTTGCACTCATTTTGGGAGTGAACCAGCAAATGGAAGATCTTTCCCCCTATCTCTCCTCTCCATAAATATGTGTTCCTAATAAAAACAAATAAATCTTTTAAAAAATAAGTTATAGATATCCTGAGACACCATGCAAATAAGCATGAAAAACCTGGCAGGGTAGTATATCAGACTAAGCCTCCAACTCCTGCCCCAGAATCCCACTGAAGTGCTGGTTCAAGTGCTGGTTTGAGTCCAGACTACTCCAGTGTCAATCTATCTCCTTGGTTATGGCCTGCAAAACAGCAGAGGATGGTTTAAGTCCTTGGATCTCTGCACCCACCTCGGAGACCTAGAACAAGCTGCTTGCTCTTGGATTCAGATTGGCCCAGCTCTGGCCATTTTCGCCATTTGAGGGAGTGAACCAGTGGATGCAAGATTTCTCATTCTGTATCTCTTTCCCTTTTGTAAATCTTCATTTCAAAAAAAAAAAAACTTTTAGGATATTCATTAAATGTCTTAAACATTGCATGATATTTTATTCCTCAAATTTCAAGTCTATGTATTAAAAGTGAAGCCATTACAAAAAGTACACATATTGAACACAATGTGATAATGCTTAATATTTTTCTGTATTTAGCTGATGGTTAACCAGCTGGTTAATGTGGTCCATTCTAGCACAGACAGAAGAGACATGTGCGTGCACGTTTTTACATTCAGAAGGAAAGCATGATAGTTATGTATGTCACCTTGGCTCACCTGGACCATAAGGAGCCTAGGTATCAATGCAGTACAGCATCATCCAACCCCTTGAGTGCCTGAATACAACACGACCTGTGGGAAAGGATGAGCTGACACCCTCACTGCCATGCTGCACTGTGGCCCTCATCTTCTCCTGCCCCCTGTGCTTCCCCGTCTCAGATCCTTTGGCCCAGAATCTCTCTGGCTCTCAAGCTTCTGAGCTGCATCAGCTGCTTTCCTGGGACACCAGCATGCAGAGCATAGCCTGTGGGTCTTCTCAGCCTGTGGGATCATGTGGGTCAATGGTATTTCCACTCACTTATATATTTACCTATCTATGTAAATGTGGGTCTGTATATTTATCTACTCATCTCTCTATATGTATCTATCATCTACCATGATAATATATATAAGCATATGCATATAGTTATCTGTCTACCCATCTAGCCATCCATTTTTCACCTATTTTTCCTAGAGAAAATCCTGACAACTAGAATATTTTGAGCTTCGTTACACTGAAGTAAACCAGGAAAAATTGAATTAATCATATTTTTAGGAAAATGCTTTAATATGGCATGTAAATAAGGAAAATGGACACATTGTTCTGAACATTATCTGAATTAATATATCAGAGACATAAAAAAGAGAAAAGCATTTTGGGGGCTTTTCCCATTAATAAGAAGTATAGGAATTACCAGAATTCCTTGATAGTGCACTCTTTGGGAAGTAAGAATTATACGTAGTATTATGGGTATATAGAAATGTCAGACATGGTGCTGAACATGGAGCAAATAGGCCAGTTAGTTTAAAGAAAAGGCTATATATTTTTGCTAATAATTTTGTATGTAATTATTAATTTTGTCATCTAACATATTTAGGTGTCAAGTCAGTTTCTTTAGTAAACAAGATCTTTTTGTAACTGAAGGGTTCCGAGCTCTCTCTTGGTGTCTTACATTTGTGAAATGGATTGAGCCTCGTCTCAGTGTTCACATCTTAAACTCTGCTGTAGTTATGGATGCTGCATGTACTCTTTCTATAAAGTAGCTCAGATGAAAGCAACTTAGCAGAACAAACTATTGGGAGGCGTATTTTCCAAATAAAAGTACTGCTAAGGGGAACAAAATTGTAAACCCAACTACATGCATTGCAAAGCTGTTAAAATGAAGTCATTGAGGCCTATGGATGTAGTCTGGGATGTAGAGCTCACATCATTTTCCTTTACAATAGAGATGAGTTAAACACACAAACAAAAATATTCATTTTCATTTCATTTCAAAGACAGAACGACAAACTTTTATCAGTTACCATCTCCTCCGGGGTGGTAGGGAATCAACCGCATTAGCTGCCTCCTGTTGCTTCTTAGTATGTGTTAGCAGAAAGCTAGAATGGGGAAGACTGACAAGATGCAACCCTAGATGCTCAGATATGGGATGTGGCAGCCCCAGACACATTTAACCAAACACCAAACATCTGTCCCATTAAATTCTATGTGACCAAGTGATAGCTACATTTAACAGAACTTAGATTGAACTCCATCAGCATCACTCCTTCACAATGTGTCCCTCATGGTTATGTCCTCTTGATTTTTATATGATAAAACATGTCTGTTTGGAGACCCGTATAAGGCAATGAGCTGATGGCTTACCTGTTCTGAAGAAGAGCAGTGTTTTCACAGTTCAGTTGAGTGGACCTGTAGGGTCAGGGTGTGGCTAGGTTTGTTTTTCCTAAAGCCTCCCTTCTTGGCTTGCTAAAGGGCAACTTCTCAGCATGTCTTCCTGTGGCTTTTTGTTTTTCTGTACAGATGCTTCTGTCTGCTCTTCTGAGGAACACCCAAGTCACACAGGATTGGTACTAACTGATAACTTCATAATCCTTCAGAATTTTGTGTTGTTAGAGTTATTCGAAATTCAGGAAGCCTAAGTCTGGTGTTGTAGATTTCAAAAGCTCTTAACATATTTCAGATACATTACATTATACCAAATCTTTAAGAAGTATATCTTATCTAGATCCCATGTGACATTACACAGGGCCATTCACAATGATCTGAAGTGGCTGTTTAAAACAGTCTTCTCTTTGTAGCTTTGTGTTTCTGTGGGCTGAATCCTCTAAACAGGTGGAAAGTGTAAGATGAAATGGCAATGGTCTGAACACCACTGTGGATGTGATCATGTTATGGCCTTCATGAGCCAACATTCATGCCGCATACAAAGGTAAGCCAGTGACCCTCTTTCTATAAAGCGTTGTTTTCCGAAATAACTTCTCATGAGAATATTATTATCAATACACTTGGGTTTTGCAGTACTAATTAGCTAACAGAATTGTATAATTCTTTACAAATTGTATAAATTTTGATACATAATCATTTTGATGGTGGATTTTACTCACATAAGCCCCATTCACAATCCTTAAACATCTGGAGCATAATGTGATCTTGAGCCGCCACATGCAAGCCGGCATCCCAGCTGGCTGCTCCACTTCTGATCCAGCTCCCTGTTGATGTGCCTGAGGAAAGCAGCAGAAGATGGCCAACAACACCCATGTGATACCTGGCTTCTGGCTTTTGACTTTGACCTGGTCCATCTCTGGTCATCGCAGCCATCTGGGGAGTGAACTGCGAAGATGAAAGGCCTCTGTGTTTCACTCTCTTTGTAACTCTGACTTTCAAATAAATATACCTTAAAATTAAAGCAAGTCTCAAACACAGAACAAACTGGATAATTTCTAAGAAATATAAGTTATAGTGAAAATCTCCTCTATTATGATATATTTTCTCTTAAACTGCCCTGAATGTAGGTGCTTCCATTTGCTTTTTTCACTCCCGAATCATATGTGAATATGCTTTTGTAGTTTTTTTGGCAATTAAATTTTCAGCACTTTGACAACAGAGCTTATCCTGAGTTCATTAAATAGTTTTCTCACTAAGGTGCATGGCGCTGTGCCTGGCCTCAAGAGGTTGCTTATTGAAGATTTGTTGAACTCAGTAGAGCTTGATTAGCTTTTCAAGTTTCCAGACAGATTTTGATAATTTAACATCCTCTAGACATAAGCTCAGAGAATTAAGTTCATAGTAGGAGCAACTCAGTTTAGCACCAAGTGTTAACAGTCTTTGTACTACTTTTACAAAGAAAGCTATCATGATAAGGCCATCTCTTCCACAAGCATTTTCTTGAGGTAAGGGCAGTCATTGAAGGTTCTACTGCTTTTGTCTTGCTCTGCAACAAACCATAACTCAAGCAGAGCCCTCTCCCTTTCTGTCAGTTCTTGCCTGAGAAGCTACATTGTGAAAGCTTCCCAGTGACCACTGTAGGTGCAAACATGGCCCGCATGAATCATCCATGTGCACATGCCCATCTGGGATTAAAGGCAGCTACATCATTAGGTAGGCTCTGGCTATGCAGAAGAAACAGTGGGAAGAGTCTTCATTGTAGTCTATGAGGATCTAGACTCAGCAACATCATGGCTCCATTTTCCATCTGTCTTGAATTAGAAAGAGGAACACAACATAATAGATTCTTTGCTTTATGTCTTGTCTATGATTCTGTTGAGTAAATAGAATTCTGTCACTGCATTCATTATGCACTTGAGTGCCCTGGAGAATCACTTTCTAAAGTTCATTCAAACACCAGATTTCACTAAAAGGAGATGGAACTCTTATTTTATTCATCAGTGGGGATTTGCCAAGTATCACTTCTGCACATAGCCCAGGGTTAGACATCGTAGGAAATGTGGAACATAGGGAATGATACAGAGATTACACATAGTGATCATAAACACTCATTTGAACGTACAGCTATACTGGCAAGTACGACTAGTTGTCAGCTAGTTTTCTTTTAAAGTACAATTTTTTTAAAACAAAATGCTTCTTCTGTACATTCACTATAAAAACATTGGTGATGAAATGAACTATAAAGTAAAAACTGTACATATAATCAATACTGTGGTAAGCAGAATAGCATCCCTGCTTGCTGCCTGTGTCCTAACCTTAGAGACACCTTACATGGCAGAAGAGGACCTTAGGGTATCAAGAACGTCATGGCCTATTTGAGGCTGGTCGAGGATGATGATTTGGTTCAAATAAGACCTGGCTAGGGACTGAAAGGAGGAAATGTGAGTCATGGTAGATCTCTATGTGGCTGCTAGAAGCTGAAAAAAGCAAAGCAGAGCCAATGAGTGTCTCCAGGTGCTCCAGAAAGTTCAATCCTTTCTGCCCTCATCTTCGCTGACGTAGGTGAGACCAATGGCATACTCCTCCAGGATGGGGATGCAATAGCTGTGAGACAAACACATTCCTTTGTGGCAATTTTGTAGGTAACTAAAGGGAACAGAGGCATCTTAAGTCTTTGCAGTTTAATAAAATCCTAATATACTTTTATCTTACCAAACGCGAATCTAGACAAATCCCATTAGTGCGGTCTTATATCCAAATTAACAAATAGCCTGGATCCCTCCTTTCAATCACTCCTTGTTTGGGTCATGCTTTTGCTATTCTCCCTCTTTTCTGTGTTTATCAATGTTTGTTTTCATGATGAATTGCTCTGTGGAATACTCAAATTCCAAAAGTCACTCTTGGCTGTCACTGTGTTGCTACCACAAAGTAGCTTGACTTCAACTTAACAGTCCTGCTAATCGAGTCTGGTGAATTATCTTATCATATAATTAAGTAGATAAGTAGAATTTATTTGATGGCTGTACACACATTATTTTCCATTAAAATATCCATAACATAGTGTTTGTGATACTGAATGTAAAATGTATTGTACATAAGTGGCTCAAATATTTCTTAATGAAAAATCTTAATCATAATGCCATACTCTACTTCTTTTAAGCATTCTACTTGAATGTTCACAGATGGATAAATAATTGAATATTTTTAAATGAAAAAGAATAATTCAAAAGTATTTCACTCTATCAATGCAATTTAAATATTTCAGTAGGTGGTATTTTGTTATATTTCAGGTTATGTTTATTACCACTGAATGAAGAATTTTCAGAAATATTTACAGTTCTGCAAATCCTGGCAGAACCAATAATTGAAGGGAAATTCTGCACTGATAGATATTTGAAGTATTTGTTAGTACAGAAAGAAGGAAAGGTAAAATAAATTAGTCATCGTTGCTGAGTGAAAAATCACCAGTTACACTGTGTCTAGGGGGCAGGGGGAAGGAGGCATTCAAACAAAGAAATGTACAAACATTGTATTTTCTAGAATCTCTTCATTGAACGAGCTTTGAGAGATTTTTAAAACATAAGTTGGAAACTTATGTTGAGGGTGACAGGTGTTGAGGAAAAGGTACTGCAATCCAGTATTGCAGGGAATATAATCCAGTGCAGCTACTATAGGGGACAACATGGGGATTCTTCAGTTATCTTCAATTATGTCTACCACAAGACTCATCCATCTAATTCCAAGGAATATTTCCCCCAAAATGAAATCTGCATATGAGAGAATAACCTGTGACCCCAGGTTTATAGTAGTGCAATGCCGATCGACTGATGACTGGGTAAAGAAAATGTGATATATACCCTGTGGAATAATAGTCATCAAAAAAGAATGCATTTTTTTTTATTCACTGAAACTATTCCAGCTGGAAACCATTGAGCTTACTGAAATAAGCCAGTCCCAAGAAAACAGATATCCTATAGTCTTTCTGATCTGTAACAACTGATGCACAAAACAGAATAAGCAATCTCCATTAGTGAGATCCACATACTAGGAGTGAGTTCTTGTATGCAGCCATAATCTTTATTCATATGTAACAGCAGGATTTTCATTTCAGTTTAATTTACTATAGGCGTCCTTATTCCTCTTTTCTCTCCTTCTACTACTTGTTATGCCATAATATCTTTAAATGTCAGAAAGTTGAGCTTGTTACTATGATGAAAATAAATATGCTATTGTAATAATTAAGGAAAGAATAACAAGGGGACCTAAAAGGAGGGAGAAGGAGAGAGTGCACCATGCAACCCATATACTTCTAAATCTGTATATGAAAAATGGGAGATCTATTACTATTATCTAAATTAAAAGCAAGAATTTTAAAGCATGATTTTTAAAAAGATTTATTTATTTGTTGGAAAGACATACCCGATTTATCCAGAGAAGAAAGAACTTCTAACTTCTTGTTCACTCCCCAGATTCTTACAACGGCCAGAGCTGAGCTGATCCAAGTGACTGCAGTGTCCCAAGGCTCTAGGCCAGCCTCCGTTGCTTTCCTAGTCCGGAAACAATAGAATGGATGGAAAATGAAGCAACCAATTTACAAACAATCAGCTGGAGTATGATTTAATCTCTCAGTTCCAATTTACTTTCAGATAAAACATGCATGAAGAATGAAACCTCGCTGAACAGTTTGCTGATCCTGGCATGTCACAGCTCTGTTGGAGCTGTAGTGTTGGCTTAGCAGAATACAGGGATGCCTTTAAATAATAGATACAGTATTTACACAAAGTAGCTGTTATAGATCTAATATTAACTGACCACAACAGACTCACTGTGTGCCCTCTTGGACAGGCTTCCCCTTGTCGCTGCTACTCCACCTCCTTAGCTGTGGCAACAGGAGAGCTGCAGCTCTGTCCAGCAGTGGGAAGTGACATCAGACTCAACTGGACACTCCTGCATGTGTGGATCAGTACAGGAAAGCAGGGGAGCATCCGCAAGTCATGGCTAATGCACCAGGGAGTTGATGTAAGTAATACGAACTGGAGGTTCTGTGTCATTCTTGCAGTCAATTCACAATAACAAGGTAAAGTCCTTTCAAAGTTGCATTTCAAGATTTAGAAACTAGTTAGAATGGATTCTTTCTAAAATATAATCAATAAAAGCAGACAATGCAAGGTGAGATTCCTTTGCACAGTTAGGGAGGAGGTAAAATGATGGAGCTCCAATGGGAAATGGTATAGCAATGCCTTCACAAACCAAAAAGATAGTTATTGTATGATACAACAATAACACCTCTGGCAGCATCAAAACAGGATCTTGAAGATTTGTTAATCTGAAACCCAGGTTCATTGTGGCATTATTTATATCTGCCAAGAGGTGGATTAGCATTCTAGTATTAGCATTCAGTGATGTGCAATTGACCTATAAATGACTTCAGTAAGGAAAAAACACTTTAAAATTATGTATTCTCTATTTAGTACATAAAACATACTTTAACTGTTATGTGCTGTTGGTAATTTAAAATTTTGTTATTTTCCTGGCGTGGGAGCCTAGTCATTAAAGTCCTCGCATTGCATATGTCCGGATCCCACGTGGGCACCAGTCCATGTCCTAGATGTCCCACTTCTCATCCAGCTCCCTACTTGTGGCCTGGGAAGGTAAGCACAGGATGGCCCAAAGCTTTGTGACCTTACACAAAGCCCGGAAGAAACTCCTGCCTCAATGCTTCAGATCAGTCCAGCCATTTTGGCTACTTGCAGAGTGAATCCGTGGACAGAAGGTCTTTGCTCTCTTTCTCTCCTTTTCTCTGTAAATCTGTCTTTGCGATAATAAAAAGAAATATGTTGTGTATAAACTAAAATTGAAGTGTAGGTGAGGTGGTCACAGAACGTGGCTAGGAACTCGCACTTACTTTTAACATATTGGTTACTCATTACTATGTCAATTAATTCCATAATGATGTAAATTTTTGCTGATGGTATGTTGGAGCTTTCAATTGACTGGGATGATACTCTGTTGGCTCTGTCTTCAGACCAGAGAGGGTATACCTAAGAAGCAGTTGAACTTGACGGGACAATAAGATGCTGGACTCTATGTTTGGTATACGCTTGCAATGGGGGAATCTCAACTGAACTTGAGCTGTGGTTATGCAACAAGGTGGAGGAATCCACCATGGTGGGAGGGTTTGGGGAGGGGTGGGGAGAACCCAAGTACCTATGTAACTGTGTCACATAATACAATGTAATTAATGAAGTTAAATATTAAATAATTAAAAAAATAAATAAATAAAAAGAAATAAGTAATCCTAAAAGTTCTTTGTTTAACATTTTCTATATTTGGGAAATTTCCAGAAATGTATCTATTGTGTATTTTTATTTACTATCCTTAAGATTAGACAAAACAGTGTGGTTCATTTTAATCTTTAAAGGATTATTCAGCGCCAGTGGCATAGTGGCTAAGTCCTCACCTTGCATGTGCTGGGATCACACAGAGGATCCAGTTTGTGTCCTGGTTGTTCCATTTCCCACCCAGCTCCCTGCTTGTGGCCTGGGAATGCAGTGGGGGATTGCTCAATTACTTGGGATCCTGCATCCACATTGGAGATCAGCAGCAAGCTCCTGGCTTCAGATTGGCTCAGGTGAACTGTTGTGACGACTTGGAGAGTGAACCTGCTGAAAGAAAATATTTCTGTCTCCCCTCTCTGTAAATCTGCCTTTCCTCCAGTAAAAAAATTAAAATAAAACAAAGTTTTATGAATAGTTTTTTTTGTTGTTGTTCTATCTAGTTGAGAGGAATGTGTATTCTAATCTCAGAAGTTCCTTTATTCCAGCAGGGCAGGAACAGGAGCAGGGGTGGAAGGGGAAAAACAGGAAGGGACACATCTCCTGCTGTGGTGGCCAGATGGGGGCTGCCAGGGCAAGGGAAGGGACAAGATGGAGGAGGACAGGGAAGAGCCAGGAGAAGAGAGAGGGGGAAGGAGAAAGGAGGGCTATGTGGCCTGTGTGTGGGCACCAGGGACTGGTGACTGAGATCATCTCAAATTCTAATTTTCAATGGGGTGTTTATAAATTTCCATTGAGGGGCATCTTAAAAATTAAACACTGAAGATGCTTCAGGGCAGCCTGGAGAGCTTATCATCTTTCAGTTTGGTAGTGATAGACATGGGCTTGAAAGCAAAATAAGCTGATGAATGTAATACAAATGTGGAGCTCTTTAGTGAGGTACCACAGCATTCATTGAGTATTTATATATAACAGGAATTATGTTGGGCCTGGTAATGCAGGTCTGAGTAAGGGAGATAAGCATTCACTGAGAATTTATATATAATAGGTATTATGTTGGGCCTGAAAATGCAGGTCTGAGTAAGGGAGATTTGTGACTTGACCATGAGAGCTTCTGGAAGACACCCAGTGGTTACTACAGCGGTTATGTTCAGTAACATGCCTGGATGGACAAGGTAACAGAGCCCTATAACATAGGTCCAATTAGCAGTTCTGTTCATGACTGAACTTTCCTCCGAGTTCAAGAAAACTGTGAATCAAAGAGCATTCTTGTGAACTAAGTGGAGAGATAACCCTAGAAAATGTAAGGACAGAAGTAAATAAGATTGGGAAGGAGGAAAAATGATCTCAAAATGGTAAATTACTGAAGTAGCTACATTTTTCAAGAAGACACATTTGGGTTCCTGTGTATGATGTGTCCTCGAAGATGGGCACTAAGTCTTTGCATCTGAATGGTTGTTTTTTCTGGGAGTGAAGTCAAGATGGAGTTTATGTTCCAACTACATGCCACTGCTTGTACTTCGAGTTTAGGTTTCAAATCTCGTGAGGACTGAAAGCTCCAGGTTTAATACAATTCAGTATAATTCCAACTTGTATTGTGTAGCTTCTTTAAAAAATGTTACAGAGCATGATGTTGTCACACAGTGGGTGAGGTTGCCACCCGCAATGCTTGGCATCCTAGTTAAAATACTGGCTATTTCACTTATGATCGGGCTGCTTGCTGATGGACCTGGAAAAGTAGTAAAGGATGGCCCAAGTGCTTGGACTTTGGATACCCTTATTGCAGACCCAGAGGAAGCTTATGGGTCCTGAATTCAGGATGATCAGCTCCAGCCATTGCAGCCATTAGGGGGATGAACCAGCAGATAAAAGGTTTCTCTTTCCCTCTCTGTGTCTCACTGTAAACTCTAACCTGCAAATCAATCTTTGATAAATCCATTCTAGTAAAGCTAGAACCATTGTCCATGGTCTTGGTATTCATCTGATTCCAGGAGGAAGACCCCTATAACTGAGGCCTAATACAGGATTGTGAGTATCAAAGTGCATTGAACACATATCTGCAGGAAAAGTTGCAAACAGAAAATTGCAAGCAAGAGGTTCAAATGCATGTGAGGACACAGAGTCCCAAAGCTGAGCATTAGAGATGTCCCTGCTAGAAACTGCAGCTCCGAGATAGTTAGCAAGTGTGAGGAGAAAGTTCTCTGCAGAGACAATGAAGGTACTAAGCCTAGAGGTCTCAGGCACAGTGATTTCAAAAATTTGAATTTAGCTTTAATGCTAATGCACAGTTCAATCGAATTAAAAGCACACATATAAATTATATTAGAGATAAATGGAAAAATATGTTGGATTCCAATAAACCAGGAATAAGGAAAGTTAACAAATCTCACCCTATTATCGCCTTCATGTGAGGACAGGAGAGAGTTAACCAGAGGCTCTCTGGGATATTCTGTACAAAAGCAGCGGACAAGGAAAACAGATCTACACATTACACTGACAACCCAAGGCTGTAGGATCTGAGACAGAAACATAGTGGGAGTACTATCAGTACACCCAATACTTTACCCCAGACCACCCAAATCATTTCTGCCATGTTAGTTTGTCAGACCATAATGTGTAACAATCAGAAAATATATAAGTCATACTTAAAGACACACACACACACACACACACACACACACACACACTCACAATTTCAAGATGCAGAGTAAACATTGGAACCAGGCTCAGAGATCATAGCAATGGTAGAATTACCAGACTTCAAATGGAATCCACCCATGATTTATATGCTAAGTTTTCTAATGAGAAAATTCCTTACAGCAAGTAATAAAATCCTTAAGACATGGTGTAGCCTAATAAGGAAAAAATAAAACAAGAATATGTATACATCCTAATATAAAGTGAAAGTGAATACATTGTTATAGATCCTATGAATATTTAAATCAATA
This sequence comes from Ochotona princeps, assembly GCF_030435755.1. NCBI lineage: Eukaryota > Metazoa > Chordata > Mammalia > Lagomorpha > Ochotonidae > Ochotona > Ochotona princeps. Next base: position 6,513,249 of record NC_080836.1, on the reverse strand, counting down.
ATTATCATAAAAAGCTTCATCTCACACAGTTTAAAAAGTGACTGAAACAAATTTCTTGGAAGACACAATCCAAAGTAGAGTCAAAAGAACAAATAGAAAATTCGAATGAGCATTTAATATTGCAGAAATTGACTCAATAATAAAGCATTTCATGAATTGAATTCAGTGGATCCAGATAGTTCATCGTTGAGTTTCATCAAATGTTTAACAAAGAGTGTATGCCGATTTTTCTACATTTTGTTCTTGTAAATCTAATCGGACAAAAATTACATAACAATCTCAGTAACTGTTTTTGTCCTAATACCAAAGCCAGTCTCTGAACAAAGTTTCACAAATTAAATCCCTTAATGAGCTAATAAAAATTGTTTTAAACAATGGTAAAGTGAAATTTTTATCAAGTACACAATGCTGGTTTAATATCTGAGAATGAATTAAGTGTGTACATCACATCAGTTTCAGGAAGAAAGACTACAGATGAGTAATCCTAGATGTAGTCAAAGCATTTGATACTATCTATTGTCCTTTCACCATAAACAAAAAGCTCAGTAAATTAGGAATAGAGGACAACTGGGTCAATTTAATAAAGAATTTCTACCGAAAAAAAAAAGAAAAAACAGCACAATAAACAAAAATCTGTGACTCTCTTTACAACTAAAACTGTAAAACTAAAAATCTTTTCTTCAAAGATCTGTTTTTCAATAGCATACTGTAAAAGACAGTTAATGCAATATAATAAAAAGTCAACCAGATTGTGAAATACAAAATGAATATGTTTGCAAGTCATGTGACTGTCTATATAGAAAGCAAGGAATAAAATACGGTGATACTGTTAAGCAATGTAAGAAAATCCCAGGGCCTGGGAACTGCATCATACAAAACATGAAACAAAAACAAACAAGAAAAAGAAATGCTGCAGGGAGACAGCGTGGCGGCTCAATCAGCTGCAATGCAAGCATTCCGCACAGGAGTGGCTGCTCAGGTTTTGGTTGCTGTGTTTGCCATGTGCTTCACTGCTCAGGCCCCTAGGGAAGCAGTGGATGATTACCCAAGCACTCAGGGTCCTGACACCTAATTGGAAAACCCAGATGGAATTCCATGATTATGGCGTTGACCTGGGGTATCCCTGGTCATTGTCGTCATTTGCCAAGTGAATCAGTAGATGAAGGTCTCCCTGTCTCCCTTTCTCTCTCTCTGTCTGCATGTCTCTGCTTTCTGTGCCTGTGCCACTCTGCCTTTTAAATAAAATAGATGAATCATTTTCAAGCAAGATCTAATGTAAAAAACATAGTAATATACAAAATTAAATTACTCTTTTATATGCAATGGGATACATTTCCCTCAAATCCCCAATGAACACCTTCCATAATAGACTGTATTCCTGAAACAGGCTTCAACACATTTAAAAAAATTAAATGTATCTCAGAAGGCACTGAAGACAGAAATTAATAAGATACTCAAGACTGCACAACAGAAATAATGATAATGAAGCAATATAATCTTTTAAAAAAACAGTAAATAAAGAAGACACAGGAGAATTTACAACATAACTAGAAGAAATTGAAAACATAACCTAATAACATTTAGGGTGCTGTGGTGAAAACATGATGCTTAGAGACACTTAATGAAGTATAAACACCTGTAATAAAAATAAGTATTTCAAGGTAAAGGTTCAAAGATAAATAAGGAGGAAATACAGAAAATCAACAAACACAAACTGTATTCTTTAAAAAGAATGAAATGTTGATAGACCCATAGCTATGATAACAATGAAACAAAGAAAAGGAAGTGACTAAATCAGAAGTACAAACACTGAGTGTATTACCAACTTTAGAAATGTAAATAGGATTGCACTGCTATTCTATGAACAATCGCCTACTGTCTAATTTGTTAAGCTGGATACACTGGATAAATTGAGAGAAACACAAACTAGTTAAAGTTCTTGGAGAAGAGATGGGGAGATCGACAGATCTGAATAAATGAAAATGGGAGATAGGGACTCGAGGACTGGGAGCATCCTCTGCTGCTTTCCCAGGCATGTTTCCTGGAAGTAGATTCTGGGCATTTCATCTGGGAGCCTCGAAAAGCACTCTGATGGGGAATGGCCACAGCACAAGCACGGCAGTCTTTGTCAACTCCATTTTGAGATTCAACATATTCAACTGACTCACTTCGGAGAGACAACAGTTCCCCAGCTCCTAAGAGATGGAGGTCAACTCTGCAACCATGCTTTACCAATGTTCACCAGTAGATTCTGAGATTATTCCTGCCAGTTCGTCGTTCAGTCCCTAACACTCCAGATCATTTTCTACCCCAGGCCCACACAACCAGGCACCATTCTGAAGTCTCAGAGTCTACTAAACCTCCTCAAATGTTCCAGAGCTAAGTCTTCATACCCTGTTTTGTTCATACTTCCACATGGAAATCAAGATAAGATTTCCTTTCCACAGTTCTAGCCCTGGCTCCTCCTGCTGACCAAGGTTGATGGCTTTCCAGGAAGACGACATTCATGTTCATGGGATTACCAAAATGAAACTGAAACCAGTATTTTTGCAGTGAGATATGTCACCTGATATGTTGGTCTTACTGTACCTCAACATTTTGATAAATACATGTTATTTTAGAATTAGCACCAACCCTTTTGAACCCTCCAAATAGTAGAATGTTAACACACACAAGACAGCAACACTAGAACACATTTTCTCTCTGTTGCTTGTTGGTTTCTCTCACTTTTTCCAGATTATTTCACAGAATTTCAGGTTCTCATTCAACATTTCAGGCATTTTTTTTCCTGTTTCTTTTTTGCATTGGATTCTGAAGATGAGTCAAATGTAAATTCAAAAGTTTGTTCCCATAGAAGTAGACACTGTTGCCTCTGGCTTTTTTCTTTCAAAATATTCCTTCCTGAGTCTTTGATTTTCTAAGTTTGAATCTAACACGCATGGGTGTAGGAGTTTATTGGTTTGCTTTTTGCATTTATTTTGACATCCTCTGTGATTCCTATGTGGTTAATATATTTTTTAAAAGATTTATTTTATTTTCATTACAAAGTCAGATATACTGAGAGGAGGAGAGACAGAGAGGAAGTGGAGCTGCCGGGATCAGAACCAGCGGCCATATGGGATCAAGGCGAGGACCTTAGCCACTAGGCCACACCGCCAAGCCCACTATGTGGTTAATATTTGATTAAGGTACATTGCCTGTCATTACTGCTTCAGGATTTGTTGGGTTTCTGACTTTTCTTCTTCTGCGTTTGCCAAAAAACATGTCAGTTGCACCCTTCCTTCTGTGCTCTCTTAGTTCTTGAGTATTCTGTTGATTTTTCAGTTAATTTCCTTTGCAGATTCAGATTTCTGTGGATGAATGGTGAATTTCAGAAGTTCTTTATCCATCATGCCAACGGTCCTAATGCGTCTATCTGCAGCAGGTTTTATTCCTGTTACTGTGCTATGAGAACTTAATTTTTATTGTTGTTTGGTTTTCCTCAGAATTTTTACCTCTATTGTTGCCTTCCATCCACTTTTTCTGCTAGACCCGTTAGAAAAGATGTCATAGCTAATTTCAATTCTTGATCAGAAAGTTCCGCCATCCTTGTTGTATTAGACTCTGGTCCTTCATATTTTCTTTGCTTACACTGTTAATATGTAATTTGAAGTTGAACAGGATTTGGTAGATCAAAGACACTGGTAAGTATTATGGTTTAGGTGTATGATCACGTCCCATGACTAAACTGCATTCTTTTAGTGAGTCTACTTCCCTTGACTTGTTGCTTTCAATTCTTTCCAAAGCTCTCGCAGGGACAGTATGGAGAGAAGTGTCGGAGGTGGTCATTTGTTCTAACAGAAGGCTGTGCTCTGACAACAGTGCAGTAGGTAATGGAGGAGTAAAGTTGCTTCTCCTGTGAGCAGACCTTGTGCTGAAGAGAAACAGGACTCCAGTGTGTTTCAACATGGTCATTACCGCCAGACTTGTTCTAAAATACTTCAAAGACTGTTTTTTGATTGATACAGTGAAAACCTGGGAGATCTGCAAGAAATGAAACTAAGAACTTGTGCCCTGGCATTGTGTTTAACTTTCAGATTTGTCCACGTCAAGCCTCCAGGAATCTGCTGAGTATAGTTATTCTATCTCAGTAAGACTTTAAGAATCAGGCATTGTTACAGTATCTACCATCTGTCTATATTTCCCTTAGAGAGCATCTGTTCATTCTATTTTTTACACAAAGTTTTGGAAGTATTCTTTTATGTTTAATGACATCATAATGCTTGTAAAGTATTTAATGACATGATAATGCTTGTAAAGTGTTTCAATGACCCTAAGTTCATGACTCACAGGTTATGGCTCACAGGGGAAGTTAAAGCTACCCCTCTCGCTGATCCCTTCTTTTTATTTTATTAATTATTTTGCATTATGTTACAGTTTCATAGGCTCTGGGAATCCTCCCCCCCTCCCTTCCCCCCTGGTGGATTCCTCCACCTTGATGCAGTATTACAGTTCAAATTCAATCAAGATTCTTTCCTTGCAAACATATACCAAGCATAGAGTCCAGCTACTTATTGTCCAGATGGGTTGAACAGTTTCTTGGGGAGACCTTTTCTGGTCTGAAGTTAGAGCTGGTAGAATATCATCACAGTCAATTAAGAGTCCCAATATAACATCAACAGCAATTTCAATATTATGGAATTGACATGGTTTTGAATAACCAGTATGTTAAAAAAAAAAAAAAAAAAAAAAACAAGTCCTAACCACAACCTATGATTAGCTCATTGACATCTCAATTTTAGTTTATATACAGGACCGGACCGGCTGCTATATACCTTAAAATGGCTATAAGGTACCATTCAGCTGTCTCGTGTCTATTTCATTTTAGTATTTAGCCATTTGTTGTGTTGAAGTATAATTTTGCTGTTCTTGGCAGATTTTAGGATAATCTAGACTGGCTTGTAACTCTAACAAGATATTTGTCTACATTTAAGGTGCAGAACATTTTTTGGGGGGGGGCGGTGTGCAGGAAAATCCTCAACACCATGGTGAGGAGTGACTAATCTTTGTGTCCCACCCAGCGAGGCATGAGCCAATCCACCCCAGTTCTTTCCTGTCAGATTTCAAGCTCTACTTTCTGTTGTTTGTCTATTTATTTTAGGTTTTTTTTTAGTTTGTACGATTGTTTGCTGTGAGGGGTTTTCAAAGCGATCCCGATGGTCATTGCGAGGGAGGGCGGGGGTCTAGAGGTGGAGCCAGGCTCGGACCAGAGAAAGCTGATCCCTTTTTAGATGTTGCCTTGTCTTTCTCCTTTTACACCCCAGCAACGTGGAAGTGCTTCATCAGATTTTCATAATGTGTAATGTATCCTTTGTCCATTGACATTTAACTCTGCCCTGCATCTCAGCTGAGAATACCATGTATAAAACTCCCTTCTGCAGGAGATGTCTTGGCATTTTGTTTTGTGCCACTTCATGTTAGAGGTCTTGTTTGTACCTCCAGGGCCTACCCAAGGTCCTGGATTGAAAAAAAAAACAATTAGGAAATTCTCATTCAGTGCCGTTTATGCTTAGCAACATATTTTCTTTATTATTTTGAATATGAGAAGGCTTTTCTATTCAGCAAGATTTTCCAGACTGCAAGTGTTACTGACTTAAAGTATTTTTGTGTACACAACCACAATTGTATATTGACTCCACACATCTACATGTGTACAATCTAACTCAGACAGCAATGCTACTGATGATGATGATGATGATGGTGATATGATGATGAAGCTGCTATGTATTCAGACCTAGGATCAGTGCACAAACAAGCACCAGGATTAGAATTAAAGTGTTATTTTGTCATTATTTTATACATAAGATAGAATGAGTCTTCAGCCAGGGGTGACACACTTTTGTACCAGAAACATTCACATAAAATGATTGATTTCTGATGGAGAAGTAACTGACCTGAACATGATTCTGGAAATGGGGTAAATAAGTCACAGTTTGGGGTATCCTGCTATAGAGTTTGTATTGCTTTTTCCTTTGCACTTAATTTCATACCTTTTTAAGCTCAGTGGGAAATCTCATTTGAACAAGCCTTCTCTCTTTTCTGTTAGAACTCATTATAATTGTTTTTATTAAACGCTGTTTTACCTCCTGGTAAACAGAAATATTGACTATGTATGTTAAATACAATTTTATTACACTATTTTATAACCTTTTAATATAATTAACCAATCAAAATGGGCATTGATTATTCTAACAGATGTTTACCTCCTCAAGTTGAAGTTGACAGATTTTTCCTTTTGAAAATGTTCTGAAATTGTGATGAACATTTTGATGGTGCTGGTAGCAAATTTGAGGAGCTAAGTTGACTAGCTATAAAATGATAAACTTAAGTGCATTTCTGTTAAAACATTTTTTCAGCTCATCAGAATGAGATGAGAAAATTAATAAATAAACCATTAAGCTGTTTCCAAATGCATTTTGTTCACTAAGTAGAATAGACATTTGATGATGTTATCTGCTGCATATTATTGAAATATGAATGAAAATGCTGTGAATAATTACTCTATGACACCCAAAAGATGTTCATCAAAATACTACATTTTCTATAAATCATGACTTTTCTCTACATCTTTGTTTTATCTTTTATAAATTTACATGTTCATTTTTTCTTTTTTGTGACTGCTTTGCTATGTAATTTCTTTTTACAGTCTTTTTAAAAAAAGATTTATTTATTGTATTACAAAGTCAGATATACAGAGAGGAGAGACAGAGAGGAAGATCATCCATCCGATGTTTCACTGTCCAAGTGACCGCAACGGCCGGTGCTGTGCCAATCCAAAGTCTGGAACCTGGAACCTCTTCCGGGTCTCCCACGTGGGTGCAGGGTCCCAAGGTATTGGGTCATCCTCGACTGCTTTCCCAGGCCACAAGCAGGGAGGTGGATGGAAAGTGGAGCTGCTGGGATTAGAACCGGCGCCCATATGGGATTCCGGGGAGTTCAAGGCGAGGACTTTAGCCACTAGGCCATGCCACTGGGCCCATCTCTTTTTACAGTCTTAAAGAATGTATAAACTCATTCTTCAAGAAAATTTTATTATGTCATAATTTGTGTTTTATTCCTTGGGAACCATGAAAGTAAAATTAACTTGTACAGCTAAAATTTTATGTTGTCTTTAAAATTTAAAGATTTTATGTTGAAATCAGATAGATTTGAGTTAAACATAGTTAAAGAAACTGTGGCATTTTTGTTTCTAACATATCCCATTTATGTGATTAAGATACATTAGTATTTGGGGCTCATAAGATAGTTTTCTGGGCAATTCTGTCATTTCCAAATTTGTGATGTGATATTGTTTTGTAATGGAGCAAAACAATCTATGGAGTTATAACCATTTTAATTATAAAAAGTTTTCAATAATATCAGACATTGCCGTGTAAATATTGGTGTTAGCCATACAACTTTTTTTGGAGGGGGGACAGCCTTTACAATAGCACTGCCAGATTCCCAAATTACATGGTGGAGCATCTGGTCTTCAGTTGTTGCTCTGCTTCTTATCTGGTAATCTGCTAATACATACTCTAGAACATAGCAGGTAATGATTCAAGCATCTGAATTCCTGCCACCTTCATGGGATACAGATTTGGATTCTGGGATTATGGGGTTAGTCTGGCCTCACTTAAGGATATTTGCAGAGTGACCCATCAATTATACTACTGTAGGTATTAAAAATAAATGAAATCAGGAGATGGTAATATAGGGTAAGGGCACATTTAATCAGAGAATCATTAGCCAGGGTCAAGCAGAGAAGGTATATTCCAGGAAATATGAGAGGACAATCTGAAGGCAGAGGGGCACCTGGAGACTAACAGACATGGGAAAGCAAGGGAGACAACAGTGTGGTGTTGCAGTGACCAGATATCCCAGCAGCAGTAAGCAAGTCATGAACTGAGCCCCACCGGTGGCTGGAGATCCACAAGCATGCAGGTGGGAAGGGCAGTTCACCAGAAGCTTAGGAGTTTAGAACTACAAGTCCTGCTAGTTCCTTTGATTCAACCATGAGCAGAGAGCAGCAGATCCCAAATTGGGGGGTGGGAGCAGGCGCAGGAAAAGAGTGGATTCCACAGCAGACCCCATCAGAGCTGCATCAGGTGCCATCTTGTGTAGGGAGGCAAAGGCTATGGCAAATGAGTGAAATGCAGTAAGCTGGGCGTGAACTCATTTCTGGCTCAGTGCATTGCACTGCAATGGCACCCTACAGGATCCACCCAAAATAGGTACATGGACCCCCAGTTCTAATGGCCAGCAGATTCAGAAATCCACAATTGACAAAATTGCATATCAGGTGCAATTTTATACATTGTGCAAAGTTTTGAGAAAATAAAACAAAACAAAAAACATAGTGAGCTGCAAATGCTTTGAGCTGGGAGCAAATAGGCAGCAGGATCCAGCAACACAGCACCATCAACAACCTAGTTATCATGATCCTGGTGTTTCCCTTACACTGGGAACTGCTCAAATTGTAAGTGGGAGAAAGTTTTTACAGACAATGTAAAGTCACGGCACAGGATCACAGAAGGTGGACAGTGGTGAGCCAGGAACTGGAGCTACAGAGATGATTGTAAAATTCTAGTACAACGGCCCATACCTGAAACTCATAGGAGGAACTGACACACATGACTGCAAACAAGCAACTCAGTTCCAAACACAGTAAGTAAAATGAACTGTAGAACTATGAGTGACACAACTTAGACCAAGAGTAAAAGAAGAGACAGAGGCATAGTGAATCTTACTCAAGAATTCTCTGCAAAGGAGCAAAGGTCCTTGCCAACCTGAGTTAATCAAGAAAGACATTGAGAAAGTATTGGATACAAAACTCTTTATAAAGCTTCTTAAGGAAAAATGAGAAGCGTGTGCAGGAATTTAAGGACTATGTCACATAGGAAATAGTAACACAGAACATAATCAAGCCAAATTATTGGAAATGAAGGATGCAATAGAGCAGATTAAAAATTCAGTGGAAAGTCTCCATAACAGAAAGAATGATACAAAGTAAAGGATCTCAGAATTGGAATATATTTCTTGTTAAAATGGGAACAAGCTGGGTCAAGCTAAAACATGTATTCAAGAATTAAGAGACACTATTAAAACACCAAATGTAAAAGTTATGGGAGTTTCAGAAGGCACAGCAAAAAAAAAAAAAGTTATATTAACAAATGTATATAAGAAGGACCCGGTACAGTGGAGTAGTGGCTAAAGTCCTTGCCTTGAATGTGCCAGGATCCCATATGGGGGCTAGCTCTAATCCAGGGAGCCATACTTCCCACCCAGCTCCCTGCTTTGTGGTCTGGGAAAGCAATCGAGAATGGCTCAAAGCCTGGGACCCTGCATACACATGGGAGATCCTGAAGAAGCAGCCACTTGGGGAGTAAATCAGCGGATGGAAGATCATCCTCTGTGTCTCTCCTCCTCTCTGTGTATCTGTCTTTCCAATAAAAGTGAGGAAATCTTTTAAAAATGTGTATAATGAAATAATAAAGGAAAATTCCCCCCATATGGATAAAGAACTGGGAGACAGAATACAGGAGGGGCACAAAACGCCCAACAAGGTTGACTGGAAGTGATCTTCACCATGACACAAAGTACACTTGATTTTAGCCAAAGGGCCACAACACATGATAATCAAGTTCCCTTCAGTCAAACATCAGAAAAAGATTCTGAAATATGCGCATGATAAAAATCATTTGACCTATAGATGAATGGCAATCAGACATGTAGCTGACTTTTCACAGGAATCTCTACAGGCCAGAAAAGAAAGGAACACCATATTCCACATTCTAAAGGAAAAAAAAAATGTCAATCTAGAGTAACATACTCAAAGCTATCTTTTGTCTTTGAAAATGAAATAGGATTCTTTCACAGTTTAAAAAAAAAAAGCATAAAATGGGCCTGGCGGAGTAGCCTAGAAATTGAAGTACTCTCCTTGAATTGCCAGTGTCCCATATGTGTGCTGGTTTGTGTCTGAGCAGCCTGGCTTCGCATTTGACCTCATGCTTGTGGCCTGGGAAAGCGGTCGAGGATGGCCCAAAACCTTGGGGCCCTGCACCCACGTGGGAAACTCAGAAGAGCTCCTGGCTCCTGGCTTCGGATTGGCTCAGCTTCAGCTGTTGCAGATGCTTGGGGAGTGATTCAACAGACATAAGATCTTCCTCTCTGTCTCTCCTCCTCTCGTAGATCTGATTTTCAACTCAAAATAAATGAACTTAAAAAAAGAAAAATCATAAATAATATACCTCTTCCACACTTATCCTACAAATGATACCTAAAGATGTTCTCTTCACAGAGCAAAGCAACAGCATGCCCCAAATCAACGTGAAATGAAAATAACATCCCAGTGAAATAACAGCAGACACTGAACAACCCATTGCTAAAATGGCAAGACCATATTATCACCTGTTCATATTAAGCTGGAATGTAAAATCATAGTACCATCAATCAAATGTCATAGATTAGTAGATCAGATTAACATACAAATCCCTTCTATTTGTTGTCTATGGGAGACAAACTCATCAACAAAGATTAGCAGAAACTATATCTCATGGATTTTGATTCTTGTGATTTTATTTTCATTCCTTTAAAACAGTTAATTTTTTTTCATATATAATACTGCACCGATTCATAGGTCATACCATGGCATCGTTTTCTTCAAGAAGATTCTTGATTTTTTAAAAATTTATTCAGCGATACATTAGTCAATCAGTAGCATGTTATTTAACCTCTTAGTGTTGCAAACTTTTTTTTCTTCTTGTAGATTTTGTTTTGTTGCTTTTCACTTAACGGTATGCATAGCATCTTTGTAATAGAGACTATCGTGTCCAGATGTGAAGATTCAAAGCAGTGTCCATCTCTACTTCCAGATCAATGGTGGACTCCCAATGAAACTGCTAAATATATTTTGACAATAGTTGTTGGACTCTGTGCCTTTGTCTCTGCCTTCAACGATGGACTTATGACTCTTTATGAAGAACTGTACTGTTGTAATAATATAGGGGAAATCAGTGGTGGGCAGGGAGAAGTGAAGGAAATTTGGAGAGGGTGTAAGGGAAATCTCAGAGCCTATAGAATTGAATCATAAAATAATAGTAATAATCAAAACGGAAAAAACACCAAAAATTAAAAGAAGTAAAATAACAAAATAAATGTTCTTCAGTGATTGGCTAATTTTACTTGCATAATATCTTTAAGATTTTTCCATGTTGGAGCATATATCAGAATTTCCTTCCTTTTTGAAGCCAAACTATTTCATTAGGTGAATTTATCAAATATTACTTTTCTATCTATATACTGGTGAATAGTGAGAATACTTCCAACTTTTAGCTGTTATGAATAATCCTGTTAAATGTTGCTGGGCAAATACATGTTTGAGCCCCTCTTTTTAAATATCTTGGTATACACTCAGAAGTGAAAAGACTGAGCCATATTATTTTTGCTTTTAGCATTTAAGAAATTATTTATTGATCTTTGAGAGGCAGACACAGAGCTTTCTTCTTTGTTGGTTTATTCCCTAAAAGTCCACAATAGGTGAATTTGGGCTACTGTTAAAACAAGGATCTAGGATCCAAATCTCTGGGCTCCACTGTGTACATTCAATTATTTGAGCCATAAGGCATGCTTTTCTGGTTCTGACTCTGTGGGAATCAGAAGCCAGGAGATAGACCTGGAAATGAATCCAGGTTATAGCATCCTAAAAATTAGCAAAATGGCCAAATCATACTTTAATTTTTGAACATAATGTTTTCCATTGCAGCCATCATTTCACATTTTAATGTTAAGGAACCAGAGATTCCAATTCTTCAATTGTATGTCCTCACCAAGGTTGGTTTTCTGTTCTATACCAATTTATGTCTTAATGTTTTAGAATAACATTAGTTTCATAACAAAGTTAAAAGGAAGTTACAGAACTCTGTCATAAATACCAGGTATCACCCATGTATTTCTTTGCTCATTCTCTCTACCCTCTACCAGAGTGGCAAATATATTACAACTCATAAACCTGCAGTAGAGCATCATGGTCACTCAGAATCCAAGTGGCACAACATTGAACACTCTTGGGATAGGGCAGGCCACATGACAATGGATTCATCTTTTTTTATATATATGAAATGCTTATCAGCTTTTGAAGGGCAAAACTCTATTGTCATTATATTTTCATTTTTTTTTTCGCTTTTGAAAAGTTGAAAGATAATTCAAAACTTTCATGAACATGAATTAAAAGGCAAGTTTGCTTTTGTACAAAATATTGAAAAGTCTATCCGCATATTGGATCTTTAATGGATTCAAGAAAACACATTTATTGACAAAGCATTCAGGAATTCCAAAATCTTTTTGTACCAAAAGAAATAAATCTTTTAATTTCCTGTTTCTATGAACTTTGAAAGTACCCTTGTATATTACCTTGTTGCCTGTGGTTTCTGCGTATGTGAAAACTTTTCTTGTTTTTTTTTCATTTTTCTGCCTTTTTTTTTTTTTGCTTATAACTACATAATGCGACGTAAGTGCTGTTTTACCTTTATCCTACTTAAAATACTTTGAGCCCCTTTAAAAAAGTATTTTAAAAAGTTTTCAGAAATTGAAATTAAAATCAATCCATTTTGCCCCAATTTTATATTAATTAGATTTTTTATCATAATGTGTTTTCCTACAAGATATTTTAAATTCCTTTGTGTTTGTATATAAATCTGAAGTTTAGGAAGTAGTTAGTGAGTCATTTTATTTCTTGCAGATACGCCCATTCTATTCCCAATACCCGAAGCTCTCCTAATCAATCTATTGATCAGCAATATAAACTTGTTCCATTGTTCTCTTAGCCTTTGTTCATCTTTCTTATACTTTCTCTTTTTATTCTCCAGCATCAACAATTTCAAATGACTGATTTTAAAATGTACAGATTTTTATCTTCAAAATTTCAAATCTGCTCTTGATCCCATTTATTATTATTATTGTTTTTAGAATTTATGGTGTTTTTGAAATAGTCTCTGTTTGTTCATGTACTCTTTGGATCAAGAATTTTTTTTTTCTGATTTTCTGTACTTTTCCCCTACTTTTCTGAACTTATTGAGGATGATGTTCTAAGAGTCTTTCTTGGTAGTTCTAAGTTGGCATTTTTTTCAAAGACATTTTCTCATTTGTTTTGTTCCTTTGGATAAGACATGTTGTTCGATTTCTTGGTTCTGCTTAAGATCTTTTGTCAAAAACTGAGTACTTTAGGCCATTCTGTGCTGGTGTAACATAATATGCTTTTCTGTTATTATAAGTGTAGAAAAGTATTCACTTTTCTCAAAGGTCTGGAAGCTGAGAAATCCAGTACCAATATTGACTTCTACAGACCGTTTCCTTAGGTCATCCGATGGCAAAAGGCAAATGGGCAGCAACGTTGACTACTCAAACCCCCTTTTTTAAGGCATTGATGAGAGTCAGCCTTTACACTCTAATCACTTCTCAAATGCCAGACTCCTTCATAGTAGCGATTCAACCTGAACACGAGATAGAGGAGAGAATCATTAAAACCATTGTGTTTGGGTATTTGAAAATAACACTGAGCCCACATTGTGCTGCTTGTCCCTGAGCAAGCAAATTCATTTACCATTCAGCCGTACATGAAGACGTAAGTTCTCTTGGGCCATTTTTAGCCTACTGGTGTGTGTGTTTGTTATTGTTATTCTGATACTATTGCCATGCTTTTATAATTCCGTATTATATATATTTGCTTTTCAATAATTTCCTTAAGGGTCTCACTGCTGTTCCTGTGACTCCTACTGCACACGCAATTCTATTGTCTGTAATCCCACATTCCTGTTCAGCTGAAGAACAGAAGTCTGTTTTTTCTCCCACACTAATATCATCATTTTTTCCCCTGTATCTGGGGCCAGGGGAGAAACAAAGGGAAAAGCCCCACCCAGCCTCCCACCCAGCCTCCCACCCATCCCAGGTTCCCGATGTGAGGCATACTCTGAGTGTCCTGCTCAAGCAGTTTTGACAGCTGTCAATCTCACGGCTCCGATCATGATGAAATCTATTCAGAATCCTCTAGCTGACATCGTCTCTTCATGGTTGGGGTTCTGAGATCAGCAGTTCAGTCAGAGGGATCTCCAAAGAAACTTTTTCTGAGGTGATCCCAGACCTGATTCTTGTGTGTACTTGCCAGTACAGGGTCTGGCACCGTTCTGTCACCCCAATAAACTTATGCACATCCTGATCATCGCAATTGCTGGGTCAGTTCTGTTTCCAGTCCTTACAAATGAACTAATGGGTGTTTCAGTCCAGCCCAATCTTTCCCACTTCATACTTGGCTCTCATGCAAACCGGTTGGAACCGCAGCTTAGTTAGGGCGACTCCCCATATCCCCCACTCGGCCTGTCCCTACCTTGGTTCCCATGCATGCCAGTATGTACCACAGACTTGTTCAGTCTGTCCCACATCCCATTTGGCTTTCGTACGTGTCAATAGGTATTAAAGCCTAGTTCAACCTAACTAAGCCTTCTATCCAGCCCACACACATACTGGCAGGTACCTTTCTGTCTAGCCACCCTGCCCCTGTCCTGGTTTTCATGCTCTCCAGTGGGAACCCATGAGGGAGGTGACCACTATTTCCCTGCTAGGCCACTCCCACTCCCAGATTATACACTCTCCAGATGGTTCTGGAGTTTAACTTGACAGATTTAGCCCCAAGTGCCAGCCTCTGCCAGCTGATGCTTCAGCAAAGCCCAACCATCACCCGCTCTAATTTTTGCTAGCATCAGTTGGAACAGCCAGCCCAACCTAGCTATTCCCTGATCTAGCTCACATGAGGCTGACAGGTGTTGTAGCCCTGCCTGGTCTGGTCTGCCCCCATCTCAACTCATACTCTCCAGTGTGAGTGGTTGTCCAGTTTGGGAGCCCACATTCCCCCTGCTGTTTTGTCCCTTTATCCCTGGTTCTCATGTGTGCTGTTTGGGCGCTGTAGCCACATCTTGTGCAGCTCACCTCACCATCGCATTCCATTTGTGTCGTGGCCAAACCTGACCTGACTCATAATCTATTCTGGTGCTTGGATTTGCCAGTGGTTGATGTGAACTAGTTGAGCCTGGTCTGCCCCCCTATCGTGGTATTTGCACTCACCTGTAGGGACTATGTCCCGAGAGAGGAGCTTTCCAAGCTCCTCCATCAGAACCTCTCCCTCTGTCACATCTTGTGCGTACTGGTGGATCCATGGGCCGGCCTTCCTTGCTGGCCTTCAATCCATTCCAGTTCTTACTGTTGGATGTTTCAGCACAGCCAAGGCTTGTCTATACCTAGGCACTGCTTACACATGGCTCAGTAGGACCAGAGACCTAGCCTAGTCCATCCTACATTTGCCCAGGTGCTTCAGAGCACCAGATGATGCTGGCATCTAATCTGGTTTTGTGTGCACAGCCACAGGCCACACTTGTGCCAAGGGAGATTACAGCCATACCCAGACTAGAACATAGCCTCCACTCTGGCCCTTGCTCTAGATTATGTGCATGTCAGTGTTTGATCTGACCCAGTTGGCTGATGCCCTCACCTGTCTCAGCCTTTGCCTTCAATTCTGTGGTCTAGTATCCCTGGCTCATGCAGAGCACTTGGTGTTAGAACCTGGTATGGCATGACCTGTGCTCCATTCTGAGTTCCGTTCTTCCTTGTGAGTTGAGGTTTGCTTGGCCATGCACAGTCTGCCTCCTTCCAGTTGCAGCTCAGCCCATCCCACATCCTATTTTAGGATATACTTTCGGGTGCCGCTGCCTTGACCTTCTCAGACTGTTGTCAGTTGCTTTACCCCATAAGTGATGGCCATGGTCACACCTAGCTCAGCCCATCACCACCCCAGCTTGTGAACTAATCTGCAGCACTTGTATTTCCACAGGATTGGGCCCATATTTCTCCCCCAGAATCTACCCCCTGACCTGGTTCTCTCCTGTGCTAGTTACTGTCTTGACCCTGCCAAGTATAACCAGTTCACTGTTCCACTTAATCCTGCCAGACAGGATCCCATCCATAGCTTTGGTGTGGACTGGTGTGCGGCAGTCAGGGATGCTCTATGCTAACAGCCCATCTCAGGATTCGCATTTGGGCTGGTGAATCAGTCTGGCCCAAATAGATCTTATGGACTCTCCCCTCTAAGCTACCAGTTCTCAGTCCACATGCTTGCTATAAAGTTCTGTGACTCTGTTGCTGGGAATCACCTAGAATTCATCCCTCACATACACTCACACTGGCCTCATTCATGCTCTCCATTGGGCAGCCAGCAGGCAGAGCCTGACACCACTTGATGTGCTGGCCAACAAAAGCCTAGGACTTGGTCACTGCCTTTTGGCAGTGACTTTGATCTGAGTCCGTAGCATTGAGTCTGGGTAGGGCATCCCCACAGTCGCCACACTGCAGGGAGCAGATTTTGCCCCAACCCCATGGCCCAAACCCCTCCCAAACTCCTCCTACTGCAAGATGCTAGTGGCAGGGCAGAGCTAGGGCTTTAATCCAGTTCCCAAACTTCCCTTATGGTGTACTTACCCCGAGGGAAGAGATCTCTCAGGCCTGGAGTAGCTTAGGACTTGGTCACTACCTTCCGGCAGTGACTTTGGCCTGAGTCTCTAGCACTGGGTCCAGCCTGGCTGGGGCACCTTCACCCCACAGCTACCACACTGCAGGGAGCTGCTTATGTCCCAACCCCACAGCTCCCAGAAGTCCATTTTATGGAGTTCTCAGCCAAGGGCTACTCTTTACCTTGCATTTTGGTCTCTTCGTTCTATTAGGAAGCATAATGATAGATCTCTAAGACAGCCTTCACGTGGGGTAGACGGTTGCCTATTCTACCTGCTCTGCTGTTTTCTGTTTGTAGTGGGAACTGAAGATTGGCTGGAGGACGAAGACACCAAACTATGACAGACCATGTCAAAGAGATAGACAAGGGTACCTGAAATTACAATGAAAGAGTCTATCATTTTAAATCTGAAACCTGGATTGGCCTACTTTAGGTTGATGGCATGTTAACCTACTTATCAGGGCACTTACAGAAAAAAAATTATTTTTAGTTACTTGTGGGTTACTTACGTTTTTAAGAAGAAATGTTCCTAAAGATTGAAAATATATTATAATGAAAAATGACCCATGATCTTCATATCAAGGCCATTGCAATAGGAAATTTAAAACATGATTTATTTCAAATTAATGTAAACTTCTGACACATTGTTTCATTTATGTGGTATGAGGTAATGTGACCCAATGTGAATTATTTTGAAAAATCAACATTTAGTAGTTCAAATATTTTTAAAGTTCTAAAAGAGGAAAGCTGAAATTATCTAAGTCTAGCTTTCCTATTTCCCATCTTTTAACAAAAACAAAGCCTCATTTTGAAATATTTGTTAGACATGCAATTTTGCTTCAGAGGGAATATTAACAGCAATTTCTGTTTGCCCACACTGACTCGGCTTGAAAATGTTATGAAAATAATTCAATTTTGTGGTGCAATTCATAACAGCCAAGTTACAGAATCAATCCAAATATTCATCAACTGATGACTTAGATGTGGAAAATTACATATATATTATATATAATATATATGTAATATATATATATATATGCTGTGGGAAATTATTCAGACATAAAAAGAATGGAATCCGTTCTTGTGAAACTCAACAGATGCAACTGGAAACTGCTATGCTTAGTGAAATGAGCTAGTACATAAAATACACTTATCATTTCTTTTATATGTACCAGCTAACACAGAATACCAAAAATGTATAGGAGTAAAATGGTCATTGTGGGATATGATTGTCAGTTTTAGCCCACATATATTTTCTTATCACTTTCACTTGCTAAATACTATAATTAGTGCTGAGTTATGTCAGTGAATATAGAGTGGCTTTAAATTATGTCACTGTAAAAGCTGATGAAAAGAAGACTGGGAGGAGGGAGCTTTGGGAGGACAAGGAACCTGGTACATATGGTTGTACCATATACCTAGTACATATGGTTGTCTTCTTGTGACTCTACTTATGGGATTCACAAAATCTCTTCTCCTAACATTGATAAAAATTTTAGAAGAAAATAAACAGAATAATGTAATCAGACATCCTTGCTTTTATAAACACAATCACATGCATGCAATTAAAATTGCATACCAAGTTAAATGGGGCAAAACTACTCCAAGCTCCTTGTCAAAATACATTTGCACATTTTGATGGCATCCTAACCATTTCCATTTCAGATCCTCATTTGACAGGGGGAACTGTTAAAACATAAAGAATACTTCATGATTCTGCAGAAGTGTGTGAGTCACAGGATGTACTATGTGTGTCAGACAGAAGCAAAACTCAACCAACAAAAAGATATTTAATTGTGGCAGCGCAAAACTTCATAGAAAATGGTGCTTAAAGATGCATCTACCTTAGTATAAACAATTTTAAAATCCATGAATAGGTTATAGCACAACAAACATTTTTGATAAAAGTTTGGAAGACTTTTTACTAAGATAATTAAGATAAGCTATTTTTACTAAGATCACCTGTTCTGTGAAATCATTTGTTTGGACAAGGTATACCCATGACTACTACGTGGATTTTCCTCAAATGAATAAGTTTAAGGGAATATATTTGACATTTTTGCTACTATAAAGACTCACTGCTAGCATGGTATATTGTCAAATAAAAGGCAATCACTCAAAGTATACATTTTTTAATGTCTTAGTATAGTAAATTTGCTTATAATTCCTAAATATTATTTTTTCAGTCATTATAATCTACAATAGAATATTTAACATTAGGCTTAACAGCTCAAATTCAGACCAATAATTTTTATAATAATAATTAGAAATATTATTATGAAAGACTAGCAATATTTTGTAGTAAATAAAAGGTACTTGTTTGAATATTTTCTTAGGTTGTATTCATTTTAATTGAAAGATTGACAAAGGTACACATAGAGAGGGAGATAGAGCAAGAGAGAGAAAAAGAATTTCCATCTTCATATTCACTCTCCCCAAATACCTGAAGCAGCCAGAGCTATGCCAGGCCAAAGCCAGGATTGAGCAATTCCACCTGGGTTTCTCACAAGTGGCAGAACCCAAGTACTTGAGATATCACATCCCTTTGTTCCCTCCTTCCTAATTTCTTTCCTTCCTTCCTTCCTCCCTCCCTTCCTTCCTTCTTTTCTTCTTTTCTTCCTTCACTTCTTTCTCCATCTTCCCTGTCCTACAGAGACATCATTAAGTACCAATATATACTGTCAGTAAAACATTAGGATTCCAACATCAAATAGTATAGGATTTCTGCCTTCTAATAGCTTTTTAGAAAAATTATGATCAGATTTGTTGACAATATGTGTAAATCCCTGTCCAGTCCCCCTACTTTTTATACTCAAGTAGATTTTCCTAGAATTCTGTTTATACAGATTTAAATGCAAAATATCAAAAACAAATTTTTTCTGTGTGTAGCTATTGTGATATTCTTCCTTCTTTCCTGGATGTCATGCAAGCTTATCCTTGAATGATGGGCATGTGAATCTGTCAAAGAGATCAATATTACAATAACTGGCTGCAAGAATCCCAGCTCAACTGCAACTGACTGTAGATAGATCTTTAGTTTTCATTCAGGAGTTCGACATGCAGGTTTTTTTTTTCCTAACATCTCAGTCTGAGTGAATTTCACAGAATTTGGCAAAGGTGGGATCTAAAGAGGAGAGAGGATGAGAGGAATTGTGAGGTAAAAATGAGATCAGCACGGCTCCTGGACTCATGAGCTTTCTCTGGGTCTCCCACTTGGATGTACAGTCCCAAGGCGCTGGACCATCCTCCGCTGCTTTTTCCAGCCAGAAGCAGGGAGCAGCACGGGACGCAGGTTCATGGGAACATGATCTACACCCATGTGGAATTCCGGTGCTCACAAGGCAAGGACTTTAACCAATAGGCTACCACCACAGGCACATGTCTGTGCCTCTAGAAATACTTAATGCTAAGCCCTAGGGTTGCCGTTACCTGAGGGATATTCCTCATTTTGAATCTCTACTGTTGTTCTAAGATTTTCTTTTTCATTTTCCACCAGTATCATTTGGAAAGTGTTCCTATTTATTGTATATTTTGAAGTGCTAATTGTGTAAAGGCAAGAAGACGGCGTTCAGTTTAAAGCTGTGAGATATAGACCCAATACAATGGTTTAGTGGCTAAATCCTTCACTTGCGTGCACTGGGTTCCCATAGAGGTGGAGGTTCATATCCTGGCTGCTCCACTTTCCATTCAGCTCTCCGCTTATTGCCAAGGAAAGCAATATAGAATGTTTCAAAGCCTTGGGATCCTGCACCCGCTTGGGAGATTTGGAAGAAGCTTCTGGCTCCTGGCTTCATATTGGCTCAGCTTCTGCCATTGTGGCCAATTGGGGAGTAAATCACTGGACAGATGATATTCCTCTCTGTGTCTCCTTCTCACTATATATCTGACTTTCCAATAAAAATAAGTCTTAAAAGAGAGATATTTAGTACCTTAGGACTGTATGTCTATAAGTTTTGAACCTAGATTATATGGATATAATCATTTGAATGCTTCTCAGAATTCACTAGTTAGAACTTAATGCACAGTGTTGGGGTCTTAAGGGGTACCTCTGGGAGGTGATCAGGGTGGTACTGAAGGTGCTTGTGGGTCTTCATCAGTCTGTCCTACCAGCTATAGATGAGATTTTTCACCTCCATAGGAGACAACAATAGGTTCCATCCTGGCAGTGCCAATCCTGCTCTTCTGCACTTTGAATGCCCTGGGCCTCAAAACTCTGCAGAAATAGAGCTACTATTCTGTTAAAGTATGTTCATTTTCACTTATTTGAGAGTCATAAAGATGGAATCAGATAGGCAAATGGAGACAATCATCAGTCAGCTCATTCAAAATTCTAACATTATCTAGGGTTAGGCCAGGTATTCTGGAAGGGTACACCCCATTCCAACGACAAAATCCGAAATGATTCACCAAATGTGATTCATGTAAAAACTTTTTCTAAAATAATAAAGTGTCACAGACAAACATGTTGAATGGTGACATCATCTGAGTTTATAAAAAACTTGTAAAGATGTACATTAATTTTATGTTTTGATAGGGAGTACATCATTATCAATATTTCTAGTAAGTATGACCAGAAATTCAAATGACTCACTCTAAGTTTCTAAAAGAAGAGGAAGGAACATTTACATAGTGTCTTTCTGGGGAATAGCTTACTTATGGACCGAGCGTTTGTAACTTGTTTGCCTCCTTTTTAGCTATTATACGGAAACTTCTCAATAGAGCCTTGTTTGCTTTCTAGTGCTTCAGAATGTGTCTTGCTGGAAGTTTCACAATTCCAGTTATCCTTAGGCATTGCTTACAGGTTGTTTCAATGGTCAGTGTATCAAAAAAATTAAGGAGAATATGATAATCATATTGAAGGATAAACGTCACAGATCACAAATTTAGCATTAGCTTTGGGCTGGTGTCAGTTTGCTAACCTTAGTGGGACACTTGATCCCTGGCTTTCTCCAGTATTGCCCCTGTAAGTCATACCATCTCTTTGGTATTGACATTCCTCAAAAGCCATATGTTACTCTCATTGTTGTACCCCGCCTAGAGCTGTTTTCACAAGTACCAAATACACACACAAATGGAGTGGAATCAGAATGCTGAGGGATAGCTTCTTCCTAGCTATTGCTAGGTCATGATAAACAAGATAACACTCCCCACTCTCCTTCATCAACTGGATCCTTTCAGCTTTCACTCAATCATTTTGTGGGGTGAGTCACCGTCAACACCATTATCTTCCAAAATCATTTTCTATGTAAATGTATGCAAATACAATTTTTATTCAAAGCAGAATATGCAACCTGGACTGCTCATAATGCATGCTCATGCTATGAGGAAGGCTCAGAGTAGGCTAAATGACTCCCAACTGTCAGGTAGATAATTAGGAACCACTTTGATGCTAGGAACACAGAGAAATTGGATTCATCCTGCTCTGCTGGATTTTTTGTTAATAGGACACACAAACATAAGTCAGTTTCCCGTTTATGAAATCCAGGTAAAACATCAGCTTGTAGAGTTTTTAAAGAATTTACTGAAATAATATGTGACCTTGCATCTCCACATTTGCATCAAAAATAGTCAATAAAAGATGAAATACATTGGTACTACACATATACAGATGGTTTTCCTTGTTGTCATTCTCCACACAACTGTACAACAACCATTTTTCACAGCACTGGCATTATATTAGTTGTTGCCAGTAATAGAGAAATGAATTATGATATATAGTAGGATATGTGTGAGTGATATGCAAATACATTTTTATCAGGGATGAGCATCCACAGATTGGGTATGTATAAAGTTCCTAAATCCAGCAGAACTTGCACGCTTCCATGACTGCAAGTGTTCCATTTACCACATTTAGTGGCCCTAGTGTGATCAGTAACGTGTCAAGATTGCTGTACTGTCTCAGTATCAGTGAAGGTGACTACATTCATAAAGTGCCTGACACCCCAGAACTATTGGTGAATTAAGTGGGATTATTTCCCACTTTAGGAATTGTCCTTAGCATATATTGTTGGTATCACCCTTTAAGTGGTCTTAGCTTTGGCTTTTATCTGCATTTGCCTTTCCTTTTGTTAAACATGTACTGCTTTCTGGGAATCCCTGTGTGCATGCTGGTACAAGCATTACATTCAAGTGTAGGTCCAAAAGTTGAGCAGAGATTCCCAGAACACAGGAATCCAATCTTCCTTCCCTGAATCTGCATTCATAAACACTTCAAAAACATCTATTCCAGGCACCACCCTGAGTCAGCTGCCACACTGGCAGAAATGAGTACAAACTGATTCATGCTTTTCTGGAGACAAATAGAACTAACTACATGAGAAAGACAGGGTTAAGAAAAAGAATCATGAGAATTCAATCTGGACATCAACTGGATTAACATTTTGAAACAGATGAATTAGAAAAAAACAACTGTTACTGGGTCCATGTTTAAACACAAATGCATCACATCACGCAGAAAGGGGAATGGATGGATTTTCAACAGAAAGAACACTTGAGCCAAAGATAGGAGTTATCAAAATGAGCAACAGATTATTGAAAGAGTGAGTGATTTAGGATAAAATTATGTGGAGTGCCTGAGACAGAGGGGGGATAATAGGAACAGATAATGTTAAGGAGATAATTCAGAAAAAAAATTTTAACAGCTTCAAATGGCACAAGGGTATTAATACCTTTTAGGTAATAGGCACTGTAGTGAGTTGTATGGGAAGCAGTACAGCTGGGACTGTAGCCTGCACTCTGATAAGAGATGTTGAAAGCTGAAGTTCAACATGTGCACTGCTATGTCAGGCTCCATTGCACCATTTCCTCCCTCCCTTGCTTCCTTCCCTCCTTCCATTCTTCCTCCCTTTCTTTTATTATTGTTTTATTGTTGTTTCCCCCCCCCCCCTTTTTTTTTTTACCAGTCAGAGGATGTGATTAAAATAATGTTTGAGAAACATAAGTAATCAAGAGAACCACAAAACCATGGGCAGCTGCATCAGTTGGAAACCTGAAACATCAGGTGACATGATGTCATGCTGTTGTATAGAGGATGTACTCTGCTTCCAAAAATATTTTGAAAGTGCAGTCTGTATTTCCTGCGGAGTGGTAGACATGATGGGTGAGATAAGTAGAAGTGTTTCATCTGATTCCTGAGTTTCATACTGGGAAATGCTGTTGGTCCTAGTTTTAAAATTAGCTGAATAAATACATATGCTTGTGTGAGCGAAAAAATGCTATTATTGATCCATTTTTTGGCAAAAACTGTGATGATTCAGTGTATATAACATGGTTCAAATAAATGGTTTTTCCATATGAAAAATTTTTTGTTAACTGAAAGACATCTGCAAGATTAACATTTCAACTGACAACAGTCTACTAAGCTGTCATTCAGCACTGATTTGTGAGTTGAACATGGTAAGCAATAATAAATGTTTCCACCAGACCACAGGGAACTGGAGTGCCCTCGTAGGCCAAGAACTCTGAGGTCAACCATTCCCTATCGGACCACCCACATGGGATGGAAAAGTCCAGATCCTTCCTCACAGGATCTAATGTCATTGGAACAACAGCCAGGAGCCTTGAGCGGTCCTCAGAAACAGAAGAACAGTGAACTTCCTTCGGGACTCAGGAGAGGAGCTTTCTCTGGTCCTTAATTAATTCCAAATTTGGTTCCCCACCTTCTCTTGCAATGACCAAAATTAGATCAGATAGACAGACCAATAAGGAAAGGTTAGAACAGACTCGAAATGGTCAGCTGGGACTCACATACACCTTACTAGGTAGGACACAAAGATCAGTTACTCCTCACTAAGGTATTGAACATTTTTCTGCACACCCCTCCTAAAATTGTTCTGCTCCTCAATCATTAACATATGGCTTATTAGAGTTATAAGCCTGTTTGGACTATCCTAAAATTTGCGAAGTTCAGTAAAAATCATGCTTGAATACTATAAACTGCTAAATATAAAAATGAAAATAGACATGAGATAGCCGAATAGTACCCTATAACCATTTTAAGCTTTATAGCAGCTGGTTGTGTATATATCAAAATTGAGATGTTAATGAAGTAGTTATAGGATGTGGTGAAGAACTTGGCATTTTCTAACATATCGGTCACTCTATATCATGTTAATTAACTTCATGCTGTTGTAAATTCTAATGTTTCTCCTTGTTGTTGAAGTTATGTTGTGGCTTTTCACTGGAGGTGATGATATTCTGGCAGCTCTACTTTCAGACCAAGGGTGTTCTCCCAATGAAACTGTTGAATTTATCTGGACAATAAGATGCTGGACTTTCTGCATTGTCCATGCCCACAATGAAGGAATCATGACTGGTTATGAACTGTACTGCTGTGACAATATGGAGGAATTCAATATGCAGGGAGGGAATTGAGAGGGGTTGGGGGAATCCCAGAGTCTATGAAACTGTATAATTAAATAAATAAATAAATAAATAAACAAATAAATATCTCCACCAAAAACAGTCATGAATGTATATGATCTACTTATGCAACATGTCATTTGGTTTCAAGAGTCATAACCCAGTATCTAAATTCCTCCCAGAGATTATCTTTTATTTGCAAAAGCATGTGGGACAGAGTTTAAATTGTCCTATTCAAAACTAATGAGTATTTCATTTCCAAGTTGCAAAAGATTTAGATTTTGAGAACATTAAAATTAATATGACATTAATGCACAATAACATGAAACTGTAGCTTGATATTGAAGCTATGTATAATTTTGAGGAAGGTATGTTCTGGATTAGAAATCAGCCATGAGAGGGGTAACCCTGTCCAGGGCTTGTCTGTCATGATACTGCCCTCATATGGATCAATGAGTTTAATTTTGTAGACTGATGTGGGTGATAGACTGAGCTGGACCTTGTGCTGAGTAGCACATGCAGAGTCAGGTCTGGGGTCATTTCAGGCAAGGTTTGTTTGGGAACCCCACAACTGGACCACTGGACTCAAAATTCCAATCACAGTGGGAATCACAGGATCTGTGGTCTGACCATGGAGTGCACATGACAGAACTGGACTTCCTCAGTTGCTGAAGATGGCCCAGTGGATGCCATGACCAGGTGCACGTGGGGGGCATGACAACTCCCTAAGGCATGCAGAGGACATTTAACACTATGACTGAGGCTGGAGGGAGGAACAAATTGGACAACTCTCTCAGCAAAGCTTTGAAAAGAAGTGTCAAAGTGAATGGAGATTCTAAGATAGACTCTGTGAGCCAATGGATCTTGGAAGGATTTCCTCATCCTTGAAGCAATGAATTCACCTGTATCTCAGAATCATCAAAACCACTTAAGCAGTACCCTCAGAACATGCTCCACATTGCAAACCCAAGGATGACATCGAGTGACCATCCTTATCCCTGGGTCCTGATGTGTTAGACTGCTAAGAGCAGCCCTCTTACCTGCTCTCCCTGCTTCTACTGGGTAAAGACAAAAAGAAAAAAAGTAAGCAGTAATCTCATCCATTTTATAGTCTCATCCACTTTCACCTATTTTTCAACCTTTCTCACCCTAATCAGTGGTCCACATGGGCATGCATCCTTCTCAACTTTGTAAACATCAACAATAGAATTTTAAAAATATAATATACTTTAAGCACTGACATTAGTGTACATCGTGGAAACAGAGAGTAGAATGCTGATTAGCATGGATCACAGGGAGAGGAAAATAGGAAATTCTTTCAATAGTGTGAAGTTAAAACAATACGATCAATTCGCTCTGGAGATGTGCCACGCAGAACAGTGCCTAAGTCAGTAAAGTTAGATTATTCACTTGGAATTTCTCAAGACAAAAATTCTATGTGAAATGTTCTTACCAAACAAACCAACCAGCCCAATGAAAATAGTAGCCCATGGGGCACAACTTCTGAAAGTGGTCGAAGTATCTCCCTGCTTGGTCATGGCAATGGTTTCACAGGTGCATTTATGTCCAACCTCATTAAAATCCATGCATCGAATGTGAGCAACTCATTGTTTATCAATTATACCTCAAAGAAACTGTTGGGAAAATATGTTGATTGGCATGCTCAGGAAATTGCTTTGGAGATTACTGGCTCCCTGGGCCCATTATGAGTCATTTCAATTGCTTTCTGTGATTGGAAATTTTCATCACTGTTTAGGACACAGATGTGCAATATCTGAGAGGAAGTTATTGAGTTGTGTAATACCTTAAGAAATCCTTATTCAGAATTGTCCTATATTCCAACATGGCAGAGTAATTGTGTAGGATAATCCAAACATTTAAGTTCTGGTTTCTAAATATCCTTGCGACTTCAGCTCAAGAAGTTTCCAGAATGTAAATGAAACTGTAATGAGCATTAGGTGTAAGTATTATTTTCACTGTTTTAACACTTAGAATATTTTGGGTACATTACACCATCTAGAAATCACAATACATCGTGAGCTCCATTTTCTTCAATACTTCTGACTCAGAGAACTTCGATATATTTTTCACATCCACTCATGAAGCCAAACACCGTGCTGTCGACTGTAATTAAAAGTAATGATCAGAGGCAAGCCAGTGGCTAAGTGGTTGCCCAAAATGCCTGCAGGCTCTTTCAGTGCTGCAGCTTAAATCTTGGTTCCAATCAAGACTTCAAGTTTCTGCTAACACACAATGTAGGAAGCAAGAGATGGCATCTCAAATACTTGAGCGCCAGCCACCCATAATGGGCACATGGATTGATTTTCTGACTAGCTCTTGTTGACATTTGAGGAATGAATCAATGAATGGAAGATCACTCTCATCTGCATGTGTGTGTGTGTGTGTGTGTTGTTTCTGTGTTACACAACTAAATAAAGCTTAAAACAATAATATTTAAGAAATATTTACAGAATGCCACCATATGCCAGGCACTTGCCCCACTACTGGAGTTGCAACACAAAGCAACGTTGAATCTGTTGTTATGGAGCTTATGGCCAAAACAAGAGGCAAACTTCCACAGAACACCAAAACCAAAACCAATGATCAAATTTGAGATGGTTGAAGTCTTCCATAGAAAAAAACACAAGAAATGTATAAGGCACATAATTAAACAGGGAATCAATGGAAGATTTTTATTCCCTGCTGTCTAAAGAGGAGATTAGGCTGGCAGAAGGGATTGGAGTCTGTCAGTGTCAGACAAAGGTGAAACCACAGCTTCCCCCTTGGTAATGCCTCCCTCTTCCACCTTGCTACATCACCAGAATCAATTTTCCAGAAAGAGATGTAGAATTTCTTCTCATAGAATTATCGGAATTATTTGAAACGACTGCAATATATGATAAGTCAGTGGGCAAGCAAAAATGTGATGTAGACAGCTAATTCTAGAATGATCATCTCTGCCTAGAGTTTATATTCTCAGGGAAATGAAAGAAAGGAGAGAAAGAAAGAGCGAGAGGCACGGAGAGAATATAGAGAAAATCTGCCCATTTACAAAAATACAATGTAATAGAATTGTAGAAATTACTTTAGTTCTGACTTTCAGAGAAGGAAATGAAATCACTTTCGAAACCCATTCAATGTCCTGTTGTTATTAGAGAGCATTTAAAGACACTTCAATATTTCAAGCCAGATGGTGTTTCTCTGGGATGTGAGGAAGAAGATTGCCTACTGTAGTTTTAACAAACCGTGATAACTTCACTATCATTATAGATGTATTTTTCCCCTACAAAAAAGTAAAATACAATAATGCCATATAACTGATGCCTATCTCAATTCTCTAGCAAGCTTAATTCTCTAAGAAGCTTGGACATGGCACTATCACATTCATCTACAAATGGGTACCTTTCTTTATAAGTTTTATTTTTCCAGAATAAACTGCTATAACTGAACTAAATATTCATCAATTTGGGTTTTTTTGTAATACGGGGAAAGCACCAATCTGCAAGCAATGCAAAGTAAATGGATGTTAGGAAGAGTGTTCAATTTCTCTTAAAATCCGTGCCTGAATTGCATCCAGACATTTATTTTTTTTTCCTCTGGTCACCTTGAGCTAGAGAAAGTATGGGGAACTTGACAGGTGACCCATGCAAACAGGCACAGTAAGATACACACTGTTGTAGTAGGATGCTGTATATCAACAGGCAGCAGAGCAGCCCACAGACATGGACACCTCCTCATCATCACTTTGGATGTGATGGAGACAGAATCTCTTCTTACCAAACCTCCACTCTGAGTCCTTTATGGGTATCATGGGTGAAGCTACACACAGCTGCACAAATGACCAAAATTTCTGGATTCTTTTGGCATTATGTAATCAGCTGGAAAGACAACAGCCAGGATGCACTTGCTACAGGTGTGAATTCATTAGCGTCATAGAACTGTCCACCAGCAGCAGAGGCCATAGTCATTCAGGACTGTGAAGGTAGAGTACCCAACGGTGCCTCCAGAAGCTCCAGCTGGAGCTCAGTTCTTAGGAGGATGGAACTAGCTTGGCAGGGGAGAGGAACGGCATGGAAAAGGCCACCAGAGACTTTCCTGTGGGCTTGCATCCATGGGCAGGAATCAACATTCAGCCCGCAGCACAAAGTCACGGAGAGCTGTCAGGAGGGGACGTGGTCTGACAACGCATGCTGTCTTTGAAGAGCAAAGGAATACATTTGCATGGTAAACTATGAGTGTATAGTAGATGACGGCGACCATCGGGTTTCAGAGGTGTAATATGGAGCATTGTAAAAAATAATTTTCAGACAACAATTCCTGACTAAAACTGTTTAAAACAGGAGTGGTGCTGGTGCTGGATCCGACAGTCTCTGGGCAGATGTCCTTGCAGGATATTTTGTGCACAGATGTGATTCTGGTAGTCTATTGTGCTTGTTAGTATCGATCAGTCAGGCATCAGCACAGTTACTTTGTGGCCTCCTGGCTGTTTTCATTTACATTTTTGTTAGAGCTGACACAAGCTACTAAGTTTTGCTTCCAACCATTTCAAAAGGAAGAAAGTCTAGCCCTCAGGTGCACAGTATCCTGATGAAGAGCAGCTGCCTACCTGCACCGCATGCTGTTGTCAACCGGACCTGCTTGCTGCTCTGGGTCCTGACATGTGGCAGGAACCGAATCCCTATCACTTACGAGCTTACTTATCTATTTTTACATTAAAAATAATTTTATCATATTCAATACATTCTACAAAACAAATCTCAGAATACAATGACATTCCTTTCTTCTTCCTTTTCATTCTCATCATTCATCCCCCCTCTATCTCTGTTTCTGCTTCATTTTAATTTTAGTTTTTGGGACAACACACTTTAAAATTTACATTACTGTAAAAAGGCTTAATATTTGGACAAAGAAGAAGCCTTGTTAAAAGAAAAAGATCCTAATGGGAATATAAATCATGTCCATAAACAGTAATCAAATTGAAAAACAGACATTGTGCCCATAAATAGCAAAGTTTAAAGTATTTGCAGCTCAGTAAATCTCTAGCTATATAATATTTCTAATCATTCATTTGACAAAGCTATAAAAATTTTACAAAAATATGTTTGCAGCTATTCTGATATACATAATAATTTCATCATTTAAAATTTTTTTAGTTTATTTATTTTTATTGGAAAAGCAAATATACAGAGAAGAGGAGAGACAGAGAGGAAGATCTTCCATTCAATGATTCACTCTCCAAGTGACCACAATGGCTGGAGCTGAGCCAATCCAAAGCCAGGAGCTAGGAGCTCTTATGGGTCCCAAGCGGGTGCAGGGTCCCAATTCTCTGGGCTGTCTTTGACAACTTTCCCAGGCCACAAGCAGGGAGCTGGATAGGAAGCGGGGCTGCCAGGATTAGAACCGGCACCTATACGGGATCCCGGCACGCATGCTGCTAGGCCACTTATGCTCTACCCATCATTTTTAAATTTTAACAATCACCTATAAGAGAGAAAAAGTAGCATTTGTCTTTCTGTGTCTGGATTTTTTTTTTTTTTTTTTTTGGTCAACCTGATGTCATCCAGATGCGTCCACCTCAATACAAAGCACAATGTGCCAATATCCATGAACCCTATCAAAACCATTGTTCCTAATCCTTAGCTATGCAAATATGAATTGAAATCCAAACTGTAGCTTATTTTCTCAAGGGAATTCCATAAATAGTGCTATAGGGAATGAGTACAAGGGATGGAGGTAACCCCGGTTCTTGTCTCATAAGAAAGAAGCATTTTCACTTGAACAATTTCAGTGAACAAACTGAGATTTACAAAAGATAGAAACCATCCACCCGGGTTAGGCTCCAGGTGACCCGAGGGTTCATGGTCAGGTGAGGAATTACTGCTGAGGGACTTCCATGGATAAGGCCTCTGTGCATGTAGAGAATTGAGGGGCTGAGACCAAATGGCTTGGAGCGGGGGATAGGAGGTATTTAAGGGTCAAACTAAGGTTCCAGCACATGTGGGAGACCTGAGCTGGGATTGTTAGCACCAGTCATCACAAGTACCACTTATTGGCTCACGTTAAAGCTAAGGTTGAGGCCTACCTGGCAGGACTAGATCAAAGTACTCACTGGTGAGAATCAGAACAGGGATGGATGCTATTAAGATGGGACATGACACTAACCAGCATGTGAGAATATTGGGTCTGGGGACAGAAGCTATGGGTGTGTCTTTGGGCTCAGCCCTGTGGGATTGCAATCTCTGCTGGCACGTCCAAGAGCTGTGAATGGGAGCAGGCCTGACTGGGTAGCTAAGGGGATGCCCCAGCTGGGTTGGGATTATCACTGATTAGCACAAGGGCCCGAATGGGGGAAGCAGGCTGGGATGCATGCAGCTACAGCCTTCCTCTACACAGATATGGACTGGGTCTGGGGAACAACCGGCTGAGCTTGACTTCTACACCCACTGGTAATCATGAGAGCAAGCATGGGTGTAGAATGGGCTGGGTTAGATCTTGAGTATCACTGAACCATGTGAAGGCTGGGTCTGAATGTGGACCAGGTGTGGCTGGGCTGAAACATACAATAGTAACAATCAGAATGGTTGTTGGTCGGTTGAGTAAGGCCACAACAAGATGCAAAGTTAACCTGGGCCAAGGACACATTGGTGTGTGATATCCGCCACAGGAAGGTGAAGCAATAGAGGAGCTTGGAAAATTCCCTTGCCTGGAAGCAGTCCCTGCAAGTGAGTGCAAGAACCAAGGCAAGGAACAGCTCAGACCAGGCCAGGTTACAGTACCCCCTACCCATACATGTGTGTCAGTTCTGGGGATAGGCCAGACTGGGGCATTTCATGAAATCCATTGGTGGATCTGAGAACCAGGACAGGGTATAGGAGGGACCAGGTCAGTTGGCAGCACCAGCCAGTTCAAATCAGGGTCAGGACAGCGATCTGGCTAGGGTACAGCACTCACTAGCAGCAGGAGGAACTGGGGCAGGCTGGAGTGAACCAGGTTGCACAATGCGATGGTAGATGCTGAGGTGAGGCAAGTCATACCAGCCTGGGGTCAGTAGGTACCAGGCATATCAGTCCAGGAGGAGAGGGCGCAAAAGGGCCTGGGTTGCCTAGCCCAGGTCAACAGGTTCTCCTGCACAACGGGCGCTGGGTTTGTGAGTTTCAGGATTAGGGATCTACCCAGGCCTGGGTCTCCTGATCCAGGGCCCCTGTGTCTACCTGTGTGATGGGTATAAAAGCCCCATGGGTGGGGGATCTGGTGTGGATCAGGTCACCTAGCCATGATTTCTTGGTTCCCCTGTGAGGTAGGTACCAGGTTCATGAGACCTGGGAGCAGGGGATCCAGTGGGTTTTAAGGATCTCCTTGCCTGAGTCCTTGGGCCTGCCTGCAAGGTGGATGCTATGTTCACGAGCCCCAGGGGCCAGGGTTTGGAAGGGTCTGGGTTGCCTGGCCCTAACCTTTGAGCCTTCCTGATAGGTAGATGCCTTGTTCATGAGTCCTAAGGAGTAGGGGTTCTGCTGGGGTTAGGGCTGCCTGGCCCAGGTCCTTGAGCTTCCCTGCAAGAACATGTCCTCCTTAGTGAGAAACGTACAGAAGTGGATGCAGACACTGATGCACATGGAGACCGTGTCTTCCCACTGCTTGATGGAAATACCTCCATTTCTTAAAAGTTAAATACATTATCTTTTATAAATGCATCATCAGCATATATCAGCAAATATTAAAGATAAAGTGACTAAGAGAAATCTCCTATTGCCTCCCAAGTTGGTCATAACAGCTGGAGCTGGGCCAGGTTGAAGACAGTAATTCTATTCAGGACTCCCAAAAGGACAGCAGGGGTTCAAGTGCTTGAGCCCATCTCCACTGTCTTATGGGGACTGGCAGCCAGGACTCACACTGTGGCAATGAGATATTGGCTTCTGGCTTCACACACAGTGGCTTCATTGCTTGCACCACAATTAAATCACATTTAAGCTGATCTACTTTTATAAACTATCAGAAATTGCTCATTCATCCAAAAGCATGTATTTCATCATTTTATTCTTACTTTTGAACATGTGTTTTCACTTGCTAATCTTTGTGTAATTGTATTCTATTTAGTTTTTGAATAACATGTGGCACTTTTATAAAATTCAGCATAGCATCATAACATCAGTATATCCTGATACATTCTAGTGACTGTCTTATGCCACTCTTCAAACTTCCTAATTAGTCTTGTTTTGGTTAACATTTAGGTTACACTCATTCTTTTTTGTGTGTGTGATTTATTTTATTTTTATTGTTAAGTCAGATATACATAGAGAGGAGGAGAGACAGTGAGGAAGATCTTCCGTCCCATGAATCACTCCCCAAGTGAGCGCAATGGCCGGTACTGCGCCAATCCGAAGCCAGGAGCCAGGAGCTCTTCCCGGTCTCCCACATGGCTTCAGGGCCCCAAGGCTTTGGGCCATCCTCAGCTGCTTTCCCAGGCCAGAAGCAGGGAGCTGGATGGGAAGAGGGGCTGCCAGGATTAGAACCTGTGACCATATGGGATTCTGGTGCATTCAAGGCGAGGATTTTAGCCGCTAGGCCACCATGCCGTGGCCAGTTACACTTATTCTTAGAAGTTTATTTTTTAGCTTCAAAATTCAGTGATTTTAACATTTTGCCACTTTCACTTCATGTGTAACAAGTATATGCACAAACATATTTTTTTGTGAAAAGAGGAATATTAATGTTACAAAATGAGAGACCCATGACAAAGATCAAAACATGAAGAACAATGGGCATATTTCAAGTACTTGGAATCATCCAAAGCAATAATTATAACCATACTACATAAAACAATGCAGTATAAAAACTGCAAGGATCTCATATTTATTTGTATTCTCTGTATTAACTTCCACAAATATGACAACTATGAGTGATATTTGTTTCCTTATGTAGATTAGGTTCATTCTGGTTTGCGTTCATGTTTGAATGTGTGTGTGAGTTAGTTCTTTTGTACAGCTGGTACTCCTTTTTTGGGGGACAAATTTGCTGCAATAAGCCAAATACCAGAGGCAGCAGGGTATCTAGGAAGTCTTTTATTGGAACAACATAGGGGTGGGAGTGGAGGTAGAGGGAAGGAGAGAGAAGAGACAGGACATACACAGAGGCCCCTTTTATGCTCTCTGGAGTACCATGAGGGATTGGTTCATAGGGGCTGAGATTGTTGGAGTCAGGGTATTGCTAGGTGAGCAGATTAGCGAAAGGGGCCATGGGGGACTGGTGGGTGGGGTTGTCAGGTACAGTCATAAGATTACAGCGGATTGGTTGGGGGAAGCAGGTTTACGAGGAGACAGCGGATTGGTGGCTAACTGGGATGGCGCAGTATTCAGCAGCAAACCGTGGGAAAGGGAAGCAGGAAGAACCTGGTGCCTGTTCTAGAATGTCGGGGTCTCATCAATTTCCTGAGCAATATTCAAGCCACTCCCCGCATTGTGTATTCACTTATGACATACTTCTCAGGACAGCCCCCCTTGCTTACACATGTCTGTACCATGTATGTGTCAGAATGTTTTCAGGACCAATCTTAGGAATGGGATAAAAGCTATTGGTGGATCAACCAAATCACTGCCTTGTGTCTTTGTCTGTATTCACTAATAACATGGAATGTGACCCTGTCATGTTCTCTTATGGGTTAGGCTGTTAACTTTACATTACAAGCCCTATTATTTAGATCTATATGCTTCATTTTGCTTGGTTATTTGCGCCATCATGGAGGGAGATGGGTAGGGTAATTAGTCATTCATTTACTGTTGTTTTGAATTACAAATTTACATGTAACATGATGAATCATGGTTCATCAAGAGCATTCAGCTATTTAATGTTTATGTGCTTCACTGAAGTAACACAATAGTCAGAAGACTTTTTTAATAAAGAAAAACTTGAGAATATTTTGGATTCTATGAGCCATATTATATTAACAAAAAAATCTAGACTTTGCAGCAAAAAGCATAATTTCACTCAACATTTTAAACATGTCATGTATATGTTATCAAATATAACTTTTCTATTTTGGTAATAATCTGGGAGATTTATAATCAGTTACTTTAATTCCTTACTTGATTCTTAAATAACTTCAAAATACATTATTAAATAATTTTGATGTGTTACTTTTAAGCAACATTATTGAATCCAGAATGAAAAATGAGAAAGTAAACTCCCATTCAGATTACCATTTGCATTTTTCACCTTGTTGCCTGGGAGCATTTTAAAGTAATCTGTTTTTTTCTATAAGAACAGTTTCCATAGATTTTCATTTTGCTTGGATTATATATATCTAAGTTAATTTAATTTTCTGAACACTTCTTTGGATAAAATATGTTTTCCTAGAACGCGAGAAAGCAACAGACATGTTGTGTTTCCTGAATTCTTTTAATTTTTGAACTATTCTTGCTGAGAAGGATAATGTTCTTACCTTCTGTTTTGACAACAAAGATCGAGTTTATGCAATTTTTGAATCACATTTTCTACTCTGTAGATTCTGTTCCTTTCCTGATTGGTTTCCGTGGTTAATTGTTTATTGAAAAGCTACAACTAGTCTGAATGATTTCCTCTTCTAAACAATTCATATATATTTAATACAAATTAAAAAGAAGTATCATTTTAGCAAATAATAACCTTTGTAATAACATCGTATTACTTCAAATGAATTTATCTCAGTTCTTCCAAGTCTACTTGTCTGAAATGTAATGTAGGTTTCCAATCTAAAGTAAAATTTTGCAGAAGTTTTCTTCTATATTTTTGAGAGATCTGTGTTTTATATTTATTGTTTTTAATTTTAGCAATAACCAAGAACATTGATTACCATTTTACTTGTCATCATTTTTTCTAATGTATTATTTTAGGTGTTATCAAAGTTTCCTTTCTCTAATTCTGCTTTGAAGTGATGTCATCTCTTTTTTGTTTGTTAATAAGAAAATCATGGATTGGTTTTCCTTGCTAATTCTTTCCTGGACTATATTAACTGAAATTCATAGCTTTGCTCCTTAGCAAAATAAAGATTTGGTCATTTATTTGAAAGAAAACGTTAAGAGACCAGGAGAGACAAAGAGAAATACAGGGCTATTTTATCCTCTGGTTCACTCCCAAAACTGCTGTGATAGCCAGGTTTGTGCCAGGCCAAAGTTAGTTCTCCAAAGGTTCTTCCTGGTCTCTCACCTGAGAGCAGAGACCCAAGGGTTTGGATCAACTTCTGCTGTTCTCCCAGGCCATAAGCAGGGAGAGGTTACATTTCACACTGGCACCCACTAAGTGTGTTGCCATTGCAGGCAGCACAAAGCTGGCCAGACTATATGCAGTGGTTTGGTTTTATTTTATTGTGAGTTTTTACAAATGTATTTGAAATATAGATATGAACGCAGCACATATATATCCACACATGCAGAAACCGATTTTTCATCCACTGGTTCATCTCTCAAATGCCTAAAATCGCCAGAGCTAGAAAGCCTAAAGTAGGATGATCAGAGCTCGGATCGGACTCCTAGCTGGGTGACGGAGATCTGCACATTAGAACCATCACCTGCTTTCTCTCAGTGAGTGCATTTGCAAGGAGCCTAAACTGGAAGCAGACCGTGACTAAAATGCAGAAACTCTGATAGGATATAAGCCTTTTGAGATGCCCTACCCACTGCACTGAATACCCACGCCTGTGCCGCTTTTAAAGACCATTATTTATTTGATTTGTTTGATATCATATATAAATATTTCTTCAAGATCTCCTTTATGATATGATTTTCCTCTTGATCCATGTCAGCTTTATGCCTTTAACTTGTTATGACTCTTCTCTTTCATCTGTAATTCATAGCCATACACTTACTCTACTTTCCAAATGTATCTGTATTCTTACTGTGTCTTGATGCCTATCTAATTATTAATGTTATATTGACCTGTTGACTCATTGTGCTGTTTTTATGTTTTTCTCAAGTCTGTTCTAAAATTGGCAGCCAGAATATTCTTATTTAAATAAAAGATAACATCATTCAATCCAGATAACTTTCAATGGTTGTCAATCTCCCAGCTGGCTGACTATAACTCCTACTGAGAAGATATGTTTATTTTTCTATAAAATGAATCATGAAGAAGCGTATACAATTATCATGAATCTACAGGTAACTGCAGATCGTTGCTTCCAGAAACACTTTACAGCAAGAGCAGTTGTAGATGAGGAACACACATTTTGAGATAGGGCATTCCCAGAGGGAAGACCTTTACTATGGGGCAAGGGTTAAGTAGACTGCATGATGTTATCTGAGTGCTGTAAATTGTCTAAGTCCAACATATTCAGCAATACATGTTTAGTTACAGGAGACATATTTAAACAGCTACCAAATTTGTGAAATCTGACATTCATAAAATAAAACTCTGGTAAGATCTTTAAGCAATCATTAATCAAAGAGCTATGAAGAAAAATAATACAGCAAAAAAAAAAAAAAAAAAAAAAAACTCCTTCTTCTTTAACATGAGATTGTCTGCCAGAAGTAGATTAAGTAGATAACTGTAGATAATAGTAACTGCCGGAGAATGATAGAGTCAAAAGAAAAATTCTTCTCATTTAGATGGCTATGATTTAAGACGAGGTACTAAATGCATCTCCAAAAAATATTTTCTCATCTTTGATCTTTAAAGTGTTTATTTCCACTTTCTATTTTTAGCTAATGTTTTTACCTCTCCCAGTTTTTTTTATTATTATATATTTTTATTATTTATGTATCTGAGGTGAAGGGGGATATTGAGGGAGAATCCCCACCCAGTCTCCCACCCGCCCAAAGTCCCGGATGTGGGGCATGCTCTGAGATACTTGCTCAAGTGGTCTTAAAAGTCTTCCAGTTATGGATCGCAGCCAGTCACATCCCTCCCAGCTCGATTAGGTCATTGAAGAAGCCACTGCATGATTACTCATCAGTGGGGAAACAGAATTCTATTTTAGATAGTGAGTAGGCTGGGATGATCTGAAATTGTGAATGAGTCCCAAATTTTACATGGACGTTACAAGCACAGAAGTCCACCCAAACTTACACTCTCTATCCTTATCACTCCCGTGTAACTCTAGCTTCTGAAATTGTCTCAGAAGAAAAAGAGGAAACATACTGAAGGAAATGGTTTCTTGTCATTAGCATTCCTCTTTCTCATTTTTCAGAGCTTTCTTCCGGATCAGCCTCCTTCTTTCAGGCAGAAAGCGGTCCATACTGCTTCCTCCGCATGCGAAGTTCACTTCTCTTTGACGTTTATCCAGCATGGCCTTCTCTCATCAAATGCTTCTTCATTTACCTGTCATTCATTGGCAGAAGGTTTTCTCAACTTCCACTGCACTTACAATTGGAGCAGACGCTACATTCTATTAAGATGTCATTATTTTGTAAGTTTGGAGTGGTGATGGTGGAGTGGTGATTAGGAAGGAAACAGATTTGGATCTTCATAACATGGGCGAAGATAACAATAGCATACATGATAGGTACTTTTTCTTTTTTTCTCCATCAAACAATTCCAACTAATAAATACAGGTCTAATATCAGGATTCCAAGTGCTACAGCATCAAATATCATTTACTGACTCATGAATGCAGCCTCCTAACAAAGAACGAGAGAATGTTTTGAGGTGTCTTCTACACAATACAGCACAGTTTGCAATTCTGTTTGTGTTTATTGTGAATTCTTTGGTTGGATCTTGGATTTTTTTTTAAGATACATCTCAATTTTTATAGGAAACTCAGATGCATAAAAAGAAGGAGAAACAGAGAACAGGGTCTTCCATCTTATGATTCACTCCCTAAGCAGCTGTAATGGCTGCAACTGCACTGATCTGAAGCAAGGAGCCTGGAGCCTCTTCTGGGTCTCTCATGCAGATGCAGGGTCTCAAGGATTTGGGCCATCCTCGATTGCCTTTGTAGACCACAGGCAGGGAGCTGAATGGAAAGTGGGGCTGCCGGGATGAGAACTGGTGCCATGTGGAATCCCAGCACATGCAAAGCATGGACTTTAGCCATTAGGCTATTGTGTAGGGCCTGGATCTTCGATCTTAAATATTGGTCTCATGAACTGCATTTCGAAAGCACCTCATAAAAGCATGCTGACAAATCTAAATTCCAGATTCTATAGAGATGTGGTGCATACTAAGGACATTGCCATGTGGACTGCTACACCATGGATTGCTTGGTTCTCCAACCACTCATCGTCTTCTAGCTAACACATATCCACAGGGGCAATATTTAGAGAGAACATATTTTGATTTGTAAATTTCTTTTACCCAGATGTGTGGGCATTTGGCCAAAATCTGCTGAAAGCAAGGGCATATCTGCTGCCAAGGAACAGCATCTTATATTCTCATCTCAGCTGTAGAGCTGGCTCAATTCTCCAAAATGACAACATTCCAAATACAGCATGTCTTTTCGATAGAAAATTAAATGTCTTTCTTTAAGTTTGGAAACATATTCCACATCCTTTCTTTCACAATATATCTATGCTCTACTACATTAAAACCAGTCATATGGAGATACAATGAACCAATCTTAACTGCTTACATGAATTTTAAAAGAAAGATTCCTTAGAGTCCATCAGCCTCCATTTTCAAATATGAATTTCTTCAGTGAAACCTGTGACTTGTGCTTCAGATTTAAGTAATTTAATTACATGACTCCATTTTATCCTGATATCTCCTTGCAGTTGCATTTAACCATGGTAAATGAAGTATCTGATGCGTAGCAGAGTCCTGTGGTCTATCTACCAGAAGCCCTCCACATTCACAGAAAGATACTGAGCTAAAGACAAGTGATGTCCTCCAGTCCATTTTAGGATAACCTGGAGGAATCTTGGAGTCATTGTAGCATCTATGTTGGCAGCCAATGAACGACTCTGCCTTTTAAACTTCATAAATCAAACATGGTTCCCTTTACAACTTGTGTGGCTCTGAATTACCATACAGATACTGACTACAAAAGCACTAGGTTCATGTGTGTTTCTGAGTTCAACAACATATTTATTTCACATCATACTTAAATAACATCATCAAATGGAAAAAAGATGTATGTGTAGATTTTCAAATTATTTGAAATGTTTCAAATTTCAGCTTGTTTTACAGACGAAATATAGGCTAATCATAAAATCAGAGCTTGAGGTGAAAAGCAAAGGAAAATGGAATTTTTTTAAAAACTCATTTATTTTTATTAGAAATGCAGATATACAGAGAGGAGGAGGGACAGAGAGGAAGATCTGTCCAATGGTTTGCTCCCCAAGAGGCTGCACAGCTGGAGCTGAGCCAATCCGAAGCCAGGAGCCAGGAGCTCTTCTGGGTCTCCCATGTGGGTGCAGCATCCAAGGATTTGGACGATCCTCAACTGCTGTCCCAGGCCACAAACAGGGAGCTGGAGGGGAAGCAGGGCCGCCGGGATTAGAACCAGTGCCCAAATAGGATTCCAGTGCGTGCGAGGCAAGGACTTTAACCACTATGCTATCGCACCGGGCCTGAAAATGGAATTTTTTTTTTCAAATGACAAATTAGCCATGATGTCTGTTAATAAACTTTGCTTTTTCGTGTGTGTCTTTTTTTTTTTTTTTTTGGCCATTTTGATATCTGAAAATTCCGAAAACTTAAACTGTTTTGTGTTTTGGTTGACTTACAAGGCTAGAGAGGGCTTTAGTGTGTGTTAGATAATGGGCATATACACTGGGGTATTACACTCTACTTTTCTGACTCTGTGGACAGTTCCAAAATTAAAATGGAACCTTTGGAAATGCAATGGTCATTTACTGTAACAGTTCAGTTACATATTATGTGTTGCACAAAATTTCACCGTAGCTACTCCCTGGTTTGCTTGTTTCCTGTAGGAAACTTTGAGAATATGAACCTGAGTGGCAGATGGGTCCACACCAATATTCGGCCATTTTCTGGCTGCTTGGCATTCCATCATGACACAATCTTTCACAAAAGGAAGATGATATTTTATTAGTAACTGCTCATATATATTGTTGGTGATAAATGAATGAAAAGTATTTATGAACCCAATGATTTTATAGCAAAGTCCACTATATTTTCCCATTGAATTGAAGGCTTGTGAATTGACTATTTTTTTAAATATCTTAAGTTGAAAATTCATTTTCATCCTGAATTGATTACCAACATCATTGTGTTATGCAATAGCTACTCAGCCCCATTCAGCCTGTATGCTCAAGGGACTACACTGCACTAAATATGACAGAAGTATGATAAAAATGCTTGGGGACAGGTAAATAAAACAGTGTGACTTTGAAGAGAAAGGTTCAATGAGCAAGATTACAAAGATCTAGAGAATGCTATTATTCCAAAGAGAAGGCAAGAATAAGAGCTGTAAGTAGAAATCCAATTAAATAATTGCAAGGAAGTATTGTTAGAGTTAACATGGAATTGTGAAGATGGAGTAGTAGAATATATGAACAACAAATCTCATAGAAAAAGCTGGAAGTAAAATTTGAGTTATTATATTGATAGCATTAAAATGAATTTCTGAAAGTATTATAAACATTTAGTAAGTACTGACATGAAATTTGACAAATACTTATTAATGTCTTTGTTATGACTACTGTAGCAGACAGGTGTTACATTTCTGTTCTAAAAGTGCAAAATCAAGGCAGAAAGTCAAATATGTCAAAGTAAGAAAGCAGCACAAACTTGCTAAAAGTCGCAAGACATTTTTTTCCCTTGTTTTAATTTAGATTACTGCAATAGGGGAGAGACCATGGTGTTGACTAAGTTGAGCTCAATTCCACCACAACAGAGGAAACTGAGGCTGTCAATATGATACAGCAAGGAACAAAGGGACATATAAACAAAAATCGGCTTGGTGGAGTATAGAAAACCCAGCATTGGTCACAGGAAAATGGACATTGGTGTTAGAGGAGTAAAAATTTATTGAAAAGTGGTTTGTGGTATAGACTGAGCAAAGTTAAATTTTAGAGTTGGAAGTGCTCAATAAAATTAAACAGAGATCGGTCCTCGGCCTCCCCTAGGACCCAAGAGAGCTCTTTCCTCTGGGTAAGTCTGCCATGAGGGAACTTGGGACTGGGTTGAAATTCCTAGCTCCATCCTGCCACTAAGATCTTGCGGCTGGGTGAGTTTGGGAGGGGTGCAGGCCTTGGGTTTGGTGGCAAGTTCCACTCCCTGCAGTGTGGCGACTGTGGGAGGTGCCCCTGCCGGGTCGGACCCAAGGCTAGGGATTCATGCCAAAGACGCTGCCAGAAGGCAGTGGAAGAGTCCTCAGCCTCCCCCAGGGCGTCCAGTGCACCAGGTGGTGCCAGGCTTTGCCTGTTGGCCGCTTGGCGGCAAACTCTGGGGTTTTTTAAGATATGTTTGCTGCCTGGGGACACCCATGACTAAGTCCAATTTTAGTGTAGGTGAGTAGTGAATCTTGGGTGATCCCAGTGTCAGGGTCATGGAAGTTTTAGGCATGTGTGGGGACTGAGACATGGTGGTTTGGAGGGAAGTACCCAGGAGACAATTTCGGTTAGACCGACACACCAGCCCAGTTAGGAATTCAGAAATGGGCTGTTAGCATAGAACATCACTGATCATCACACACCAGCCCACACCGATGCTATGAATGGGGGCCTCTTTGGCAGTGATGGGTACCATTAGCCAACAGTTTGGTGGAGTCATGGAGTGGTCACATTTGGCAGGGTCAAGACTCTATCCAGCACGAGAGAGAACTTGGTCTGGGGGTAGACTCTATGGGCTTGTGTGGGCCCAACCCTGTGGAGATACAAGTTCCCCTGGCTAGCTCGCAGGCTGGGGTTGGGACAGACTAAGCTAGATGTGACCATGCCACCTGCCATCACACACGGGTATAGGAACCCAAAAAAGTCAGGGCAGGTCAAGGCAGCAGCACCTGAACGTGCATCCTTTAACAGGATGTGGGGTGGGCCATGCTGCCACTGGAAGGGGGCAGAATGGGCAGGGCTGAGCAAACCTTAACTCACAAGAAACAACAGAAATCGGGTTGGAGCACAGGTCATGCCAAGTAGGTCCTTGCACCTACTGATCTGCGTAAGACAGGAATGCTAAGCCACAGCATCTAAGGGGACACGACAAGTGAGGGGCTCTACCAAGTTGAATCAGAACAACCACTGGCCTTCACGAGATCTAAGGCTGGGAATAGGCCCAGTTGGGATACTCTAGCTGGGTTGAGTTTCCCACCAATGAGCGCACAGGCTGTAATTGGGGTTGCATTCCGATCAGGATACGAGTGTAATCCCACTTGGCACAAGTGTGGACTGGGAATGGAAGCACCAAGCCGGGCCAGACTCCAACACCATCTGGTGCTCTGTAGGACCAGGGGAAATGTATGACAGACTAGGCTAGGTCTCAGCTCTTACTGAACCATGTGTAAGCTGTATGGGGGTATGGAAGAGCCATGGCTGGGTTGAAACATCCAACAATAAGAACCAGATTGGGTTGAAGAACAGTCAGGAAACACCACTGTTCCTGCTAGGACAGCAGGTGAACTGAACAGGGCTGGCTCATGGACCCACTGGTATGCGCGAAGCCTGGCACTGGGAGAGTTTCTGATGGAGGAGCCTGGGCAACTCCTCTGGCAGGACACAGTCCCTGCAGGTAAGCGCAAGAAGCACAATAGGAAACAGCCCAGAACAGGCTATGGAAATTATCCCACTAGCATACACATGGCATGGATTGGGGGCAGACCAGGCTGAACCTCTTCATATCACCCGCTGGTGAGTCCGAACGCCAGAACAGAGTGTGGGTCGAGCCAGGTTCAGTTGCGACACATACTAGTACACAATAAGTAATGCCAAGGTGCGATGAGCCGTACCATATGTGGTTGCAGTGTCCAAACAGCACATGTGATGATCAGGGGGAGGAGGCAAAGCTGACAGGGGAATGTGGGCTCCCCTGCTGGACAACTACTTCCATTGGAAAGTGTGAGTCGGGATGGGGGCAGATCAGACTAGGCAGGGCTGTAACACCTGTGGGCCTCAAGTGGGCTAGATAAGGGAAGGGCCAAGGTGGG
Source organism: Ochotona princeps (assembly GCF_030435755.1). NCBI lineage: Eukaryota > Metazoa > Chordata > Mammalia > Lagomorpha > Ochotonidae > Ochotona > Ochotona princeps. The sequence continues at coordinate 6,469,306 of NC_080836.1, read as the reverse complement.
CGGATTGTTCCGACTGGTGCAAGCAAAAACTAGAGTGGGTGAAGGTTGGTTGGGCTAGCCGCAGTAGTAGCTGGCAGAGGCTGGCACTGGGAGCTAATTCTGTCAAGTCAAATGCCAGAACTACCTGGAGAATGCATAAAGTGGGAGTGAGTGTTGCCTAGAAGGGAAATAGTGGGCACCTCCCTCTTGGGTTACCACTCTCATTGGACAGCACGGACACCAGGACAGAGGCAGGGGTGGCTGTACAGAAGGGTACATGCCAGTAGGTGTGGGCTAGATAGTAGGTTGATTGGGTTGATCTGGGCTTCAATGCCCATCTACATGTGCAAGAGCTAAATAGGATGCGGGACAGACTTTACAAGCCTGCGGTGCATACTGGCAAGCATGGGAACCAGGGTAGGGGGCAGAACTGGTGGGGGTTATTGGGAGTCGCCCCAACTAGGCTGCAGCTCCAACTGGTTTGCATGAGGACCGAGTATGAAGCGGGCAGAATTGAACTGGACTACAACACCAGTTGGTTCATGAGGAAGACAGGGCTGGAAACAGAACGAACCCAGCAATCCCAGCGACCAGCATGTGCATAAGCTGATTGGTGTGATGGACGGTGTTGGACTCTGTACTAGCAAACTCGTGCAAGAATCAGGCCTGGGATCATCTCAGATGAAGTTTCTTTGGAGATCCCTCCAACTGAACTGCTGATCTTAGAACCCCAACCATGAAGAGACTGTCAGCCAGTGGATTCTGAATAGGGTTCATTGCGATTGGAACTGAGAGACTGGCAGCAATCCAGAACTGATGGATTATCAAAACTGTTTGAGCAGGACCCTCAGAGCGCGCCTCCCGTTGGGAATCTGGGATGTGTGGGAGGCTGGGTGGGGCTTTTCCCTTTGTTTTTTTACATGACCCCAGATACAGGGAAAAATGATATTGGTGTGGAAACAATATTATCCACTTTCACAATGTAGCCCTTGACCCTGTATTCCCTAATCAAGTAAGTAAGATTATTAAAAAATAATTAAAACAACAACAAAAAAATTAAACAGAGATCATTTGAGGTCTTGGATCCCATTCAGGGCCAAGGCCCAGTGCAACAGGAAGCTCTTGGTTAGTCTGGCATGCTGCTTTACCTCACAGTTCACAGTACCCAGATTCACAGGGCTGCCAATGGGGAGGCAACCCCTGGCAGCAGCCTTCCTGCAGCCCAGTGCTTGCTGCATCTCAATGCCTCACTGTTCACCTGCTGATTACTAATGCTTTGCTTCTATTGCTTACCAATTGTTAGCGTGCAACTGCTGTGTATTCACCCGCCTGGTGCCTCTGCAGTGGTCCAGGCTATTTCAGAAAGATTTCACTGGTAACTACTTGTCCTTTTAATTTTTTTTTCACTCTGAGCATTTACTATATTTCTGGAAGATTTTTAGCCTAACTTTGTTGAAATCATTGAACATGTCTTTTCCTAGTTCTCACGCATCTACATTAGATACTCACTCTTACCCGTTTCCCTCGGAATTGCCTGAATCACTATCTCAATTGGAAAAAAAGAAAAAGATAAACCAAAAGTAAAATTACTGAATTGTTTGATTTTTTGTTTGTCTGCTTAAAAATAAAGTAGAAATGGAATGTCATAAACAAGAAGATAGAAACATTCTGTTTTTAGCCTCCTCACTGCTTTCATTTGCTCCATGTAATTGAAACATTGGTGTAAAGTGATCACTTATTTGAACACTTTCATTTTGACAAAATTAATAAATTGTCTGTTCCTGGATTCTTGTCATGAAAGTTCCTAGCTAATATATTTCTCTTAATGGGCAAAGTCATTTAGACCATAGAATGGTTCCTTTTTAAGGATTTACTTGACATAGACTTGGGGATTTGGGAAGAGACCAAGAAGGTTCACAACAGTGTCTGGCACTGTGAAGAAATGGTGAAAACAAAAGCTTCTGGTACATGTGATACATGACCAAATGCTATCTAACCAACGGAGAGCTCCTTCAGGCTCACTGCCGTCCATCTGGAAGTCTGAGGCTGCAGCCAAGCTTGGCTGACATTTGAGTCAGGAGTTCCGTGACTGAAACCAAGCAACTCTTACTGCTTACAAGCAGCAGGTGCATCGGAGTAAAATTAGATACCATCGCTTTTTATTGAGAGATGGGAGAAGTAAGTCCATATGAGTTCTGAAGATCTAAAAACTGTGAAATGCGTCCCCCAGGATGATCCATGCAGGTGGTGAGAGACAGAAGATGTTTTGGATGTTTGGATGTTTTGGAATACTGTGAAGTCGAACAATGGAACAACACAAAACAAATAATCTGAGAGCATGATTTACAATAGTCTTTATCCTGTGATACCAAACTGTAGTTTATTTTTTGTCACTAGCAAAGCTGTAGCTACAACTTTACATACCGACTTTTTTCCTCTACATTTATCATCTACAAGCAGTTGAGAAGGAGGAGAAAACATGGCGCAAAATTAAGCCCCAAGGGACAAATAAATCAATATTCAACATGTACAATTTGTACACAGAATCAACACAGGTTGCTGCACTTGACCACACTTTGATTTCCACCAGCCAGTGCAACCCTGTGCTTCTCACAGAACAAAATCTCTTGAAGGGTGTATTTATTAAGTCATTATGCCTTCAAGGATAGGTACAATTACAAATCTTAATGTATTTTTTTGAATTCCCAGAAATCATTAACTTACAGATTGTTATTTTATGAAGATATCCCTGTCCAACAAAAAAAAAAGTGAACAGCACTGAAAAATGCAGAGAAATGAATCCTGCCACCAACTAGAAAGCTGACATGGAAGTAGTGGTCCTTCAGAGCACATCCATTTACCCCTCTAAACTCAATTTCAGGATTCCTCTAAAAATTCCCAGCAACAGCGACCCCCTAGAGGCACTTGCAAATGAGAGAGCAGGAAATGACCCAGACCACAAAGTTGTCTCTCTAGGGAAACCATGCAGGCTTTTGGAGTGGAGAGAGCACAGAGCTGAGGGGCTCCTCAACTCTTGTAACCTCTGTATGAGAAATGCCATGTGTTGTTATCCTGAGTATAACTGCAGACAATCCCTAAGAATGAAGATGCTATTTTGAGCTGTAATTCATAGTTTGCTTGGATTGAAGATCAGAAATGTGGACAGCATAGAAACAGGATTCTATTTGTATGACATTATAGAGTTATCTATTTTTGGTAGCAACATGTGAGCCTGTCCTTCCAATAATTTGGCTGAAACCTTTAAGAGCCTAAAGACCATACTCTAATTAGCTGTGGAAAAACTCACTTTAAGCTTTCCTTGAAAGACAGCATAATGAGAAAATATGGTCTGATCTCCTGCATTGAAAAGTTGGGTCCCCAATGCATTTCTAACAAATTCAGCATACAGAGTAATTAATTTCAAAATTTAAAATTTTGTAACGCTCAGGAATCCCGCCTTTCTCTATTTGTTAGTTCCAGCTTTGGTAAGAACACCCTCACATGTGTTGTTGGACTGTGTGTTTCCATCGGTGTCTGATTTCTCTTGCTACACATTATCTTTTTTGTGTTGTCTGGTGCTCATTCTGTCAGTAAAAATGTAAGAGTCTTGCCATGAGAATGGTCCTGTGGTACAGTATGCTAAACTTCCTAAAAACAGACTTTGTGTTTCTTTGATTTTGCCCAAATCCTTTAACCTGGCAATTTAGATATTTCTAACAGCTGACATCTCCTCACTTACTATCCTTATTTTCAGCGGTTTCCTTTAAGCACTGTGCATTTAGCTGTTTGTCAGAAAAAATAGATCAAAACAAATTGGTCCCAACTAATTCTGGTTGCAATTCTACAGAATGACATTTAATTTAATTTCAGTTTTCACATCTGAAATAGAAGAGGACCGTGTCTGCATCCTTCATGGGCATCAGTGCTTGGGCCCCTGTAATCATGTGGGAGACCTGAGAGAAGAACATGGTTCCTGGCTTTGAACTCATCTAGCTCCAGTTGTTGAAGCTATTCTGGAAGTGAACCAACAGGGGAGTTCTCTCTAGCTCATCCATTAAATCTGCCTTTTCAATAAATAAATATATCTTTTAAAAAATAAGAGCAAAGAACCGACTTCACTGGGTTGACAAAGAGTGATTTTATCCATGTAAATTATCTTGCAGTGGTACTGTTACATAAATAGTTAAATCACCCACACACCATATTCCACTTGGGGATGCCTAGTTTGAGTTTTGGCTACTCTGGATCTGTTCCAATTTCCTACTAGCTTTCGCACTGGGAAACACCAGTGCTTATTCCCCTACCACCAGCAAGGAGTTTCTAGACAGGCTTTAGCCTGAAATCTTTAACCCAGTCCTGGCTACCACAGGCATTTGGAGAGTTAAACATGTTTCTTTGATCTTACTTTCTCTCTCCCTCTCTTTCTCTCTCTCTCATTCCTTCTCTAGGTAAGCCTGTCTTCTAAATAAGTGATGAAAAGCCCTTAAAAATTGGAATGTAACATCGTGTGATGCTACTTAAAAAAAATAAACAATGTTCCTCCCATGTTAGGGGCATGTGACTAGATTCTTGGCAATTTCTTTTTTTAAGATTTATTTATTTTTATTGCAAAATCAGATATACAGGAGGAGGAGAGACAGAGAGGAAGATCTTTGATCTGGTGATTCACTCCTCAAGTGACCACAACAGCTCGTGCTGTGCAGATCTGAAGCTAGGAGCCAGGAACCTCCTCCAGGTCTCCCATGCAGGTGCCATCCTCAGCTGCCTCCCCAGGCCACAAACAAGGAGCTGTTTGGAAAGTGGAGATGGTGGGATTAGAACTGGTGCCCATATGGTATTCCAGTGCATTCAAGGTGGGTAGTTTAGCCGGTAGGCCATCATGCCAGGCCATCGACAATTCTTAATAGTGTGTTGATATGGTCACTCCAATTAAAAAGCTCGCTGGTTTTCAGACCTCATACACTTTCTGTGTCATATATGCCAGCTAATAACAATTTTATGAACATTTATATTTTGCCTTTCAATTTATTTTCTCAGCACACTAGGCCCTTGGATTTTCTCCTGCATCCTGTTAAACTACTACTTTCTCTCTCCTCCCTTTTCACAGCAGCCTATAAGACTAGCAGACCATTTGGCAGTCATTTGCACAAAATGCCATGCTATGTTACAAGACATTCGTCTTCAGCAAGCACATTTCTTCAGGATATTTGGTATCAAAAAGCCAAACAAAATGAAACAAACAAACCAGAAATCTCTGAGTCACTGATGATTCGATTAGCATCTCGGGGATGGAGAGGGATAGCAATTTTTGTGAATAAGAAATCATTTATGCAAAAACATATCTCTAAGTGATGTGAAGGGAAGAAGAGTTAAGGTTCTGGCCACTTTGTGTGTAGAGGCTGAATGGGAAATGGACATATTATTCTTACATATTTTCTTTGTACGACGTAAGGACCAGAGCATTATAGGACTTGGCATCTTTATCTCATTGTCAAAATATGCATCAAGCTCTGCTTCCTATTTTCCTAAAAGGCAAAGAAAAGCAATGCAAGTATGGCTTCAACATGGAACGATATAGAAATAGGTGGTATGACAGTAATATATTCTCATCATCCTGCTCAAACCTTGGCATTAGCCATGAGAAACAAATAACAAAACAGGGTTCATAGGAGAATATTTTAGTGTCAGTCTGTGTTATCTTTTTCTTTACTATATTTCTGTAGTTAATAACTCAACTTCAAAAATAGAGCTTCTTTTGCAATGAAATAAAATCAAGTCCAGTGAGCTCAAGCCTACGATGACTTATTTTTTTTTTCTTTGCTGCAAATTTCTATCTTCCAACTTGATGCATTCCTCCCTCCACTCCAAGCTTCCTCAGGACCAACCTGTGATTGTCATGCATTTGGACAAGCGAGCTTCCACAGGGGATAAAGACACCCTCCCCATCCACATCCTTTTTTTAAAAAAATTATTTTTATTGCAAAGTCAGATATATAGAGAGGAGGAGAGATAGAGTGGAAGATCTTCTGTTCAATGATTTACTCCCTAAGTGAACACAATGGCCAGAGCTGCTGATCTGAAGACAGGAGCCAGGAATTTCTTTCAGGTATCCCACATGAGTGCTGGGTCCCACAGCTTTGCTCTCTCCTCCTGTTTTTCCAGGTCACAAGCAGGGAGCTGAATGGGATGTGGGGCTGTTGGGATTAGAACTGGCGCCCATATGGGATCCCGGAGCATTCAATGGGAAGACTTTAGTCACTAGACCACCTTGCTGGGCCCTCCCCATCCATTTTAGGGCTATCATTTCTTCAGCATAGCAGATAGACTCAGCAATTCAATTAAAAAGCTGATTCAGGGGGAGGAGGCCAAAGCAGGGATGTTTATACAGGGCAGATTTACAAAATTGGTGTGGCTACAGGACTATGAGACACAGAAGGCTTAAGAATCTGACAAAAAATATTTTATCAATATATGCTGTGGTTATCTAGAGACCATAAGAAAATGACTGGCAAGCAATCAGGAGATTTTTCTGACAGCTGCAAAGACATATGTGCCTAATGAGAGCTTGGCAGAAGTATTTTCCACAGGATCCTTAATATACTGCATAGCCTCCTGCAGAACCCAGTGGAGGCTCTGTAATGCCATTCTGACTTCTCCAGAAACCTCTGTAGGAAATCTCTCTCTTCTTCAGGGAATCATTTATCTAAGTGGAAGAAGAGCTCCTGTGTTGGCAATGCTCGTATATGGCATACACGCACAATGTGTCTTGAATCATTTTATTACGGAAGTGCTATTCAAGCCTATAGCAGATGATAATCTTGTTAATCTTACAATGTCCAAGAGAGTACTTAGGGAAGATAAATAGACTGGAACACATATGCTAGGCATTTCACAAATTCAGAATGTGTAAATAAATGATTCTGGTTTAATCATATGGCCATTTGCAGAGTCATATTCAATAGAAGTGGTCATAATGTTGTAGGGTTTTTGACCCCGAATATAGCAGCAACCTCAATTCTTGTCTCGCGGGAAAGAAGAATTTTTGTGCGGACAGTTTAGTTTTAAAGCAAGATTTATTAGAAAAGTTGAGAAAGGAGACTCTCATCCTAGTGATGGGAGGGGGCTTTGAGATCCTCTGCCATCATGGCAGGAGGAAAAGCAAGAGAGAAAAAAACTAAAAAAACTAGTCATCTGCCATAGTGGCAGGAGGACAAGTGAAGAAAGAAGACCCGTATTAATGGTGGGGAATGCACCTTTTAAAGGTTTACTTCAAAGGGGCTCTTCAAGGACAAAAGGAAATTCCTGGTCCCCCTGGTACCTGGCTTTGGGACAAAAGACCAGACAGTTGTCAGACATTGGACATTCCTGGCCTTGGTAATAAAAGTACTAAACATCCTCCAGTCCTCTTTTCAGTGATAAGGAGATCAGCCTGAGGTCCTCCTACACAATGGCCAGAGATAATGGCTGATGCTTCAGGTGGAGAATTGATATGATAATATCACCCTTGTCCCTTGGAAGAGACGTGCTCTAGTGAATCCAAGACATGGTGTGGAAAGTACTCTTTTATATTTGAGGAAAAATGACTTGGGGACCCAGAATACCCTAATTGCCTACTACCCAGTCTAACTCCTCTCTCATCATCATCTGTACCACAATCATCAATGAGGCAAGTACTCATGTTGGAAGTGATAGAGTGAAGTCTGTAGCTACAGTTTTGTTCAGCAATTTGAGAAATAATTGATTTTTGATGGAAAAAAGTAAGCCAACATTTTCACTGCCTCTAGACATGCAGGAAGATGGTGGGGTCCAGGAGGTCCTTGACTGTGGAATTAGCTTTTGATTCATTCAAATAAAGCTGTTAGTGTACAATAAGTATGTCTCCCATGAAGCAGACATTCAGATGGAGTGAGAGATACTGGGTTTGGAGAAATAAGGATGATATTCTCTTCTGGCTTCTGGCTAGTATCCCTCAAAATCTGTTTTCTCATCTTTTTAAAAACATCACTATTTCCCCACGTGTATCTTGCAGTAGGGGAGATGATAAAACTCAAATGCAAGAATAAAGGTGAGAGGGAAGGGTATCAGCTGTTGTGCTGGATTTTGGTATCTCCAGAAAATCATCGACTCTGAAGTCCATGCTAAGGCATAAAGGTGGTTTTTTGGCAACACCCACATCACCATGTACCCCGAGTCCAGTGGAAGGACTATGGTTATAAAGAAGACAACATACACTGGGTCATTCTTGTAAAGAGAATGCCATTTATTTGAACTTGGCCTGCCTTTTTATAGTCTGCCTGGTTCTTCCCAGAATTTTCCCAATGCTCAAGCAACTCCTAAGATTGCCTGAGGGCATCTTGAAAAAGGGGAAGCAGGGAAGCGGGGAACTTATGGTCAAGCCAGGGGCTAAATGTATTAGGCCAAGATTGCACATCCTGTTACCCCTTAGAAACAAGCTAAGCTGTGGAGTTAACCCTTGGGAGACCCAGCTGTGCAGTGGTTTATTCAGGTTAACCTAGATCTCCCAGCCACTTCCCCCAGCACAGAAGGGAACAACAAGGTGGGAAAGAGCAAAGGAAAAGGGCCAAGGTTGAATAGCACAGGGTTCTTATCCATTTCAAGACAATCCATATAATTATGTAGTCATGACTGGTCAATTTTAACTGTTAACTTTCAAAAAGAGCAAGTTGACAGGCTGCTATTGGTGGGTTTTAAGCAAGTGACTTTCAGAAGGTACAAACTGATGAGCTATAGGGCAGTGAACCTTATTGTTGTAGGGTTTTTGACCCGGAATACGGCAGCAACCTCAATTCTTGTCTCGCAGGAAATAATTTTTGTGCAGACAGTTTAGTTTTAAAGCAAGATTTATTAGAAAAGTTGAGAAAGGAGATTCTCATCCTAGTGATGGGAGGGGGCTTTGAGATAGAAAGGACCCTTACCTTCTGCCATAGTGGCAGGAGGAAAAGTGGAGAAAAAAGAGACCTGTATCAATAGTGGGGAAAGCATCTTTTAAAGGTTCCCTTCAAAGATGCTTCTCCATAAACAAAGGAAAATTCCAGATTTCCATGGTTACTGGCCTTGGGACAAAAGACCAGAAAGGTGTCACTGGCCAACTTCCTTGGTCATTATCTAATGATAAAGAGGCCAGTCTGAAGCTCTCCCCCTTGGCAATGGCTGGAGACAGAATTGGTCTGTGGCTTCAGGAGGGGAATTGATATGCTAATGTCGCCCTTGTCTCTTGGGGAAGCATGTTCCTGATAAGTTAAGATATGCACTTGTCTTGGGAGAGAGATGCTCTGGTAAATCTAAGACATGGTGGGGAAAATACCCCTTTATATTTGAGGAAAAATGATGACTTGGGGACCCAGAATACCCTAACTGCCTACTACCCGGTCGAACTGCTCTCTCATTACCTAACACCAGGGACCTCCTTCCTGAGGAGTGGTCTGCCTACATGACCTGCCAGGGTCCTACCGGGTGTCACATAGACTGTCAGGCCTGGATTTAAAATAGCCCTGAGCCAAGCCATTAAGGCAGAAATCACAAAGGCAGAGAACACTTGGATTCTTCATCCCCCCCTCTTTTTAGTAACTAATCAAATCTTTGATTCAGCAACATATTAGTAATTATGAGGAGTGATTTGAAGGTCATCATGTAGACTGATACCCTGCCTGGTGCCATTCCTTCTTCTTCACAGCTCAAGAAATTCACGCAGGTCTAGCCATCCACCAATCAGATGTAACCTGGCATTCCACCTGAGAATCCCACTCCCAATCTTCCAGCCCCTTCCCCAATCCTTCCCGATCATCCCCAGGCATTCACCTGCAGGCACCAATCCCATGGGGCCTGCCCTCAAAACCTCCCAATCCCCGCCCCCCACATCTTGTGGGCCTACCTGCATAAAAAGGCACCAGGTGCTTCCTTCTGCCCTTTTCTCTCCATCACCTCCACCCCATTCCTGCCCTGCTGGAATAAACCTCCTAAGATACCTCCTTGTGCCTGCTGTTTTCAGCTCATGGTGAAGAATCAGGTTGTGGGAATTAGCTGCGCATAAAAATATAGTAATATCGTATGAACTAGAACTAGAACTCTGTTTTAAATAACTAACAGTAATACTATTCATAATGTGCAAGTATTGCTGGAAATGCCAACATTCAAGAATCTCTTAGTGCTAAGATGTTACTGTTAGTGTCGGTTTTGTCAATATCCCATGAATGACAAAAAGCCTTTCTGATAATGCAAAAGCAAGCAAGTTTATTGTGCCAGCATGCTGAGGTCAGACCGATCTTGGAGCATGCAGGCTAGCCAAGGAGGGGTCAGACCCTGAACTAGCAAAAGGCCAGAGATTATATAGGCTCCTTCAGTTGTTACATGCATCATAGCCTGGCAAATTCAAACACAGCAATCAGACACATCACCTTTAGGGCTTCCAGATGCAAGCAGTCCACTTCATTCTGAGACACATTATCTTTTTTTTTTTAAAGATTTATTTATTTTATTACAAAGTCAGATATACAGAGAGGAGGAGAAACAGAGAGGAAGATCTTCTGTCCGATGAATCATTCCCCAAGTGAGCCGCAACGGGCCAGTGCGCACCGATCCGATGCCGGGAACCAGGAACCTCTTCCGGGTCTCCCACACGGGTGCAGTGTCCCAAAGCATTGGACCATCCTCGACTGCTTGCCCAGGCCACAAGCAGGGAGCTGGATGGGAAGTGGAGCTGCCGGGATTAGAACCGGCGCCCATATGGGATCCTGGGGCTTTCAAGGTGAGGACTTTAGCTGCTAGGCCACGCCACCGGGCCCCCCCGAGACACATTATCTTTAAGGCCCCTGGGTCTAGACAGTTCATTCCGGTCCCACACACAGTCCTGTTCCTGGGACCTGATGATTGTGTGATTGTCCTCTTGCACCAGGGTGCATTCTATATATAAGGCTTATGACACTGTTCACAAGGTCACAGAGGAACAACATTCATTGCTAAAGTGGAGTTTTCCCATGGTCCAGACGCATCCCGACCTAGCAAAGCAGCAACTTCTTGGCATGAAAGGGCCTAACATTGCCCAACACTAACATTCTAACATTCTAACATTCTAAAATTCTAACATTATACTAGCACTCTAACATTATATGTATACAAATCAGTTTTAGCAGGAGCTGGATACCCTAACTGTCTATCACCCCATCTGGCTCCTACAATTCCAAACAGAGGAATGAACCCCGATTGTATTTAAGGAAAAGGGATGTTGTACATTCTTAGCTACCTGCTGCTGAGAGGGGGCGCCGTTGAGTAAGGGTAGCATTTGGGGTCCATCTAGTGGTTCCTGATAGAAGGTAGAAATCATCAGGTGTTCAATTTACAGCTCAGCACTTGAAAGGCTTCTCTTTGTTGAAGTCTAGATAACAGAATATAGTTTTAATCCTTCCCAACCTAGTAGGTCAGTTCAGTTAGAAACTTCAGTTTGAATAATTGAGCTCCAGAGTTTAGTTGTAAAAGAATTGTTAGGCTTCAAACTTTGTCACAGTAAGCATTGCTTTAGTTTAAGACTATGGGGTAGATTTATATCAGTCTATGTTAACCCCTTTATGTTTCAAATTCTAGAACATATACATGAAACTCCTTCTGAGCTGCATAAATTGCTGACCTAGATAAATTGCTGACCTAGTAACAATCCAAGGATTAGCATGTAGTAAAAGGATATAAATAAGCCCATTACAGGACAGGAAAATGCAAGCTGACTTCTTGGCTAACCTTAACAACTATTGAATTTGACGTTTGAAAATGTTATAATGGTTTTATATCTAGGCAGGTGATGTCTACCACAGTAATCAAAGGAGGGCAGAGTTTGCCTCCAACCAAACCTGGAATGGATGGCAGCATTCTGGCTGGGCCCCTCAGGTTGTGAGACCACCATTGCACCAATGAGGGGCATAAACCCAAATCATCCCACCAAACAAGGGCTGAGGCACCCCACTGTTTCAGCTTCTGTGTCAAGGAAAATTTAAAAAGCTCCTTCCCTGTCTCTTCCATGCTCTTCTTCCTCCGCAGCCTTCAACTTCAGGTCTGTTTGTCTGCTGCATGGAGAAGGGAAGCCCATGACCATGGTTCCCTGAAATAAAGGCCATTCAAATTCTCTTACATACATTTGGCCAAGTTATTCTCTCCTTGGAAATCAGCGAATCCAACAGTAGGGTGCACAAGTGTTAGATTTTTCTAAAACAATTATACTTTACCAAACTTTGCAAGCCCTAAGGCTTTCAGGATGACACATATATCCTAGAACATAAAGCACAGCCCTGAAAACATTCTGTTGCATGACCTACTAGTCACATAGTAGATGGCAAAAGATCTAAATTGGTTTTCATTTACAAAAACCCAGCAGTTTATAGTATTCGAACAAGATTTTACAGAGCTTTATAGACTTTAAGGCAGAGGCAATCAATCTACTAGCTTATAGTCTAACAAGCCATGTACTTACAATTGAAGAACACAAGAATCTTAAGTAGATGAGCAGAGAAGTTTCAAGTGAGGAAGGCATGGACCCTGCTTCTGAGCACTCAGGGTGTATTACCCCAGTAAAGCTTAATTGTGGTATTGGTTGGCAGTCATATGCCAGCCAACTTACAGGCCACCGGGAGACACAGTATTCAAAGCTCTTCCTATTGATAACCTTAATATCAATTATTGTAAATACCTAAAAAGCATAATAATAACCAAAGTTCTTCCTATGTTAAAATGGATATCATTTATAAGCTACACATAAATAAATCTAGCCAGTTAGACTACTGGTTGTAGGAGTGTACAAAACTTCTAAACAATTGCCTCAGAGGAAAAGAGCTAAATATTCAGACATAACCAAAACTGAGATGATAAATCTTAATATACTAAAATACAGCAAGGTTTACTATTAATTTTACTATGGCTCTGAATATACAGGTCCTGCATGGGAAGTCAGTACATGGTAACTCTAGTGAATTTAACAAACTAGCACTCTTATGTGTGATGTCAGTGATCACCTGAGGCTCTCAACATGTGATGCCTAGACTGTGGAAGCCTCTTGAGTCCACAACAACCCCACAAGTCATTAGACAAGGCCACTCACAAAGTGGAAGTTCTCTCCTCCATTGAGAGAAGAGCACAACCATCTTTGATGACTGCTGCTTTGCACTGGGGCGTGAACCACTGAGGTCCTTCACAGAGGGGACATACTCCGCAGTAGTGTCGTGGCATTCCACATCTGATATGATTGCTCTCTTGCTGGCTCTCCTGGCAGACCAGAATGCCTTTGGGCTGATTCTGAGGCCACTGAGTGCTACTTAAGATTGCCAGTCTATGAGTCTGCTGTAAGAACCGTTTGCCATGTTAGAGCATTTTAATATTACCTGACATCTGAATTATTGTCAAACACTTACATACATATATCCATACATTTTATCACTAGTTCATGGGGATTTGGCATCCCATGGCCAGTTTTGAGATTGTACCCTAAGCAGTAAGTGCATTTGAATACGTTCAGAACTATACAGCCAAAAAGACTTTGTAGGTCCCTAGAAAGCATAAACAGGCATGACTCTCCAAGAGCCTAATTTTGCATCTATACATATACATGCCATGATGTATAATTTGTATCAAATCCCTTTTAATATAATGTCATTCAAGTCATGTAAAGGTATAAACGAGAAAATTAAAACCACTTAAGTAATCATATCAAAACTATAATTCATTCCTGAAGGCTTTAGTGAAAAGAAATTAGAGATTGTTCAGGCTACTAAATAATTAAGGTATAATTTGAATGCAGAAAATTATTAGGCAGAAAATTGCTAAACGAAATTGCTTTATTCTCTATTTTTTTGCTTTCACTTCAAAACTTGTAAGCAGTGAGTACCTGATGAGAAGTAGAGATCCCTGAACTTTTAGGCTTTTTCTGATGCAGGTTGAAGACTGTTGCAACTATATAGATTCCTTCTTGTTCTTCTATATTTAAATTAGACCCTGGTTATTCTCAGCCTCCCCCTCAGTGTCATCTGAGGATGGGCATCCAGAGATAACAGTTTCTGCCCACTACACAGCACATCACCAATTCTGTGCCGCAAGTCACTTCTCCTCCATTAACATTCACATCATTGTCTTCATGATCTGTGGCTATACTGTAACAGCATCTTGTATTAAAATGGAAAGAAACACATGGAAGAATAAAAAATGTTATGAATTCCTTTGTCTACAATGTCTATCAATTTTCTTAAGCATATTAATCTGTGAAAATATGTAAAAGATTACACACCAAATAGAGCTTGAGTCAAGTGCTTATTATCTCAAGGTTAAAGAAATATGAAAGGATTTATGTGACTCTGTTCAGGAAGTAATCTGCACAGGAATTCACTACCAGGAATACAACACAGGCATGTTATGAAAACAAAGTAATGAGAAATTAAATTGATCATTTTGGGCTGAGCAGAAACAAAAGATGTTGCATGAGAGATGGGAAACAGAATGTATGTGTGCCATAGCAAATGCAAGCTAAGCTCCCAAGTTCTGTGCCCTTATGTCATATCAGCTAAGTTCAGGAGAAAGCCAGGTTTGGGTATTCAGCAATCTATGTGTCCCAGGGGACGGTAAGAAGAGATTCTCAATTAAAGGATAAAAGTAAGATGCACTGAAGAGAACTTACTGATGACAAGTATACCAACAACAACCTACTGCCTAATAGCTTAGTTTAAAAAATAAATCCATTTCTATTAATTGGACCTATTTTTTCAACTATTCTTTTTTATTTTTTTTCTATTTATTGATTTCATTGCATTATGTGACATATTTATTGGCACTGGGATTTTCCCCGCACCTCCCCAAACTCTCCCTCCATGGTGGATTTCTCCATCTTGTTGTATTACCACAGTTCAAATTCTGTTGAGGTTTTTTCATTGCAAGCATTTGCCAAGCATAAAGTCCAGCATCTTATCGCCCAAATAAGTTCAATGGTTTCTTGGGTAGACCATCTCTGGTCTGAGGGTAGAGCCGGCAAAGTATCATCCTGATCAATTGAAAGCCCTGACATGATATTGGTAACAATTTATAGTATTATGGAATTAATTGACATAGTATTGAGTAACCAATATGTTAAAAAAAAAAAAAAAGAGAGAGGGAGAGAGAAAAGAGAGAAAAAAAAAGAATGCAAGTTCTGAACCACATCCTGTGACTTCTTCATTGACATTTCAATTATTAGTTTATATACAACTGGGTTCTATACACCTTGAAATGACTATAGATTATTATTCAGCTGTCCTGTGTCTATTTTAATATCAATATTTAGCAGTTTATAGCATAGAAGCATGATTTTGTTGAACCTGGCTGTTTTTCAGTTAGTCTAACTCTATAACTCCAACAAGACATATGTCAACAGTTTGGGTGAACAGTTTTAGGAGGGGTGTGCAGAAAAATCTTCAATACCCTAGTGAGGGAGTAACTAATCTTTGTGTCCCGCGCTGACCATTTACTGCTTGATTCTAAGCTTTCCTTTTTGGTCTCTGTCTATCTATTCTAGATTTCTTGTTTGTTTGTTTGTTTTGCGGGGTTGTTGGAACAATCCTGATGGTCATTGTGAGATAGGGTGGGGACCAAAGTCGGAACCAGGCAAGGACCTGAGAAAGCTTCCTTCCCTAGTCCTGAAGGAAGTTTACCGTTCTTCTGTTTCTGCGGACTGCTCAAGGCTCCTGGTTGTCATTCCGATGATCTTGGATCTTGCAAGGCAGGATTTGGACTTCTTCCTTCCCATATGGTAGATCCAAATGAGGGTGTGTGATCTCAGAGTTCTTGGTCTCTGAAGGCATGCCAATGTCCCATGGTCGCCTTGGCAGTTGGGATGTAGTTCTTGGTGCTTGCACTGGTAGTCCTTGGTGAGGATCTGGGAATCTTCAGGGTTGGGATACAAGCCTCCTCCTGTCCACCTGCTCCACTCTGGGGTCCCTCCCCCGCTCCACACACATGACCTCCTGTTAAGAGGTTGTCAGGATCACTCCTGATTCCCCCCATATGCCTTTGTAGTTTTACTATTGTCTAATGTTGATTCGAGTCTTTTGTCTATGAGTTACTAGTTATGATCCTGATAGGTTATACTATCAAGTCTTCCTCAAACTGTTGCAGGGTGCGAGCGAGATCACACCAGACATGTCTAAGGTTTATTAAGGAGTCTTTATTAATCAAGCTTGAAAACAACAGAGCAAATTGCAAATTACAAGCCCATACAGCAATCCACCTATCATAGTCCAACCAATCATAATCCCAAAAGAAACAAATGGTCATCATCCTTAAGTCCATCCATTAAGCTGAAGACCTATGTCCTAGCTTCCCCAACAATATATGTTATCCTAAGAGACATGCAACAAATAACTGGGACACACTCACAAAGAACCTGGACACGCTTACAAACCTGCAGACATCCACCTTTCCCTGGCTTCTTTGCCCACATTCTACTACTGCTAGGCCTCATCCCTCCTGGAACCCCTGATAGCACACAAACCAGTAACAACATTATTATAACCATTGTCCCATCTAAGCAGCACACAGGGACCATGCTCAGGGGATTACCTGCCCTGGGTCAGCCAAGAGTCGAGGTGCCAGAGTAACAGAAGCACCTGGCCAGAAAGAGAGTGAGAGCCCCTGCTTCATGGGCCTTTTTAAAGGGGCTTGTGAGGGGAGTGGTTACACAACCATGTAATACCGTCCCCTCTCAGTTGATAGGTGAGTCACAGGTGGGCAGGAGCGAATACCCAAGTGTTGTGGACTAAAGAGTTGATTAGTGCTTATTGGGATAGGCAGGAACAGGAACAGGGCTTGTAGCTAAAAACACCTGGGCTAATTGGGCTCATCTGTATCCAATATCCTGGCTAAATTAGGATGTGGGGGAAGTGGTTGAGGATGCAATTACTATTCCATTGTGTAGGACCCACCTTCAGGACAGAGGTTGGGGGACACAGCCAAATTTCATTTGCCCACCGTCAATGGGTGCTGACTATCACTGGCTGTACCCCATAACAAAACATTCTAGTGTGATGGAAGATTTCTCTGGTCTCCCCCCCCCCCCATTGAGGAATAACATAGAGGTATTAAAAGTATATTAGGTTTTACAGTTCTTTGATGTAGATCATAAGCAGTCTGACTCACATTGATAGTTGATTCATAGATTACATCACAATATGCTATTGCATTAGATACAGGCTGTTTGAGGTTGAAGTAATATTACAATATATAGATACTATTTTCTGGATTGACATCTCAAATTAAGGCAAACATGTAGTATTTAACCTTTTGGGATTGGCTTATTTCCTTTGCATAATAGTTTCCACTTGGATCCATTTGGCCACAAAAAGCTGCATTTTGTTTTTTTTATTAGCTGAGTAAGTGAACCATAGCTTTCTTATCCAGTCTTCTGTTGATGGTCATTTGTTTGCCATTTGGGTTTGTTCCTTTGTGAAATATCTGCCCATTTCCCATGACCACTTCTTTAATGGCTTGTTTGTTTTGGTGTTTTGGTTGTTCTGGAGATCTTTGTATATCCTGAAGATTAGCCCCCTATCACCTATGTAGTGTGTAAAACTTTTCCCCCATTCTGTGGGTTGCTTTATTACTTTTTTTTTAAAGATTTATTTGTTTTTATTACAAAGTCAGATATACAGAGAGGAGGACAGACAGAGAGGAAGATCTTCCGTCCGATGATTCACTCCCCAAGTGAGCCACAAGGGGCCGGTGCGCGCCGATCCGATGCCGAGAACCAGGAACCTCTTCCGGGTCTCCCATGAGGTCTCCCAAGTGGGTGCAGTGTCCCAGTTCACTGGGCTGTCCTCGACTGCTTTCCCAGGCCACAAGCAGGGAGCTGGATGGGAAGTGGAGCTGCCGGGATTAGAACCGGTGCCCATATGGGATCCCGGGGCGTTCAAGGTGAGGACTTTTAGCCGCTAGGCCATGCCACCGGGCCCTTTATTACTTTGTTGATTGTTTCCCTTGCTGTACAGAAGCTTCTTAGTTTGTTTAAGTCCCATTTGTTTATTTTGCTCTGGATTGCTAGTGCTTTTGGTGTCCTTTTTAGGAAGTCAGGTCCTACACCTAAATCTTGCAGGGTGTTTCCAACATTTTCTTATGAAAGTTTGAAGGTTTCTGGGTGTAGGTTTAGGTCTTTTATCCATTTAGATTTGATCTTAATGTATGGTGAAAAATATGGATCTATCTTCTTGTTTCTGCGGGCTATCAGTCAGTTGTCCCAACAGCATTTATTGAAGAGACCTTCCCATTTGCTTGGATTGTCATCTGTCTTTTTTTTTTTTAAGATTTTTATTTTTATTATTGGAAAGCCGGATATACAGAGAGGAGGAGAGACAGAGAGGAAGATCTTCCATCCGATGTTTCACTCCCCAAGTGAGCCGCAACGGGCTGGTGCTGCGCCGATACGAAGCCGGGAACCAGGAACCTCTTCTGGGTCTCCCACGCGGTGCAGTGTCCCAATGCATTGGGCCGTCCTCAACTGCTTTCCCAGGCCACAAGCAGGGAGCTGGATGGGAAGTGGAGCTGCCGGAATTAGAACTGGCGCCCATATGGGATCCCAGGGCATCCAAGCCGCTAGGCCATGCTGCCGGGCCCCCTCTGTCTTTTTGTCAAAGATTACTTGGCTGTATCTGTGTGGGTTCCTTCTGTTGTCTCTATGTTACTCCATTGATCCTCCTCTCTATTTTTGTGCCAGTACCAAGCTGCTTTAATAACCACTGCCCTATAGTATGTCCAGAGGTGCGGGACTGTGATTTCCCCTGTTAACATCCTATTCTTCAGGATGGTTTTAGCTATTTGTGTTTTTTTCTGTTTCCAAATGAACCTTTGTATCGTTTTTCCCAACTATTCTTAATCATGGTGGAACCACTTTGGTTTTGTTTATAAATCCTTAAATGTGTTCATTCAATAATTTTTTTTTTAGAGAACAAGATTGGTTCTCAACTGTGATGTCACACTCCAAGAGAGCCCTATATTATAGTCCCTTGAATGTCACAACTGGGTTCCAAGTACTTTTCAGAATCATGCAATATTCCCTGCTCTCTCCAAAAATAACTCTTGGTTTCTGCACTGAAGTTTCTTGCCACAGTCTGTGTGCAGGCCTGTAGTATTGCATTAGCTTTCTTTCTGTGACTATTTGGTGGGATTCCTTGAAAAAGTTTCTGTGTCCTGCAGCTTTCATTTATTTCAAGTGGGCTCTGCTAGTTTTACACAAGAAGAAAAGTTCTTTCCATTCTTTTGGGTTTTGAAATAGCAAATGCTATTATTTTCTCACCCAGGCATATTAGTTGAAATTCATGTCAGTGTTACTTATCCTATCATGCAAACATGCACTACAGGTGCTGGTTATTGGTCATGCAATGATTCCAAAGACAAATGACTTGCAACAGGCTCTTATTAGGACAGCCAGCATTTGATACTATGTTGTAGTCACAGGCTCCACCTTTCTCTGTGGAGAAAGAACTTCAACCTTCACATTCCTTAAAAAATTTATACTCCCCTCACTCCATAAGTCTCCCCAATGCATTTCACTGCAGAGCTGCTTGCTAACTCAACTTCAGTGTCGCCCCTAGAGTCAACTGCTGCCTTTACTTTTTTTTTTTCTTGGAATGTTGCTGGAGAACATAGAAAATTGAAAAAGAAATTCATTATAACACATCCTAGGACTTACCTTTCCCCAGAGTAATTCAGAGTGCAACATGACTTCTTTTTATATAGAGACTACTGTGCTGTGGTAATACAGCTTCCAGACGGGATCTGAATGCCTTTATTTAATGGGGTGCTCTAATGGCATCTGGAGCTGCCTAGGCTTGGTGAATTCAGATCACAAAGACAGATCCATTTAGGTCACTGTAATCCAATGTCTTATCAATTTCTTTCCTATGCAGATTAACTCACAGGGCTGAAGTTTGCAGGAGTGCAACTTTGGCAATATTCAGATACCACAAATATAAATGTGTTTTCTGACTGTGGGAGCCAAAATGACCAGTGCCCTATCATCCGAAGCCGTGTTAGCCAGCAGCAACAGCAGCAATAGGATGACAAGATTGTAAAAGAAAGGCCCAGCACAGTGGTCTAACAGCTAAAGTCTGTATCTTCAGTGCGTCAAGATCCCATATGGATGCCAGTTCTAATACCAGCAGCTCTGCTTCCCACCGAGCTCCCTGCTTGTGGCCTGGGGAAACGGCCAAGGATGCCCAAACGCTTGGGACCCTGCCCCCACATGAGAGATCCAGAAGTGGTTCCTGGCTCCTGGCTTCAGATTGGCACAGCACTGGCCATTGAGGTTACTTGGGGAGTGAATTATCAGATGGAAGATCTTCCTTTCTGTCTCTCCTCCTTCTCTGTGTATCTGCCTTTAGAATTAAATAAATCTTAAAAAAAAAAGATTTCAAAAGACTCCTTCTGTAGGTGAGGATGCTTTTCCTGTATATTGGAGTTTAAGTATTTCAGAAAGCATCTGGAAGAAATACTTACAATTTCTATTGTGAGATACATTCAACAAGTAATACTTAGAACTCATCAATGACCTGAGAATCAGTCCATCACTTCTCTGAATTGATATTTAGATGAACATAAAAGTCATTTGGAAAAGAACAAAGGCTAGCTAGGTGTAAAGAGCAACTCAGCTTTCTAATGGTCATTTCTGCTCATTGAATCACTTTCCCTCATACTGGACTGCTGGTTTTTGCTAATTAATTGGCCCTCTCTACTGTGTGAACTCAGCTAAAGGGACTTGCAAGAATAATTGATGACATATAAAATTGGGCAACGCAGGATGGATCTTTTATTTGTCTATTTCCACGAGCAATGTGGTACAGAAACCTGGGAATGTAAAAATGAGAATAATGTATTTGAAAATGAAAACTAAGCAGTTTTCTAGTGACTCGAAAAAGGTTGCTATAGGAGAATTTGTGGATAATCATATGAATGCGTAAGGCTTGATGCATGGCATGGAGGTCTATTCTGGGTTTTGTAGGATAATTAGTTCAGTGTGCCTGAAGAAAACAGGAATGGGAATAAATGGCCTGCGTGTCCATTTGCACTACTGTGATGCAAAGAAGTTGTTTAAAATGTTATGAAGGAATTATCATTTTAAGTGCATCTAAAGAATCTCAGAAAGGACTGCTATTACAGATGGTGGCAAATAATGTAACTATTAATAATAGTAGCAATAAGAGCCACACAATTCATCAGAAACATTTCATGAGACAGGAAAAAGTGGTGACTGCAGCCAGTGGAATGAGTAGATAAAGGACATCAGTTTAGAGGAAAAAGGGTTTCTAAGAAAATTAATGTGTCCCCAAAGGCACATCTGTTGTTTAATAATAAATATGACGTGTGAAAAATGCTGACAAGTGATTGGGAACAAAGGTCAAAAGTTAATCACAACAACTGCGGGTTTGGGCAACAAATATCCACTAAGGACCCAAGCAAATACATGTAAAAACAATGTGGGACCACAAAAAGTATTAAGTTCCTGGAATGAGATCTTCTTTGTATTGGCAGATCTTTTCCCCATCATCAGAACCTTCAAAGTGTTCCAATTCTCTGAGGAATCCTTTATATAAAACGCAGCCTCCCTTAACCAGCCTCCATTGCTTGGGTAGTTCATGTTGGAGTAAGATCTGTGTCCGTGTAACAAAAGGATAGGACAGGGAAGTATCTAGCAAAAGGAGAGACACAATTCACTCAGGGTACGTACCTGGACTGGAATATCCATATAGAGATGCCAATTTGCTTGGCTTCTTGTGGAGGTCTCTTTTGGTGTTCAGATTTTTTTTTCCATTGTGTGCTATCTCCACATGACAGCAAGAAGGTAAGAGAGCTCTCTGTGTCCTGTGTCCCCATTTAATCTCATTTGCCTGGAAAGTGCATAAACTTAGCTAAACCTGGTGACCCCTGAAGATCTTACCTCACAACAGCATTATGAGGTTGGGGGTTAGGGTTTCAACATTTGCAGAGGCAGAATAGGTGGTGAGTACCACCACAGAGTGTGACCTGTGACACCAGGACACAGCCATTACATGGTGATAAGAGCATTTTTTTTTTTAGTGTAAGATTTATTTAATTTTATTGGGAATTCCAGTCAGATTCACAGAGGGAAGGAGGGACAGAAAGATGTTCCATCTGCTGCTTCACTCTCCAAACAGCTGCAACGACCAGAGCTGAGCCAATCTTAATTCACTTGCCAGGAGCTTTTTCTGTTCTCCCACATGAATGCAGGGACATCCTCTACTGCTTTTCCATGACATGGGTAGGGAGCTGGATGGGAAGTAGAGCAGCTTGGACTCTAACTGGCACCCATATGTGACGCCTACAAATGCAAGGCAAAGATTTAGCCAATTGAGCCAATGCGCTAGGTTCATGGACTATTGTTCATTAAAAAACAGGAATTTTAACCAAAATTATAGCTCTCGTAGTAAATTAGCTAAAAGAGCACATAAAATGTAGACAAGGGTTAAGCTATTATTCTATTTACTTAAGAAGGTATCTTTTCCAAATAAACTGTAAGACAATGGTGTTCTTTCCACTTTGTGCACTGAACTGTCTGCTTTAAGCATTTGTTAGCAGAGAATTTGAAATTGTTCTTGTAAATAACAGTGGCATTAACAAAAGTCTTGGCCTAAATTGAATCCCCAGCTCATTATCTGAAACCTTCAGCAGGGAAGGGGATTGGGCATGAAAATGTACCTGAATGACTGCCTCCAAAAATCATCATTGACGTCAAGTTCTCTGCAGAAAAAAAGGTACATAAAGAGGTAGGGTCTAAAGGCCAGAATGAGATGGAAGGAGAAATAGATGGGGATAACGTATGTGGAGGAGGGGAGGCTGTAAAGCACTAATGGGTTAGGTAAGTGATGACTTACATGCTGTGAGACCACGTGCCTTGTTGGTATGTGTTATTTTAGCCAATATCTTTGAGACAGTGAAATTACTGATTGCAATAGACACTTGTTGCTTGCTCAGACACTTCATCTTTAACCATCCCTTAGTTTACCTGCTGCATCTTTTCACTGCTATAAGAAGCATTAATTCATCCAAACAATCTAGTGAGAGTTCTTCTAGTCCCAGCTCAGGTAAACAAAACACTTGACTACAGTTGGAGACTTTATTGTATCCCATCAGATCTGAGGTGATGTCCACTACTTAGAAACATGCAGAACCATTTTTATTTTACACCTAAACACTGATTCTGTGAACAGAAGAACAAACACAGATGTAAGTGACCAAACACAAATAACTGGAGACAGTGATAGAAAAAAAGCAATCTATTGCCCGATCTATCATCTATTATGCCATCTATTCTCTGCTTGACAAAAATCCCTCCAAGACAGATGCATTTATGACTACTAAAAGAAGCTATGGACCATGGCTTAGCAACTTTTTCCTTACATATAGCAGTGACATAAAAAAAGGAAAATCTAAATGTGACACTGAAATCAGATACTTTTTTTTCTCTTTCATTTCATAAATTTCCTGATGTATTTGAAATGAACGAGTGCTGCTTTTTTTGTCAGTATAATGCAAAAATATGAGTTTTTTTTGGACACAGAAACATAAATATTATGTGATACAACACCTCAAGATTTTTTAAATCTTTGCTCATTTTTATTTGTCTTGCATGAGAAAATGTTGCAAATTTAGCCAATTTGATTTTGAAAGGTTTTCATGTGCTAAGGAATAAATCCTAACGAAAGGATACAAGGATGTTTGGCCACATTTCCCTTCCCCTATATAAGATACTTATTTTCTCAAAGTAACAACATGGAAGCTTTTGGAGACTGATTTTAGATCAGATTTGAGGGTTTTTTGTACTTCTGAGTTCATAATAACAGTTTGCTAGTATTTGAGGGAGTTGCATGGGAATCAAGATTCGCAAAACATCTCTTGACTGGTAATCAGCAATTAGGTGATTTTAGGGGTTTGTTGTTTTGTTTTGTTTTGTTTTGTATAAAAGTTGTACTGCTAAGAAGAAAATGTTCAATCTTAGGTTGTCTCCAGGGATACTTTATTTAAGGTTAAAGGGATTTCACAGTTTTCTGCAGCTATAATCCATTTTGAAGCAAAAAGATGTTTGATGATGCTACAAGACTTACCCAGAACCATCACTGTGTAAGCAGTTTAAAGAATCCCATTTTATATGGGCACATAAATCACGAAAAGAAAATTGTGTACAATGAGCTAGGTATCATTTGTGATGAGAAATGAACTAATCAGTTTTGAAAATGGTTACATACAGTGAGCAGAATTGGTGTGTGCTGTGTCACTAAATGATCTGTGACTCAGTTATTCCTTCACTTATCTGCTTCATAAAAACCAAGCACCCAATTTCAGGCATTGTAGTAGCCCTTTAAAATCCATAGAAGACAAAAAAAAAAATAGAGTATTTTACCCCATAGAGCTTATTTTTATACTGCAGAAATCCCTGGCTCCCGGCTTCTGATTGGTTCAGCTCCAGCCATTGTGACCACTTGGGAAGTGAATCAGCAGAAGAAAGATCTTCCTCCTTGTCTCTCCTCCTCTCTGTATATCTGTCTTTCCAATCAAAATAAACGAACTGTTTTTAAAAAGAGAATTGCAATTTGAAATGCAATGGCCAGAACAGGGCTCACTCTTGGAGATACCATCGGACCAGTCTCCAAATATTAAAGGAAAGATATTCAGATAAAAGAGCATTAGGGGGTGGACCCCTCACAGTAAGGTGAGCCACAAATTATGTTGAGAATAATTCTGTTTTGTATACTTAAAAAATAACCACAGGCATAATCTTTTTTTTGTTTTTGGAAAAAAAAAGTTATTTACTTGAAAGACAATTGCAAGAGAAAGAGAAAGAGGAGGAGGAAAAAGAGTGAGTTAGTGAAAGAAAGAGAGAGAATGAACTAGTGTTTTCATCTCATCTCCTGGTCTCCCCAGAAGGTGGTCATGAGCAGGGCTAGAGCAGGTTGAATCCAGCAAACAGGGACTGTCAGAGGGACAGTGGCCTAACCACTAGGCCCATCTTCTACTACTTTACTGGATGCTTTGGGATTGAGCTGAATCCAAATTGCAGTCGCTTGATTTTGAACCAGTGCTAACAGGGGATGCTGGCATCACAATGACTCCTTAACCTGCTACTCTCTGTTTCAATTTGCAAGAGCCACCATGGCCGTGATCTTGGTCTCTTTTCTTTCTGTGTCCCCACTCCCTGACCATGTCTAACTCAGTATGCTGTTCTCTATTCTCTTTTTCTTCATTCCCTCTCCTTCCAAAATTTTAATTTTTCACAATGTACATTTGATCTTTAATTATAATGAACATGATGATCTATGAGATTTTTCAGCATGTACATTTTTCTTTAGTGATGGTTTTGCCTTATACCCCTTTATTTGTTCTACTCAAAAGATTGGAAAGGTGGTAGTCCACACAGAGCATGTGAGCAACATTGCTTCCTCCTTTCAAATCCTGACACGTGCCTTTGTATGGACAGGTGCTTCTTACATATGAAACTCAGAGGGTAAGTAATCCAAGGAAAAATGGACAAATGGGAAAAACTTACACACCACAACAGAGAG
This sequence comes from Ochotona princeps, assembly GCF_030435755.1. Classification (NCBI taxonomy): domain Eukaryota; kingdom Metazoa; phylum Chordata; class Mammalia; order Lagomorpha; family Ochotonidae; genus Ochotona; species Ochotona princeps. Next base: position 6,443,744 of record NC_080836.1, on the reverse strand, counting down.
GATAATGAGAGGTCAGTGACTGAGAAAAATATTTTAAATCACATGCTGGCTAAAGACCTAATAAGTACTTAAAGCACGCCACTCCATGTTACAATAAATATATCATAAATGGCTAAAAATCTCACACAGGTATTAATCAAAACAAAGAGGGAGCAAAGAAAAAGAGGAGAATCCATAATTATTTCTAATCATCAGTGATGGAAATCAGAATCATAATGAGACATCATCTCACTGCTGTCAGATGGGCTTTTAACAGAAGGCTGAAAGAGGACATGGTGATAGAAAATGGAACACTGCTTCACTGATGGAAGAAATTCAATCATTAAAGACAGTTTAGACAACAGCATAGAGGTTCCTCAAAACACTGGAACTAAAGCAGGAACCCACGATCTTAGCACTGGGTCTTTATTGGCTACAGATTAAATTCCCCTGCCAAAGTAAGTGTCAAAAGTTATGACCCACTGTGAGGAATCCATTAATTAGACCAGGTGAAATCTTTTAAGAAATAATTAGATTGCGAATCCTCGTGCCCCTCTCCCCGCCACCTTTGTGAATGGATGAATACCGTGGGGATGAATGAGTTCATGGAATATCATGACAGTAGGTCTGTTACAAGCTCCTCCGTCTCCAGTGCTGTGATCTGAGCCACTTGCATGTGACTCCCTGCCCTGCATGAAGACTAAAAAAATCCCTGCACTGTACAACTCAAAGCTCCCCAAGGCCTGAGGTGAATACACCTCTTGTCCCTTCCCTTCCGTTCCCTTCCCTTCCTCACCCTGCCCTGCCCTGTCCTGCTCTGCCCCGCCCCGCCCCTTCTTTCCTCTCCCCTCCCTTCCCATTTCCCATTAGAAAAAGAGATACAGTATTACAGTTCAAATTCAATCAAGTTCTTTCTTTGCAAAATCCACCATGGGAGAAGGGCATGGGGAGGGGTTGGGGAATCCCTGAGCCTATGAAACTGTCACATAATGCAATGTAATTAATAACAAAAAGAAAGAAAATGTAGCAAGATGCACTCATTATGTAGTTTATCAGGAAGCCACATCTGAAAAATGTTTGGAAAAGAATCACCTGTAATTTTTTTTTATATAGATTTATTATTATTGGAAAGCCAGATATACAGAGAGGAAGATCTTCCATCCGATGTTTCACTCCCCAAGTGAGCCGCAACGGGCCGGTGCACGCCAATCCGATGCCGGGAACCAGGAACCTCTTCCGGGTCTTCCACGCGGGTGAAGGGTCCCAATGCATTGGGCCATCCCCGACTGCTTTACCATGCCACAAGCAGGGAGCTGGATGGGAAGTGGAGCTGCTGGGATTAGAACCGGCGCCCATATGGGATCCCGGCATGTTCAAGGCGAGGACTTTAGCCGCTAGGCCACGCTGCCAGACCCAGAATCACCTGTAAATTGTAAGACAAACAATGAATAGGTCTTGCAGTAATTTTGAAAAGAAGATAGGAATGTTTCCATGTGGCACAAAAATACTCATATAGTGTTTTGCCTATGGTGAATAAATAAGCACTCGTATAAAAAAAAAGAAAAAGAGATACAGAGAGAAAGATCTTACTTCTGCTGGTTCACTTCCCAAATAGCCACAATGGCTGCAAATGAGCCAATCCAAAGCCAGGAATCAGGAGCTTCTTCCAGTTCTGCCACATGAGTGCAGTGTTCCAAGCCTTTGGGCCATCCTGCTGAGCTCAAGGAAGAGTTCTCCCTATTGGACAAAGATGGCGATGGCACCATCACCACAAAGGCATTTGGCACTGTCATGAGGTCACTGGGTCAGAACCCAACAGAAGCGGAATTGCAGGATATGATATATGAGGCGGACGCTTACAGTAATGGCACTATTGGCGTCCCGAAATTTCTGACTATGATGGCAAGGAAAATGAAAGATACCAACAGTGAGGAGGAGATCCTTTTACACGAATGGAAACTCCGTGGCAGAGCTGTGTCATGTCATGAAAAACCAAGGGGAAAAGCTAACAGCTGAATAAGTAGATGAAATGATCAGAGAAGCAGATATCAAGGGAGACTTACAGGTGAGCTATGAAGGTAAGGTGGTCGGTTTCCATGGTGTTGAGGGGTCAAGGCTGGCAGCACCTGCAGGAATGGGAACTGCCCTGCTGTCTGTCACCACCGAGGAGAGGCGGCTGCATCTCTTGGAGCTGCCTTGGGGGTTAACCTCAAACTGGGATTGTTTTGTCTTTTCAGAAGTTGTATAGCTGATGACTGCAAAGCCCTATTTTCAACTCCTTCCTCCCCGCCTCACAGAAGAAATCAAATTGAATCCTTTACTTAACTCTTAAAAACAAAGTTCATTTATTCATTCTATTTCTGGGTAGCAAAACTGAATGTCAAAAATGTCTTGTGGGCCTGGCGCAATAGTGTAGTGGTTAAAGTATATGCCTTGCACGCGCCAGAATCCCATATGAGTGCTGGTTCCTGTCCAGCTCCCTTTTTGTGGCGTGGAAAAGCAGTGGAGCATGGCCCAAAGCATTGGGACCCTGCATCTGCGTGGGAGACCTGGAAGAGCTCCTGGCTCCTGGCTTCGGATTGGCTCAGCTCCAGCTTTTGCGGCCACTTGGGGAGTGAACCATCAGACAAAAAATCTTCCTCTCTGTCTCTCCTCTCTGTCTATATTTGCCTTTCCAATAAAAATAAATAAATCTTTAAAAAAGTGCCTTCTATTCTCACACAATATGCAGAATCCGCATGAATTAGTGGGTGGTCCTGTTCCTAAAAGATCCAGCCACACATCTGTTTTACACTATACATACTTGTACTACCCTAAGAATAAGGAGCCCTGGGGGACTCCAGGTTCCCTTTATGATCCATAATACAGGCGTGGGCTGGCCAGTTCATCCTGCATGCAGTCTGATGATTGAACACAGTCAGACATTTCTATTAAACCCCATTCTCCTCCCCACCCCCCGAATACAAGAAAGAATAAACAAAAGATAAACAATTCAAAGCTTAGATGGGTCCTAGTTCAAGTTGCTAGGCTAAATTGTCACAGCTGGTTCACTGAAAACAAATGCATTGAAAATTGGTCAGCCTCGTGCACGATGAGGATAAGCTGTGGAGAAGCAGCCCGGCTGGCAGGACAGTATCCTGTGGATCTGCGTGCTCTCACCCAGGATGACAGTGATGCTGCCTGGTGGAATGCCCGTGGAATGCTTAGCGTCTCTGCCTTGTGTAGTAGAGTGGCCCTGGATGTCAGGCTGCTGTCACTGCTAGTGCATATTTTTAGTAAGAAACATTTCCCAAGGGTGCAGCTCTATGGGCTCTCTGGTTTTCCAAACCTTCTGATGTGTGACTTGGAACCAGCAGAGCAGGCTGTGGCTGTGGATTTCAGCACACCATCAACAATGCTGTTCAAGAAACTACAATTTACATTCATTCTAAATTGTAAATGCCAGTCTTTTTTCCAATAAAAAGATCATTACCTTAAAAAAAAATTAGGTGAACTTACATTTTAAAGTAGGTGTGCTAATTGTGTGTACCTGCCAGTGCCTTACAGGGTTTGGCCACCTTCACTGCATCAAAGGCCATGGGTGTATTTGTAATATCATTCTTGCACACCATATGCACACCTGAAAAATTAGCCTGTTGTAGGCTTCTCAATTTGAAGTGTTGTTTGCAGTTGCCTTGGCAGGGCCAGACTAGGTGATTTTAAAAGCATACCACGGTCTGGTCTATAGGCCAAAAACTTTCCATCAGTGCTGGAAGCGGAGATACAAGATTGAATCAAAAAACATCGGAACTGTTTCAACACCCCTGACTCCGTCTCATCGGTGAGGATGGGGATGCCTCTCTAGACAGCAGCCTAGTGTGTTGTGACTCATTTCCTTAACTAGACTGAGATCAAAACCAAGTCCTTGTATTAGCTGTTTGAATAAAGAGAATCTTCTGATCCAAGGGTTTAACTTCCTTAGTAGAAAAACTAGATGTGGTGATGCATACTGCATAAGGGGTATGAAAAAATATATATATATGTTAAAACTAAGTGAATGCAGTTTCAAAATTACAGAGGACTGTAAAATATGGAGAGTGATTTTGGCAAAGGCTTTCTCATAATGAACTAAAAGGAACCCTTGGGGAAACCAAGCACTACTTTCATTTGCACCCTGAAAGTAAACTACGTCCCAGACTCTTTCAACCTTCCTCACACAGTATCATGGTGGGGCAATTTGAGCTCAGAAACACTGCTATGTTGCTGGTAACCCAGAACTGCCCACGTGTAGATAGAAATTCTTCTGTCAGTATTTCATTTTGTTTTGCTTTGCTTTGCTTTTTCCTAACATGACCTTCTTATTTCTAAGGGGGCACAGAGATAGAGAAACCCAATCTATGGCGGATTAGATAAATGATGCCTCATTTCCTATCATCCTATTTCTCTGTGACCCGACCCGCTCACTCCTTTCAGATGGAATTGGTGGCAACTGAGCAAAATATTTTTTTAAGTGGTTTGCATAATTAAAGTGAAAAGATAAAAGATGAAAACATTTCACATTAAAAAAAAGGAAGCAAAACAGGAACACGGAAACAATCTTAAAATGAAAGTGACAATTGATTCTGAGTCTCTGGTCATCACTGAAAAACATGAAAAATGCAATTCATTATTTGAGTTTAAAATGCAGGAAACAATATCCTTAACTTTTTTTTTAAAGATTTATTTTATTTTTATTACAAAGTCAGATATACTGAGAGGAGGAGAGGTAGAGAAGAGGTGGAGCTGCCGGGATTAGAACCAGCAACCACATAGGATCAAGGCGAGGACCTTAGCCACTAGGCCACACTGCCAGGCCCAATATCCTTAACTTTAGCATGGCACATATTTGCAGGAACCTAGGGAGATAGCTTTGTTGTTCCTCTTAATCAGAAAAATAATGCTAATTACCAGTAATCTATTTAACGATTATACAAAAATATGTTTTACTACTTATTCCTTTTTTCAAAATTATTTTTATTGAAAAGGCAGATTTGCATAGAGAAAGAAAAACAAAGGTCTTCCATCTGCTAGCTCACTCCTCAAGTGGCAGCAATGTCTGGAGTTGAGCCAGGTGTTTCTTCTGAGTCTCTGATGTGGATGCAGGGTCCCAAGGCTTTGGATCATCCTCTAGCACCTTCCCAGGCCACAAGCAGGGAGCTGGATGGGAAGTGGAGAGGCGGGATATGAAACGCCGTCCATGCGGAAGCCCAGTGCATGGAAGTTGAGGATTTAGCCACTGAGCCATTGCTCTGTCCCCTATTATCCATTATTTCTAAGACTCATCTTCCAGAATATTACTAAAAATGAAATTGAAAGTGCCCATAATCTCAATGACAAAGACACCACACATTAATGTGGGGCATTTGCTGTGTTTTCAGGATAGTTTCTATTCATGGTTTTTCTAAAAATAAGAAGCAATTATTTTCATATTGTATCTTTTACTCATAGCCATATGTCATAGGTCAGTTTTAACACCAGAAAATGAAGATATCCAATTATCATTCTGATGATGGCATAGGAGTTTTGCATACATATTAAATGATTAAACAATACTGTGTGCTGAGAGAAACAAAGAGAATCTTGCTTCTCTTTGTTTTCTATGCTATCTTGCTATCTTTTCTGTTATGTATGTTTCTCTTTTCTTTGTTAGCACCTCTGCGTACATAGTCCATTTTCCTATTACTTCGAGTATTTCCCTAGAATGCCATAACAGGATACCAATTCTGGAAAAGAGTATGGAAATGAAGCCTTCATTAAAAAGTGTATATATGTATATATAATGCATGTTTTGATTAACTTCAGCAGTTTCAATTTATGCAAGTACACATTTTATATGATGCAGGAATACATTGTCCTACTTTAATGGGCAAAATAATGGCACTGTGGTATTTGCTTGTAATTTTTTGTTGTTTCGTGAGCATAACATTTTTTCACAAATTTTTTTTAAATATTATCTTCTCTCAGCATGCATGCTGAGAACTAAACTTTCTTTTTTTTTTTTTTTAAGATTTATTTGTTTTTATTACAAAGTCAGATATACAGAGAGCAGGAGAGACAGAGAGGAAGATCTTCTGTTCCATGATTCACTCCCCAAGTGACCACAATGGCCGGTGCTGTGCTGATCTGAAGCCGAGAACCAGGAACCTCTTCCGGGTCTCCCAGGAGGGTTCAGGGTCCCAGAGCATTGGGCCGTCCTCGACTACTTTCCCAGGCCACAAGCAGGGAGCTGGATGGGAAGTGGAGCCGCTGGAATTAGGACAGGCGCCCATATGGGATCTTGGCGCGTTCAAGGTGAGGACTTAAACCGCTAGGCCACGCCCCTGGGCCCAATGTTTGTTTTTTTAAAATGTATTTGTTCATTTGAGAGAGCGAAAAAGAGAAAGAAAATACTCCTCTCCACAAATGCCTGCACTGGCTAAGACTCTGGGTATGGGAAGGCAAAGCCAGGAGCTGTGGAATCAGTTCCAGTCTTCCATGCCGATGGCAAGAGGCCCAGTCACAGCTGTCCTGTTCACTGCCCAGGGTCAGCATTAGCATGAAGCTGCATCAGAAGTTGGAGCTGATTAAGGAACACAGTTATACCCATGTGGTTGTGGGCACTGTATCCAGCAGCCTAAAGGCCCATTCCCCACACATCTTTGCTATATTCATTAGTGACCAACTCAGTAGTACTCTGCAAGTTTTGTCTAATAGCCTTATTCCTATTCTGACTAAGAAATCTAAATATTAGATATATCAATATTTTCTCATCACTTGGTTTTCTGCACTTCTGGTAGTTCATGTTTTGGTTTTAAACTTGGTAGTCGTAATTCATTCAAAGGTCATCTTTATGAGTGTTCTACCTAACAGTTTTGGTGTTTTATATTCTTACTTTATTGTTAGTCTTCCAAGAAACTTACAATTCCCCAGAATGTGTGCTCAAATTAGGTATTTTACTCTGGTAGGGATGAAATGGTCTTTAGTATTTTAAATGTATACCCACCTGCAGGTTATCTTTGGGAAATTATGCTGGGAAGATGTGTTCATGTAGGAAACAGATGGGTTTATGTTTTATTCCTCTCCTCTAGTCCAAGTCCATGATGTTTGAATGATGAGTTTCAGCCATTTACATTCAGGGTTATTATTTATAGGTAGCGATTTGGTCCTGTCATTTTAGCAGTGATTTTTTATTTTATTTTGTCTTGTTTTATCATTTTATTTGACAATTCACATTTTCCTTTGATTTTGGTAAGTGCTATTCATTTTTCTACCTATAGAATATATTTCTGTATCATTTACAGGGCAGTTCTAGCAGAGGTGAAGTTTTTCAGCATTTGTTTTTCTGTGGAACAATTTGTGTTCATTTTTCAAATTCAAAGGAAACCTCTGCTATGTAAGATATTCCAGGCTAAATTTTATTTTTCTCATTGCAGAATCTGGAATACGTAGCTCTGTTCTCTATCAGCCTGTGGAGTTTGCTCGGAGAGGCCAACTGTTAGTCTGATTGGGATTTCCTTGTAAGTTGATTAATTTTTTTTGTGTGCATACTTAAAGAAATTTCTCCTATGTTCATGAAGAGGGTTTGATTTTGATGTATCGTGGTGAAGTCCACTTTTGGTCAACACTATTTGAATTTCTTTTATCCACTACATTTTGTTTCCCAATACTTCCTCCCTATCAGATTAAATATTTAATGTTTATTTCATTGTATATATCTTTGAACCCAGCTTCTCTTTATGAATTTTCTGGAACTCCCATAAATCTTATATATAGCTTTTAAATGGTGTCCCTTAACTCCTGAATGCTTTTCATATTGACTCAGATCCTGGTCCAGCATTTTGACACTTTCATCACTATTAAAGGAGGTGTCATATTGTTATCAAGGCTGAATCTTTAATTTTCAATATTGTGTTCTTCATTTCTAATAATTTGACTTGGTTTTGTTTCAATATTGGTATTTCCTCTATAATGCATTCCTTAAATTACCTGAAAACTTATATTTATCACTGGTTTTAATGAAATTTATAACATGTTTTTTAAATTATACTCCCCTCCCAGTTCCTCCACGTCTCCCTCAGTTGACTCAGAGGTTGACATAGATTTTTGCTCCTTTGTAGAAATGGCATTAGTAATATTCATTGCACCTCTGTCTTTTCTTTTGCTTTAGTTCATTGCAACTTTTATTAGCAGATTTTCTTCTTAAAAACGCACCTTTTAAGCTATATTACCCACAGGTATATAGGTCATCTTTACTGATCTCATTGACTATCTGGCCCTTCTTTCATTGTCACTTGTGCCATGCCTCTAGTGAGTTTCAATCCCAAACTCTTTTGCTAGGTTTCCATCGCAGTCATTTTAGCCCAGCTCCTAGCTCACTGTGCTCCAACCCTTGCAATTCCATGCTGTGGCTGCATCATTGCCTGCTCAGTCTTCCTCCTTTTCCCAGTCCCAGCAATGCCCAGGATTAGGGAGACAACAGCTATCCTACATTATGGGGTTTTCAGTGGTCCTTCCTTCCTTCCCTTCTTTTCCTTCCTCCCTCTTACTTTTCTTTCATTCTTCCTTCCTTGTGGAATCTGTTGGTCATTAGGTTAGGTCTGGGGTCCACCTGACCTACTTTTGATGGAACCTGTGAGATACCAAGTAGGCACTGTTTTCCTGGTGGACCAGTGTAATGCACTGTGCTGGAACTCAGCTCTCTCCTGGCTTAGTGCATATGCAGCTTTCTGTTGTCCCTGCATCCATACGAGGCTTTGCCTCAACACACAAAATGGTGCCCATGTGGCATTAGTGGTGGTCTTTGTATGAAATCTTCTTTAGTCCTACATCTAAGTTGGGCTCTGCCACTTTGCTTCTGTTGATTGTTAGATTAAACAAATCAGTAGGATGGGCAGTTTTGTGTCTCCGTTCAACTCCTGCATGTCCAGGGAATTCCCCTTTCCACCTGGTTGCCAATGGAGCTCTGATCACTGATCGCTGTTGGGTTATCTGGTCACTGCAGCACCACTGTGCTGTCTGCTGCTTCCCTGTGTTCATGGATCTCCAGGTGTCCCTCTGCTGTTGGTCTGCTATTTCCTATTTCCTAGGATTGAGCCCTCTCTGCTTCATCTTATGTAAGTCTTCCCCATTCATTCAAACCCACCCTTACCCTACTCTGTCATCTTTGTTCTATTTACCTATATATATTTGCATTCTATATTAGCTGCCACTTATCACAGAAAAGGTGACATTTGCCTTTCTGAGATTGGCTTATTTTACTACAGAAAATGCTTTACAGTTGCATACATTTAATTGTATAAGACAGGGTACCATTCTTACTTGAGGCTCATTGTATTCCATACTGCATTTTCTTTATCTAGTCATCAGGTAATAGACATTTGGTTTGATTCCGTGCCTTAGCTACTATGACTGACTAGCAATTCTCATGTCAGTACAAATAACTTACTGACATGCTGATTTTATTTCCTTGGATAAATTCCAGGTGTGGGATGGTTGGTTTATATAGCAGATCCATTTTCTTATAATTATCTGCTAATGTGATTGGGAAATCAGCAGAAGAGAGTTATTCAGCCTCTGCACTCATGCCTGAGACCAAGATGGAGCAGCAGGTACCAGAACTGGATCAATCTGAGCCTTGGCGATTGCATTCATTAGGAGAATGAAAGAGCAGGTGAAACGTCTTGCTCTCTTTGTCACTCCTTCTTTCTTATACATGGGCTTTCAAATAAATAAATAAATCAGTTTTAGAAGCTTTATTGCTCCAGCTCTATGGATTTCAAAACGAGATGGTATGGCATAGATCTTTGACTTCACTACCATGCTCCTAATTGAAGCAAAACCAGCTCAGTCGTGGCAGAATAAGGAATTTCATGGACCTGAAATGAAGCATATACAAGAATGCAGGCTACTTATTCCACTAAGCTCCTCTGTTTCTGTTATGCATGGAAGGAGGAGAAAGAGTCTCAGAATGGAACTAGGAAGAGAGAAGGATTGCAGACAGGGAACTGAGCAAGAGACCGTCATTACAGGCAGGCCAAGCCCAGGGCTCAGAGCCCTTTAGCAATTGTGATGAGTTGATAACACAGGGTGCTGGGTCCATTTGCTGATGTTCTTCAAGTTATAGTCATATTTTGAAATGAATAACTTTCACTCTTTTTTTTTTCTCCAAACTCTGCCACAGAGTCACAGTGTCTTTGAGAGATCATATTCTATGTCATGTTTATGAAGAAGAGGTCTGCTCAGGGCAGCTGTGGTGGTATACTAGGTCAATCCTCCATCTGTGATACCAACATCCCATCTGGGCACTGGTTCAAGTACTTGCTACTCTATTTCCATTCCAGCTCCCTGTGACTGACCTGGGAAAACAGCAAAGGATCACCCTAAGGCCTTAGCTCCCTGAACTCAACTGAGAAACCTGGAGAGAACTCCTGGTTCCCAGCTTTGGACTGGCCAAGTTCCTTCTCTTGTGGCCATTTGGGGAGTGATCCAGCAGATGGAAGAATAGTCTCTATCTATGTAACTTTGAGTAAAATAAAGTATAATAATAAGAATAGTAATAATAACAACAATAAACTAGAGATATTCAGAGGGTTGAGATTCATTTGTGATGTCCCTGAAAAGAGACCTTGGCAAATATCTGAAGGATTGAGTATCTGAGATGATTCTCTTGTTAGCATAAGCAGTCTCTTTTACATAAATATGAAGCATGTTTTTGTTCAAGGTTTTTAAATACACTGGAAAAGACAAAGTGACTTAGAAATGTAAGTGTAAGTGAAGTCAAAGTACTTTCTAATTTTGTTTTTCATTGAATTACCTGTGATTTGAAGAGCAGTGAAAACATTTGCAGATATGCTTGAAGGTTCAATGGCTCTTGGGCTCTTTGGAATTCAGGTACAGTTAGTTAATGCATTCAGATCTGGTGAGCTGTACCTGGAATTTCAACTGGGTCTTTCATCTTCAGACTGCAAGGCACCTTTCATGTGTAAAAGTGTTCAGCTCAACTGCAAAGTCCTTCTCTATTCCATCAAATGTCAAGAGGGAGGAATAATGACACAGTAAGAGTCTACCTGACAATGAGCATCCTGGATTTGGGACACACAGCTACAGATGAAGGACAGAAAGCCAGCATCTGTAGAAAGTGAACTTTGTAACCAAATGCATTTACACATTAATCCTGCCATGGGATTCGAATCACATGCTTTATTCTACACAGAAAGAATATGTGGTGGAGATGATGCCGCTCATTCAATCCAAAGGTTGGGGAATGGTGGCAGTAACATTGGAATTGGTTCTGCTGTCCTAACACCTGTTAGCATTATATCGCAGTCCCCAGTGTTATCACTCCATCTTCCCAGAAGGCAGGCCAGGTGGACTTTTATGTCTTCTCTCTAATCATCGTTCCCTTGTGACATGGTTCCCTATCTTCAATGCTGATTTCCTTTTTAATACAAGATGCCAAGACCCTGTCTTACTTCTCTGATTGAAATGTGAACCCAATATACAATCTAACACTATCACATTTTAGTATGTATTCATTAAAAAGTGAAGAGATTCATTTATGATTTAGGAGTGCTCTGGATTAAAGAATAAATTTGGACTGAATGAGCACTTAGCAACTCTACAAGTACAATATTTTTTTTAACTTTAATGGTGTTGCTAATTGATACCATTATTGAATTGAATATTTCAAACTCAAGTGTGGTAATTCAGAAACAGAGTTTTTAAATTATAAATTGCTACAACCTAATTATTGCAGAAATGCCTAGTCAGTTTTTTACTTTTAACCTAGTGTTGATTCATACATAAGTAAAAACAAAGCAAAATGCACTCAGAGTTCATGACACTATCATAATTAGAGAAACTACTCTTAACCAGTCCTAAGCAAATAACAGGATGATCAAATTTTTGAACATATCATGCTAAGCACAGTTCATGGAACTGATCACTGAGTTTCTGCCATTTATATTTTAAGTTGGTTTATAAAAATGATCAACATTTTAGAAAATCTAGGTTAATAAAAAGCAGAATAAAACAGAATAAGAGCAATTCCTGCTTTTGTCAACTATATTTTCCAGTATCAGAAAATATGAATAAACAATTCCTGTCTCAGTAACTGCCACACAGAAAAAAAAAAAAGGAGGGAAGAAAAAGAGTGTCAAGACAGAACGGGGGTTAGCAATGAGTTTATACTGGAGTGATGAGACATCAGCTGTCAGGGGAAGCACAATATGTCTGCGGGGACATAACAGGATATGGAAATACCCAGAGTTCACGGCATGCTGGGAGTATTTGAAGAATGGTAAGAAGCCCTGTGTGGCTGACAATAATGAGAGTGGTGGGGCAGGAGATAAGATGCACTCAGCCACCAGATCATCATGGATTTAAGGTGCTTGTAGCAGTCACTGCACATAAAATGATGTGCCAATGAAGACATGATCAACACGGCAACGATCTGTAGCTCTGTTAGCTCTATTTATGTACACTGTCCAAGAACAACAGGACCGGTGTCATGTCCAGCAAGTCGAGGTGTCAAGTTGAGGGTGAACAAGGTTGACATCCCTTAATAACTATTCATAAGGTAAAGATAATTAATTAAGGCTTGAGGGAAGAGCGAAGAACTTACAAAGTTTCCAGATAGGACAGCCACAGGTGAACATAGGAGTAAGAGATGGTTCCTTGAGAACATAAATATCGGCCTCCTCCTGTAGCTTGGGGGTCCATGGTGGAAAAACAATAGCAACTCTCCAAAGGACAGCAGCTTCAGCATTGCCATGGGAATATTAACTTGGTAAAGACAAATGTGACCAACATGAAGCACGCCGTGAAAGTAGGTACTTCTCTCTTCACGATCTATGTTCCGTAATTTGCTGTTATTTTCCCTCTCCTAGTATCTAAAATAACATTAGGTAGACATCAAAATTATGAAATATCAAGACAGTGCCAAATTTTTCATGGGAAAATGTTTTATCTACATCTAATAAAAGATGTTTTCCAGTAACCAGAAATTAAAAACAGGGTGATGTGTGTTTATGTGGCTATGGCTTATCAGTGTATGTTTTCATAATATCAATTTTAATTGTTTCCTTGACTGTGAAAATATAAGAGGTAGTCCCCAGTGTGGGAGCTAAAGTCCTTGCCTTGCATGTACCCAGATCCCATAAGGGTACTGGTTTTTATCCTGGCTGTTTCATGTATGTTCCAGTACCCTGCTTGCAGCCTGGGAAAGTAGTAAAGGATGGTCCAAAGCCTTGGGACCCTGTACCCACGTGGGAGACTTAGAAGTAACTCCTGGCTTCGGATCAGCTCATCTCTGGCCCTTGCGGCTACTTGGTGAGTGAATCAGCTAATGGAATATCGTTTTCTCTGTCTATCCTTCAATTTGTAAATCTAACCTTGCATTAAAAATAAATAAACTTTAAAAAAAATATATAGGAGTTAATGGGTTTCTCATTGTTTGCTGATTATGTACATAAAAGAAGTTGTAGCAAAAATGTAGTGAATTGTTGATTTCCCCCAGTGCTTGAGTATTTCAGTGAAAATTGTCACAGCTACATCTATTGTCACATAAAGCAAACTGCTTGTGACAAAATAAATAGATGCAATAAGAATTAAAAATTATCCCAGAGGGCCCAACACAATGGCTGAATGGCTAAATCCTCTCCTTACTTGCACCAGGACCCCATATGGCTGCCAGTTAGTGTCCCAGCTGTTCTGCTTTCTTTCCAGCACCCCGACTGCAGCCAGGAAAGACAGTGCAGGAAGGAACAAGGCTTTGGGACTCTTCACCCATGTGGGAGCCCCGAGAGAATCTACTGGCTTCTGTATCAGGGTTGGCTCAACTCCAGTCACTGCAGCCACTAGGGGACTGCACCAGCAAATGGCAAATCTTTCTCTCTGGATCTCCTTCTGTCTGTAAATCTGCTTTTCCAATACAAATAAATAAAGTAAAAACATCATCACAGAGAAGTTGACTAGAATTTAGTAACTTGAATTTGACAAAAAGCATCTTAACAAATGCACATTTGTTAAGTCTGAATCCCCATATCTGCCTCTCTATTCGTCATAAATCTAGCTACACGCATAAAGTGAAGGCAGAGATAACAGAAGTCAGCGTTTACTCATCGTATAAACATATTCAATTAGAACACAAACTACTTCCTATAGAGAAATATATTAGAAAAAAGCAAGGCATGATTTAAAAATATTTTGAAGCATAATGTTAACACAGTGATGTTGTAAGCCGTAAAAATTTCCAAACTTTGCACAGACACACACACACACACACGCACACACACACACACACACACACAAGCAAAATGGCAAAATGGACAGAATAAATTTCCTCAGAACTCTGGAAAAAAGCTGAGAGATCACAGCAGCCCAATAGGAATCAAGTAAATTTTTTTTTAAAGATTTATTTATTTTATTACAAAGTCAGATATACAGAGAGGAGGAGAGACAGAGAGGAAGATCCTCCATCCGATGATTCACTCCCCAAGTGAGCCGCAACGGCCAGTGCACGCCGATCCGATGCTGGGAACCAGGAACTGCCTCCGGGTCTCCCACGCGGGTGCAGGGTCCCAATGCATTGGGCCGTCCTCAACTGCTTGCCCAGACCACAAGCAGGGAGCTGGATGGGAAGTGGAGCTGCCGGGATTAGAACCAGCGCCCATATGGGATCCAGGTGCGTTCAAGGCGAGGACTTTAGCCGCTAGGCCATGCCGCCGGGCCCATAACTGTTGTTTTAAGACATTGGGAATAATATGAGACAGATATGCAGAAGAACGACAGGTGGAGGCACATTTGATTTCCTCTTTGGTGAGTGTAAATTATGCTGCAGTGCAGTAAGGTGAATCCCATTACCCAAGGGGCATTGACTTTTTTTTTTAAAGATTTATTTGTTTTTATTACAAAGTCAGATATACAAAGAGGAGGAGAGACAGAGAGGAAGATCTTCTGTTCCATGATTCACTCCCCAAGTGACCGCAACGGCCTGTGCTGTGCCGATCTGAAGCCAGGAACCAGGAACCTCTTCCGAGTCTCCCACGCGGATGCAGGGTCCCAAGGCATTGGGCCATCCTCGACTGCTTTCCCAGGCCACAAGCAGGGAGCTGGATGGGAAGTGGAGCTGCTGGGATTAGAACCGGCGCCCATATGGGATCCTGGGGCGTTCAAGGCGAGGACTTTAGCCGCTAGGCCACGCTGCTGGGCCTGGCATTGACTTTTAAAGTGCATTATTTATGTTCCTGCTACAGATGTTTCTTTGATATCTCCTAGAAGTCAGTTCTAGCTTGTTGGTAGGGATACTTTCACAGGTGTGTGTACATGTGTGTTCTAAGCCTACATGCCTAGCTGCCCTGGAACACCTGGTGCAAGCTGGTCTCTAGCAATAGGTGTAGCACAGCCTTGTCTTCTCTTTCTGATGGTGTCTGCAGGGGAAAGGGACAAGGAAAGGCACCAGCTAGAGTAATAAATTGTTCACTAGTAAACTCTTTTTTGCTGTTGAGATGTAAAATCCTTAAACCCTCCTCCTTCATGCCAATGTGACCATCTTTTTTAAAAAAGTCTGATGCTGCTAATGAACATCAAAAAAAAAAAGTGAATCATACTTCAAAATCTTTGGCTAGTCTCACCTAGATTCCAATACTGAACCTGCCTGTATCACAGAAGTTAACTGTTCAAAACGTTTTGTTTTGTTTTGTTTTGTTTTGTTTTGTTTTTGAAGGTGGCACATTTTGCACTCAGGAATTTCTGGAAATAGCAAAAGCATGTGAGTTATTTCCATGGAATTTCCTTATAACCTCAAGATGTCATTGGCAGAATTCTTCAAGTTATCGTTCAAATGTACATTTTACACTCTTCTATTGGATTGCTGCTCACTTAATACATTCAGTGTTTTTTTTTTCATTTTTTTCTTTTTATATAAAAATTGGCTAGGGATGTTGCCATTACTGGTCTCACTTCACAATGAAGTAACCCAAAGTACTCCATTTTTTTTAATCCATTGCACTGAGTAGGGATATTTGCATTATATCTGACAATAAAAATGGAAGATAAATAGGAAAGTGAGGGCCAACAGATTTGAAAAGGAAAGAAGATGAAAGAGTAGAAGAAGTTAAAGAAACAGGAAACATATATATACATACACTGAGATGTATTTTCATAATTTATGTCAAAAAGCATTGGATATGGGCTCGGCAGCGTGGCCTAGTGGCTAAGGTCCTCGCCTTGATCCCATATGGCTGCTGGTTCTAATCCTGGCAGCTCCACTTCCTCTCTATCTCTCCTCCTCTCAGTATATCGGACTCTGTAATAAAAATTTAAAAAAAGCATTGGATACATTGATTTATGTCTAGACTATTTTAATAAGATGATATGGCCCGGTGGCATGGCCTAACAACTAGAGTCCTCACCTTGAACGCCCCGGAATCCCATATGGGCACCAGTTCTAATCCTGGCAGCTCCACTTCCCATCCAGCTCCCTGCTTGTGGCCTGGGAAAGCAGTCAAGGACGGCCCAATGCCTTGGGACCCTGCACCCGCGTGGGAGACCTGGAAGAGGTTCCTGGTTCCTGGCTTCGAATCAGCACAGCACCGGCCATTGCGGCTCACTTGGGGAGTGAATCATCGGACGGAAGATCCTCCTCTCTGTCTCTCCTCCTCTCTGTATATCTGACTTTGTAATAAAATAAATAAATCTTAAAAATATATAAACAAATAGGATGATACTAAGTAGAAAAGGTGGAAAATTCTCACTTTTTTGAGCAAAAGTTTGTAAAAAGTTTTCAGGTTGTTTATTGCATCTTTGTCATATATAATTATTTTCCCAAGAATATAATTATTAAATACATTTGGTACAGTTTCAGCAATGTGTAAGAATAATGACATGAATGGGTGGGCCAGTGGCGCAATGGATAACGTGTCTGACTATGGATCAGAACAATAGTTGCATTGTAAATGATAATACATTTTGACTGCTTAGGTAAAATTTTGCAAGAATAGTGCTTACAGGGAATTATTTTTACATCCTTTTTTTGTCCATCCTATACTAAATGGCATATGTAATTGTTTTACACATGGTGTGTTTGAAGTTCACCCAATTTAAATAGTGTGACTCTTAGAGGAGACCTGCACTGAGTTCCTTGCTACTGACCTTGGCTAAGGCTCAATCCTGGCAGGTACACTGAGGAATGAATCAGTGGAGGAGCACTCTATGTATGTATGTACGTATGTTTGTATGTATGCATATGTGTCATGTTCCTCTCAAATAAAACTTTAAACGTAGTAAAATTAAATTTGCAGTATGTTTGTTTCCAATAGTGGAGGACACACTACCTTACATAGCCAAATTTTGTTTGCAATGATTAAATGATACAATAAACACAAAGAAAACTTGATACATAACAACAAATGCAAAGTATTTATAGTGTAACTTCTGATGCAATGATTGAAGATAGTACTAATATTGTAGCAATTTAACTGGTTTAAACTATACTGTTGGATTAAAAGTGCAGAATCAAAGTTATGTATCAAATTATATCATAAAATGCTTAACCCGTTTTGAAGCCAGCAGTTGTTATCCAAGAATGCATACCTGTAATGCTGTGATTTTATTTAACCTGAACAAATTCCATGTAGTCCATGATGGAGATTAAGGAGCACAGTGATACTTCCCACTCTACCCTCCCTCCTGCTCTCTTTCACTACCCACTCAGTTCCTCTCTTATTTCATGTTTCTTGTATTTTTTTTTAACAATGACAGATTCTCAATTCACTTTACAATCACAGGTTTAATGCTCTATTTGGGAAGGATATATGTGATAAGTAGGAAAAAAGCCAACTATTCATCAGGCATGTAGACAAAGGTTGCAAACAATCATGATGTTCTTCCAAAGATTTACTATAGGCTCAGTATCTGCACTTATCCTCCTAATAACACATGGTCAAGCCCATGAAGGACTTACCCTTGGGGCTTCCAGAAAACCCACTAAACGAGGGATTCTTGTGATTGCTTTGGCAATACAGGAAATAAAATACAGGCTTGGAAACACTGAAGTGATGTTGTTGGAGCTGAGGGAATAAAGAAGCAGTTATTCATCGTCTTGGGAAGGGTATCTAGTCAGCAGAGATATTCTCAGAGAAATAGCAACCAACCCAGACCTTTCATGAATGTGATCTCATGGAGGAAAAGCTCATTGAATTCTAGAATGCTAAAATTCTGCTGTCTATGTTTAACATGTCTGTGCAACTGAGTGTCCACTGGATCTGCTTGATGTGAAACAAGAACTTATTGGGATTGGTACAGCCATATAGGTTCTCAAACAAGATGCCTGGTTACAGCAAGAGGACCACATGCCTATCACTGAATCAAGAACGGAGGGGTGGGGTGATTCCCAGTTCCAATGAAACTGTATCACATAATACAATGTAATCAATGAATAAAAAAAAATAAAAATGAAAAAAAAAATGAATCAAGAACGATCTAAAGTCTGGGCCAAGCCTGACATTACAGCTTTGGTCCTCTCCTCCAGCTTCTATCATCCTAAGGAAGCAATAAACCTCTCAAAGTTTGAATCTGAAGCCCTGGTTGACATGGGAGCAATTTTTCAGCTACTCTCAGCATCTGCGTCAGTCCTGTGGCCTTTGCGCTCCTGCCAAAGTCCTGTGGTCATGGGCTTCAAATTTTTGGCAGTTCATATCTGCAGCATCACAGCTTTCCAAACAGATGGATGCAGGAGCTGCCTTCCAGTTCTAAAGACACCTCATAAACTCTTCAATTTGAAGTACACCAACCAATTTGTTTTCATTGATTCATGCATACACGCCCTCACGGGATACCAGCAGTGGATTTCTGCTGATATTGGATCTATTTATACACTGTGACGCAGCACATACTCAGAGAGCAAGATCTTTGCTCTTAGTGTTTGTATTATCAAGTAAAGGTGGACAGTAATAGTGAATAAGTACATGAGTAGGGAAATGGTAATTTTGGGCAGTTTTCTATGAAACAAAGGTGTAATTGTTTTGGAGGAAAAGAGTTAGCATGGGGGTGTATGGGAATATGTTCCTAAACACACATTACCTGTGCTCAGACCCAGAGAATTCCAAAGTGGTCATGTAAAATCTAAAAACAAGTATTCCAACACGAAACTAAACCAAGCACCTGGCATGTACAAAAGCGGTGAAGTGTTTCGAAAGCTCATTGAACAAAGCAAACAGATGAAAAGGCCAGGAGACGTACAGCAGTGAAGGATGGAAACTAGCATAGCATGAAATCACGGGAAGACAGGGGCCAGGCACACAGTGATGGAGATTGTGTGCAGACCCATATTTTACTTAAACTTCAATTGCAAACTCTGTAAGAATACATGACTTGGGAGAGCCTTGACCTGCTCTGAGTTTTTAATAAATAACTGCCTTTGTCAGATGATGAATGGATTCGGAGCTGACCAGGGTGTGCCAATTGCAACAGTTCAGGCAAGAGAGGATATTAAAATGACTATTTTGACAGTTGGGAGACTGAAGAGGAGATGAGTCAGGATATATGGGAGCTGCATTGGATTAGATGTCAAAATGGGGGGTGGGTGGGTGTTAGAATTATATCACAGGACTCTGGCTCAATCAGTTACACAGATGAAGATGTCATTTAAAACATCTGGAATAACTGCAGGAAACATGCATGCTTAGTGAGTTGTGGATGGCAAGGAGGTAAAAGAAACAGAAGTTTCTGGAAATGCTAAATCTGAACGGCCTGTGGAGAAATGAGAAATTCATGCAGGGGTTTCCATACGTTAGTGGAAACTGCCAGGGAGATCTTTAGCCGATAGGTCTAAAGCCGAATCATCCCTTTCTATAGTGTCTTACATTAAGAAGACTAAGATGCTTTTTTTGTGATATTCTATAGAACTTAACTTAATAATAAAGTGGAAATTAAACATATTATCTCCATTGGAGAAGCTTCCACCAGGAAGATCTTCTGTACTCAACTTCTAAGGCAGAATTGCAGTTTGAGTTTTCTCCCTAGCCAGCTACAGAAGAGCTGTTAGAATAAATGTCAACAAATAGGCATAGTGGTAGACAATGTTGTAGGGTGGATCAAGCCTCCGCTTAAGACATGCTCATTCCATAGAAGTTCCAATTCAGCTATCCTGATGTGGCTGGGGAAGCAGAGGAAGAAAGCCCAAGTATTTACATTTCTAGCATCCATTTTAGACTCAGAATGATTTCCAAGTTCCTGGCTTTATCATGGTCCTGCCCTGGTTGCCATGGGCATTTGCACAGAGGGAAGCAGTGGATGAAAGATTCTCTTGCTCTCTCTAAAAATACAGAAGAAAACTTATTCCTTAGGTGTCAAAGGCCCCTTGACACAGTAATTAAGTGGCTTTATGAATAAGACTTAACTCTTTTTGTCTGTCTTAAGTGCGACTTAGTTCCAGGCTTGGAATAATTCGTTGAAAGCTGGACTGCGTACAGCTGTTGCAGCCTACTCTCATAGTGCTATCTTCTCATTCCTTGGGTTTGGAATCTTTAAAGCAAACACACTGCTAAGACCTGATATTTTGCTTATGATATGACCCCAAATCTTCCACAAGAATGCCTGAGTCTGGAAGAAATTCCTGTGTGAGATAAAATGGTGGTGTTCAGATTTCCTTTCAATGAACCCATCTCAGAAAGGCAAGGTAGTTAGAGGATCTACTGAAGGCGGACCTTCTAATCAGCTAGGAGGCCCTCCCAAAGGTCCCGTGTCCCCTGGGCCATGCTTAGTGATGAGCACAGTGGGAGCAGTGCTGAGCCATTTCTGAATAACACAGGCCAGTGGGTCAGAACTCCCGTTGCATGGGAAGCCACTGTCACACTGTCCATGGATTTCTGAGCTGTGCTGCAACTCTCAGGTTCCTTTCCTTCTCTTTCCAGCTCGGCTGTCAGGCCTGCCCCTGGTCTTAATGCCTCCCCTTTTTATTCTTCCTCGATGTCCTCCCATAAACCTTGCACACACCAAACACAGTCTTTACACCTGCTGCCTGTAAGCCCAAGACGCGAGCACTCCATATCTGTACCCATACTTTTATGCTTGTAAGTATATATGTGCACGTGTATTTAAGAAAATCATGCAGGGGTCCCTAAGGTGTGACACAATATCTGAAAAATGATGGGCATTTAGTAAACACTCCAGACTGTTTTCCTGGGGATGTTTTAAACTTGTATACTTTTTTCACCTTTGCCTTAATTTATGAAATCTTGCTCAAAAGCTAGATGTCCTCAGTTCCCACACTGCTGAGACTTTTGCACCCTCGCCTCTCTCCCTTGCGGGGGGAATGCCGCGTGGATATGCATGCACATACTTCGACTCAATCCTCTGTCATCCTGCTCCTGCCACTGAACACATCCATGTGTTTGTATTAGCTGTGACATTTTCCAGTTACATTTCTATTTCAATGTCTTTTTCTATATTCTATTTCTATGTCTTTTGCTGAAGACCACTCAATTTACTTCATTTTCAGAAGCTTGCTTTTTGGATGTCCAGCAATCCTACAACATGACATCTGTTGTGTAACCTAAACAACTGACATGTCAAGTGTTCATGAAAAATTATGCATAAGTTTCAAAATTATTGTGTTCTAAAATGTACTTGGCTTGAAATCTAAATTTTTTATAATATACATTTATTTATTTAAGATTAAGTGATACAAAAATCAACAACAAAGTGGGAGACAGAGAATGTTTAGAAAAGAGTGACAAATAGAAACCTCAGGAGAAAGAGAGAAAAATGAGAAAGAGAGACATCTGTCTGAAATACAACACAATGTGAAATGTAGCGTGGTAAATGACAGCGCGGCCCAATATGGTTGCGCCTTATGTTGGTTTTCTAACAATGATTATCTTGCAGATATGTGGTGCACAACTTTGGGAATGTTATTTCTTTAGAGCTACAAATATATCATTACATTGGCCATCTGGGGTTGGTGTTGTTGCAGCAAGTTTAGGGGCTTTGAACATCCTTGTGTCTCAATTTAAGTCCCTCTTGGCATGCTCATTACATTCATGTTAAACTCTTGGGTATTATATCAGAGTCATCTGAAGATGATCATTTTGCTTAAATCTATCATCTCTTTGGTTTCTTTTCATACTGAGTCATTAATCTACGTTTATATTAAATGACTCTAATTCTGTGCTTAACTCCATCCATTGAATCTTCGATTTCTTTGTATTTAATCAGCAGTATCTACTCTCCATTTGGTTCTTTGTGTTTCTTGGATGGTGTTTTCTATGCGTTCATTCTTTTTCCTCTGCATTCTTTCCTATAACTCTTTGAGCATCTGTATCAAAAGCTGCACAGGGTTCTCTGTCTGCTACAATGAACATTTTGGCCATCTGATGGGCACATTTCTAGTGACCACTTTTCAGTTTTTCATAAACATATGCCATTAATTTTTTCTTGTTTTCCAAGATTTCTCTGTTTTATTTGAAAGGTAGAGTTACCAGGATGTCAAGGCAGAAGCGAAGAGACAGAGAGTGAGGGAGATCTTCCAGCTGCTGGTTTTCTCTCCAAATGGCTTCAACGGCCAGAAGGAGTCCAGGCTGAGGCCAGGAGACGCTTTCAGGTCTTCCATCTGGGTGCAGGGTTCCCAAGAACCTGTGCCTTCCTCTGCTGCATCCCCGCGTGCGTCAGCAGTGAGCAGGACCAGAAGGGAAGTAGCTGAGATGCTCACCTGTGTAGGATGCCGATACTGCAGACAATGACATCAGTCACTATGCCACAGCATGGGTCCTTGTCCTCACCTATTTCTTTCTTTTTTTTTTTTTTTCAAGATGTATTTATTCCTATTGGAAAGGCAAACACACAGAGAGAAGGAGAGACAGAGAGGAAGATTTTCTGTCTGGATGGTTTACTCCCCAAGCGGCCACAATAGCCGGAGCTGAGCCAATCCAAAGCCAGGAGCCAAGAGTTCTTCCAGGTCTCCCACGCAGGTGCAGGGTCCAAAGGCTTTGGCCCATTCTCACTGCTTTGCCAGGCCACAAGCAGGGAGCTGGATGGGAAGCAGGGCCGCAAGAATTATACCTGGCACCCATATGGGATCCCTGCATGTTCAAGGCTAGAATTTAGCCTTTAAGCTATTGTGCTGGACTCATTTTTTTTAAAACATATATTTTTATTGCATTTCCTTTTTTAAAAAATTAATTACATTGCATTATGTAATCCGCCCCTTGGCCATAAACTAGAGGTGGGGCGAGTGGGGGAGGGTTTGGAACCTTGGCTGGCCTAGAGGCGGCTGGCTGCCCCCCAGGACTCGGGGCGGCCCTGGGGGGGCGGCCCAGCCAGGCCGGATCCGAGAACGTGGGCTCAGTTTTAATGACTCAATGGTCTGTTCTCAAGAATTGCAGGTCCTCTAGCTTCTCACTGAAGTTAAAACTTATCTCAAAGTTTACAGATCAATGATTATGAAGCCAATATCATTTCTTCTCTTTTCTTTCCTTCTTCCTCCTTTCTTCCTCTGGTGTTTCTGTCCCCTCCCTCCTTCCTATCTGGTGTAATAAATGTTTGGACAATTCTTGGTTGGTCAATGAATAATGAACTAGAATCCCAATTGCTCATTTGTGCCTAGTCCAAGCTGCGTTTAAGAGTGAGGTTGGCAAACCGTATTCACAGTCCAAGTCTGGTCAGCACTTGCCCAAGCAGCGTATCATTGGAACTTCGCAGCTTTGTTGTAAACATAGTTTTCTTTCAATCTTCATTCTAAACATTTATCAAACAATGTGATACAAATTATTATCATAGTGTCTATGATTCCACAATTTAAGTTTTACTGCAGACATTTGAAGTGGAATATCTTTTCATGGGATTATTGTTTATACCCTTTATCAATTTTCTTCTTGGAATATCTTCTTTTTAAACTTTTAGTTTATTCAGTAGATGTATTAAGCCTTTAATTACAATCGATGTTAAGTTGTTATCTCAAAAAGATCAAGATAATACAACGGTGGCCTGTAAAAATCTTAAGACATTTTCTTCCCCCAACAAAATGTAAAGTGTAATAACATAAATTTGAACTGTAAGAAAAAAAAAGTCATGGGGACACATCTATGTCCCTTCTTTTATATGTTGTATGAGGCCCACTGATTCTATATAGGTTCAGTTTGGCTGAATATTTTCTTAGAATTTCTGAAAATACTGCTCACAGTTCTGAAAGTGGGAGGGTGATTTATTTTGTGGTTCTCTCACTGGATACTGTTCGTCCATCGGCAATTCACAGTTCCAATCTGACTTTTGCCTCATACACACATACTTCTCGGATTTATACTCTCTTGCTTCAGTGAGTCACCTTATCCCTTTGCAAGGGAATTTGCAGGTAGGTTGATCAAAAGTAGAGAAACTGAGGCTCAAACTGTTGCTCATGTGATGTATCCGTGTCCTGCAGGCAGTGGCTTATCCCTCTGCACCACAATACCAGCCCCATGCAATTCTTCGCTAAGATTTCTCTGTGACAATGTGGCGATTTTCCTGAGAGCAAAGCTATCCGACAATACCTTGGGACCTCGTGATGAGAGAGGACAGTTGATTTTCAGAGTCACATTGTCATGACCATCGTGATGAGAGAGGACAGTTGATTTTCAGAGTCACATTGTCATGACCATCGTGATGAGAGAGGACAGTTGATTTTCAGAGTCACATTGTCATGACCATCGTGATGAGAGAGGACAGTTGATTTTCAGAGTCACATTGTCATGACCATCGTGATGAGAGAGGACAGTTGATTTTCAGAGTCACATTGTCATGACCATTCCATCCAGCTGTCAGCTGTGGCTAAAGCTACCATTTAAAATTACTCTCACCTGCTATGGCTCCAGAAGCCATTGCTTCTTCTACCAAGGTTTCAACCATGAATCTATGTATTTTCATGTCTTCTCACACTCAAGGGACTAAATTGAACTGCACACTGGTTTTAGAGTTGTGTAAACCTAGGCTCATACTTAACAATCTTGCTGAATTAGTACCAATATTTTTATTTGCCAAATCCACAGGCTATTCTATGTATAAAAGCAGTAAAGCTTACATTTGCGGAGTGAAGGACTATGCTGTTGTTATAATATAGGAGAAAGCAGTGTGGGTGGGTGGGTGGAGGATCGGGTGGAGCGTGGACGTGGAAATCCCTGAACCTACGGAATTGTATCAAGGAAACAAAAATTAAAGCAAAAATAAACAGTTGAGAAGTTAGAGGTGTGTATATACATCTGCTTATTGTTCTTACCAGGCTTAAGTTCTTACTCTAAAAATCTAAATCAGTTTTGCTACTGTCATGTTCTAATCTCAATTTGCAGTAGAATTATCTACTGATATTGTAACTGCTGACTGGAAACAAATGTATAATCCTCTCTAGATCATTATCACATTCTGATTCTTAAATTGTTCACATAACATTTCATTTTTCAGTACTTTGGATTGGATCCTCAATTATCAGAAATACAAAAGGATAAAATGACAAAAAGAAAATTGATAACAATATGCATAGATTACAGAATATTCAAATATTGAGCTTACCGCAACTGGTCTTCTAAATACTTGTAATTCATTTGTTCACTAAAATACATGGCAAGCTGAACGATATCACCAGAGTGCTGTAAATAGTATAAAAATGTGGACAGAGAGTTAAGAACCAGAGAAACATACTAACTGAAAATAACATCTCAGGTGATGGTTTGTACGGCATATTGAACAGTGAGAAAAGGAAAAGTGATTAGCTTCCTGATAAGTCAAATGGCAGTACTTATTTAAACATAGCAGAGTCCAGCATCCTAGTGTAAACTTTTAATTAGGGAATCTCAACGGAACTTGAGCTGTGGTTATGCATCAAGGTGAAGGAATTCATGATGGGGGAAGGGTTTGGGGTGAAGGGGGGGGAATCCCAGTACCTATGAAATTGTGTCATGTAATGCAATGTAATTAATGAATAAATGAATATTTAAAAAATAAATAAATAAACATAGCAGAAAAGTAACACATAGAACTATAAAACGGCTTTCAGTTCAATAAATGATAAATGTATCAAATGTCACACCTGTATCTTGTCCAAAATTTCTTGTCACTCCAAGTTGATGAAAACAATCCAAATTTTTTTTTCTAGAACTATTAGGCAGGGATCTATAAATCAACATATATGAATGAAAATGGGTCAGGGAAAATAAAACACCTGCAGAAAGGACAGCAACAGTTTCTGAAAGCAGCCAAGCATTTGATGTTATAAGGCCCTGCCACACCTCAGTGCCTAGAAGGAGCCCAGCATTTGATGTTATAAAGCATCCCAGTAGACTCCTCTTTGCTCTGTCTGACCATACAGCCTTCAAAGCAGTTTGGTCAACTTTACAATCAGAAAAAGAAAAAAAAAAAAAACAAAACAAAACTTTGTCCAGCAGGAGAAGGTAAGAAGAAAAAGAAACGGGAGATGAATCTGGACTATTTCTGTATAAACTCCAGTTTGAATACAGACTGGGCTCTCAGGTCTTTGGTAAAATGCCCTCCTGGCCTGGCAGAACACTTACTTCATTACATTTTGCCATTTTGTTTAGAGTCTGAATGTGGATTGGTGCAACCTCTCACTTCCTCAGGAGCAGTCACTCTTGCATCCATTCTGGCGGTCACATTTCCTCGTTGCATCTCGGTGCCTGGCTTACTACTACTCTGCCTCAACTTGGAGTAATTACACCAAGATAAGAACCTAATTTTCTAACAAAAGTTTAAATTTAAATCACACAGTGCAAAGTTTCCGAAATAAAAACCCTAAGGAAAAAAATCACGAAATTATGTACATACATTATGTAAAATATATAGAAAACAGAAAAAATCTGAAAAATGTCCAGAAAAGACAAAATAAAACAGAAAAAAATGTGCTAAAAACAGTCAATAGTACTAGCATTAGATTTAGATATGTAAACAATGGAAAAACAATAAGCTACTTTCATTTTAAATAACCCATGTTCTAAAGAAGACACTACAATAAAAACTCATAAATACAACTGAATAGTGGTAAGTGTAATGTAAATCAAAATATATTCAGCTCAGCCTGAGTTTTTTTTTTAAGGAAAAATGTATAAGGTTAAAAAAAACACTGAGAAATAGTGTCTTGATATCTGAAGAGTCATATGATTTTCATTATTATTATAGTTTTATGCTACATTGTTATCATCCTTTTTCTACATTTGTCATGGCATGATACATTTAGATACTAGAAAGCTAAGCCTATAATGGTGAAATGAATGACTACAGCATTGCAATAACTTAGGACAAATAAAAGGGGTGTTTATAGGGAAGGAGGCAGAGAGAGGACAAGACAACACCATAAGCATGTAAATCTATATAAGGTGAAAAAATAAACACGTTAAAAAAGCATATATGCACACTGTGACAAAAAATGACTTATAAAAGCATATATTCAGGTACCCATTACAACACAGAAAATTAGTAGTAATTTCTAATATAATGTTATTTAGCCATGATAAAGGTAATGGAAGACTTATCAAAAGTGGAAATTAAACATATAATACACAGAATAAAGAAAGGATGATTCTTTTCAAAAAGGGAAAAGTAGTTTCAGGTGTGGTTTCCCAGCACGTTAATCTTCCACATGCACAAATGGCATCTATTAGGGGCCATTTTGACTGTCAAATAAATCAATAAATGTTTACAAACTAGTAAAAGATCTTTTAATTAGAATAAGTGTTTGGACTATCTTGTAGAGTTGAAAATTTGAAAGAAGACTACTTATATTTCTTGAAGTTAAAAAGAACATTTTGACAGGCATATTGTAGTCAACAGCATTGAATTTTGTCATTGTGTCTGGAATACCAAGAACTAAAAGGAGCTTTGTGTTAGGCATCTTTGAAGTAGATTTTATTTTCCCAGATAAGTTCAAAAGGAATAGTGAGTCAAGCAAAATCTGTAAGCGATCTTTGACTTAAATAATCTTAGGATCTCAAATAGCATTGGGTGAGTCCCTGTCATGGTGAGGCCAGCAGTGTTTAGGGCATCAGTCTACATCACAGTCCTTTCAGGCCAGGTCATCAGATTCTATGGCTGAAGATTCAGTGTCAACAGAAATGCCAATTTTGGCTTTCAGAAACTGAATTTCATCCAGAACATAGGCGGATAGGAAAATCTAGTCAAAATGTTTATTTTGGGGAACTATTTCAAAATCGTCATTGATGGGGAGCCATGCAGGGAGTTAGCTCATTCTAGATGGGTTGGAGGTGTTGGCAGAGGTTGTACCTTATCCCTTCATGAATATGTTGACACACCTACCTTTCCATAAAACACCTGTTCCTGTGCCTCATCTGGGATGCAGAAAAGGAGATTCCAGAGTGAAACTCTATATGGAGGCATATAAAAAACCAGAAAATATCATATGTGGCAAGACCCCACTCTGGACCTTTTCAGTAAGTTTATCACAGCATCCCTCATAAAGAGACTGATATGGCGGTGGGGAATGGGGCATTGACCACGCTTTGCGGCCCTTGGGTAGCCTTCTGTCTTCCCTTGGAAGCAACTCTCTCCTACATGATGGAGATCTC
This sequence comes from Ochotona princeps, assembly GCF_030435755.1. Classification (NCBI taxonomy): domain Eukaryota; kingdom Metazoa; phylum Chordata; class Mammalia; order Lagomorpha; family Ochotonidae; genus Ochotona; species Ochotona princeps. The sequence goes on along the minus strand of NC_080836.1, from coordinate 6,415,209 downwards.
TGCAGGGAGCGAGCCCCTCTCCTAAACAGACCCCATTCTCACATGTGTGTGACATGTAAGCCTCCACTTCATGTGTAAATGAATTCTCATTTGTGCTGGGGAGCAACATCCCACAGGAAAGATAAAGCAATTTGGCATGCATGATGAGGAAGTCAGTATTTGACACAGTTTATGACACCTTTGATAACTTAGATGTAATACGATTTTCCAGGAGAAGACATATTCTACATATTTTAAAATTTTAAATATGAATATTTCAATCATTGAAGTTTACAGCATTGGAACCGCCAATAAGATGTCAAATGTGAACATTTCATATGAGAGTGGGTAGTTAATTTGTATTTAAATAGATGTGAAACGTATGAAGTAAACTTGGTTTAGAATTTTTACCTAGTAGATCTTATTTTCTTTCTTTTCTGAGGGCATGTTTGCAGAGAGAGGGAAAGAAAAAGAGCGAGAATCTCCCATGTGTTGGTTCACTTCCTCAATGGCCACAATTGCCAGAACTGAGCTGATCGGTAAGCAGAGATCTGAGTCTTAAATGGAGCAGTTGGGACTAGAGCTGGCATCCATATGGGGTGCTGGTCCTGCGAGGTGGAGGGTAAGTGTGCTGAGTCACCACACTGGCATATCAGTTACTAGATTGCTAATGAAGAGTTTAAAATAAAAGAAGATGAAAACACTGCACAATGTATATTTCCAGAATTATGTACCTTTTTCTTCTTCCAAGATAGAGTTTATTGTCCTACACCAACTTTTAGCAAACTTGTATTTCCACAGAAAACAGTACAAAACCTGGATCAGGTAAGATTTTCTCTATTTTTTAATTCAAAAAGTTCTTTTTCTGATACAGCTTTGTGAATATGAGCATGTTTTCCCATGAAAAATGGGGTAGAGAGAGTAAAAATCAATATATTCGTTCATACTCTGTCTATGATTCAAACATCAAAGTAATCTTTTCATCATAATTTTACTTTGAAAAAAGTGTACACCTAATTTGTTGCTTTTAAGCTACTCTTCTATCATTGACTGTGTAACTTAGCTTCCTAACAAGATTCTGAATTTACTTATCATCTCTGATGGGTGCAGAGAACCAATAATGATATTGACATACAATAGCATCTAACATGATTGGACGGATTGCTACAGAACTTCAAAGTGGGTTCCAGTCCTGCTCAAAACACTGCAGGCAATTTTGACACTGGAGTGGCAAATACATGGAGGTATTTGTTGTGAGGGGAGAAGCAAACAGCTAAGCAGTCATCATAATGTTCCCAGGATCCTCAAGGAATTTGGAATAAATTATCTTACAGGTGGAACCTAAAGCTGAGACTGTGTGATCAACTCATGCGCAACTACTGATCCATCTACAGGGCTCATGATCCTCCTTCTACCAGACAGCGATATTAAGCTCTTTAAGGAAAAAGAGCAACAAGTCATATATTTGGAGAGAAGAAAAACTTTTTTTTTAATGCAAGAGATCCTATGAACATATTTAAAAAACACAAAGTGACCTTAAAAATTAATGACTGTGTGTCATAAAATCTTAGGAAAAATGTTAATAGGCAAAGTTAGCTGCTTTCTTGCATAACTGAAACTATATATATGTAATCTATGTGTAAACACTGCTTGCAAAATGTAAGTACTTATGTATTAACCTAACATAATATATAAAGCATGTACATGAAAGAGAATTCTAAACAAAACATCAATAAATAGGGAAATATGTCAAATTTATGACTTAAACATTTCCTGAAATGCTATCTTCCCAACTTTAAATATTCAACATAATCATCAAAATCACAGCAAACATTAGTCATAGGCAAATGGTACGAATTCATAAGAAAATGCAAGGAATAGAGCTGTAAAACTTAACGTTGAAGATAATTGAAGTACTGCTACCCAATTTTTTAAGATATTTGTTTTTTTATAGAACCCATTTTATTTATTTCATAGAAACATAGTTATAATATTGTAATGATTCTTCCCCCTCCTTTCTTCCCCCACAATTCACCCTCCCTACATTCTTCTTTTACTTTTTGTGATTACATATTTTCAATGGAGTTTATAATCACAGGCTTATTCCTCCCCTAAAATGCAATTGAACAAGTGGAAAGAAGAAAGACCACTGTTTTCCGTGCTTTATCAGTTGATGCACATTTGAGTTGATTCCACATGACAACTATCATGAAACGAGCTGCAATAAACATGGGGGTACAGGTAATTCTTCAGGTAAATTCCGAAGAGTAGCATATGGGAGATTAATGCTCAGATTTTGAGGAATCTTCATGTATCTTTCACAACTGTCATGCTAGTATACATACATACGGATAGAGTATTAGGATACTGTTTTCTCTTCATGGTTCCCATCATCTGTGTGGCTGTGTGTGTATGCATGTGTGTGTCTGTTGTTTGGATTTATTTTTTATGTGTGAAGACATTTCCTAGCTTCATGTAATCCAGTTTGTATAATTTTGCTTGTATTGTCCATCATTACAATATGTTATCCAAGAAGTCCTTGCATACATCAATGTATTGCAGTATTTCCCCCATTTTTGTCTAGTAATGTTACAGTTTCAGGTCTTAGGTTTACACCCTTGATCAGCCATGAGTTGAGTTTTTTAATAAGATGAAGGTGATGGTGGTCAGGGGAAGTGACATGATAACTCAATGGCTAAATCCTTGTCTTGCATCTTTTGGAATTTCATATGGGCATTGGTTTGTGTTCTGGCTCCTCCACTTCGCATCCATCTCCCTGCTTCTCTGCTGGGAAAGCACTAGAGGGTGGTCCAAACCCTTGGAACCCTGCACCCACGTGGGAGAACCACCAGAAACTCCTGGCTTCTGGCTTTGGATCAGCTCAGCTCCAGCTTTTGAGGCCACTTAGGCAGTGAATTAGTGGATGGAAGATCTTTCTCTTTGTTTTTCCTTTTCTCTTTGTATCAGTCTTTCCAATAAAAATAAATAAATAAATATTTAAAATGTAAGGTAGGGATTGTGTTTTGTATTTCTGCAAGTGGTAACTGAATTTTTCCAATACCAGAGTTAAAGGCCCTACTCTTTATCCAGGGATTGATTTTAGCTCATTTGTTAAGGAATCATTTATTGTGGATGCAACAGAACAGTGTTCTGTTTGATTTCATGTCTAATTTTATACCAGAATCAAGACTTTTTGAATATAATTGCTCTGCAACACATGCTGAATATGGTGTTGCTATGCCTCCAGCTTTAGTTTTAACATTTAAGGTTCCTTTATTTGTTTTGTAGCTCCTGTATATCCACAGAAATTTTAGTGTCACTTTTTTTCGATCTGTGATAAACATCCTTGATATTTTGATTGGGGTTCTGCTGAATCTGAATGTTTTTTATGCAGTATGAATATTTTAATATTAATCCTTCCAAGCCATGAACCTAGGAGATTTTTTGCCATTTTTGTGTCTATTTATTTAATATTTAATATTTTGCATTGCTCATTATAGAGATCATTCACATACTGGGTAACATTTATCCAATATTATTGACATATTTAGTAGTTACTGCAAAGGGGAAAGATATTACAAGTTCATCTTTGCCACTGAATTGTTTGTGAATACAAATTCTACCGATTTTTCTTTTTGTGTGTTAATACCTTTAACTGTGTTGGACTGTCTTACCAGTGAGCTTCATTAAGGCTCTTTGTAAACACTGTCTCAAATCAAGACCACATGGTACGGTCTTAAGTACAGACACATTTACAAATGGAACAGAGTGGAAGATGACTTTCCTTTCAAAGGAAGCTCAGTGGAATAACAACAGCCTAGAGATAGTGTTGGGATATATGACACTCGCTTGCAAAACAACCCGGAATAGTTACAAATGCTGAACACAGACCCTGTGGTTTTCACAAGTAACAACTGAAATTAACATACACTTAAATGTAAAACTGAAACTAAAGCTTTTATGGAGAAATATAATATAAAATCTGTGCCTTTAAATTGGTTGAGAAACTTTTAGCTCTAATGTTTAGTTCTAAGAAAAAGCTGCCTTCCAAAATTGCTGTTTTAAATTAAGAAAAACTAATTGATATCTTGGAGTGTGTGTTTGTGTGTGTATGTGTGTGTGTGTGTGTACGATTTTCACTCTGAAAATACCAAACTGCTAAAATCTTTGTCTGATCATGATTATCTCATATCACAAAACAGATAAAACTACTAGCGGTTTCAAATGATTTAGCAAGACATTGTGTTGCGGCACAGTGACCTAAGCTGCTGCCTGCAACGCCTGTGTTCCTTCTCACATCAGCAGTTCCCTGCGTGGTCCACTGTCGGTCATGGTGGCAAAGTGGTGAATAAACAGGCAGACGCCAGATCTCTCTCTCTCACCTTTTTCTGTCACTCTACATTTTGAACAAATTTGTAAATCTTTAAAAAATAAAATAAAATATAGCAGCAATCATATATGGTAATATATATTTTGATTTTATGCAAAACACAGCAAGTCACTGAGTGATTCATAAATCCATACCTGACAGTATTCAAAGAGGTTTCTTAAGTGATTTGTAATGGAAAGGAGATTTTACTACAGAAGCGTTATAAAATAGGAAACACAACAAGTTTGTGTTAAAGACAGATGTTTTCTTAGCAACATTTTAAAAAAAAATTTAGAAAAAAATTAATGAGTGAAAATAAATATATCTACATAATACAAAATTTGGATTTCTCAATCAGCTTAAACAGACTTTTTTTTTTCTAATTTTCTGGATATAATAGTCAAATATCCTTGTAATGAAATCGCAGCATCAGTGGTCCTAAATCTCTCAGGAGAGTTATTATTAAAGAGGTTTTCTCTCCTGAGGAGATTCATTGAACTCAACAACATGCACTTTTAGTGAGGTGAGCCTAGGATACCGCACACCGTTGCTGCCCTGATATACAGATATGAAAACATGCACATGCGCATTGACAGAATATGCAACAAAGCAAATTAATAGTAATCACAAAACTATTGCTAGGACTGGCCAACTCTTTCATCATTTGCACAAATATAAATTCTGAGACTTCTCAGCTTTTCATCTTTCTTGATGTTAACTGCCAAACTTGATGCAAACAAATTTATATGTTGGGCCAGTATTGTGTCACAAAAGAATAATCTGTCATTTTCAATAGCAGTACCCCACACCAAAGTAGCAACTCTTGTCCTGGCAGTTCTGTTTCTGATCCAGGTCCCTGAAAGTGATGGAAGAATGTGCTACGTGATTTTCTCTCTATAAACACTGAGGGTTTCCAATGCTGGATACATTTTTAGCAAACATGTGTTACTTGGTCACTCAGTGTCTACTCCTTCCTTTCCCCTTCTCACTCATTTCAATTCAGAAACAGGCTATTCATTCACCCTTCCATTGGGCTTGGGGGTTTTGAGAAAAGTGGGCTCTATTCTAAGCTCTCAAGGAAGGACAAAACCAGTATATTATTCTGTACATATCTGGGATGGGTAGAGAACCCACACTAAAGCAATGTTAAGTAAATCCCCTTTCCTGTTTTGAAAGTTATTTGGAAGATACTTCCTCTGCTGTGTGTGAACGGTGAAGTTCATTAGCTTAGTTGGCAGTATTTCTACATTATGATCAACATTACAAGTAGTTTAGGCTGAAAGTAAAAGACATACAGTAGGAAAAATTATGCCAGAATATATACTCAAGGACAGTGACAAACTACAAATATTGGCCCTAAGCTAATCTTATCTTTAGAACTTTCTTTGGAGCTTTCTATATGCTTAATTCCAGTTCAAGTCACTGAGATTTTCCTAGTCAGTAAGTAGACATGTCTACTTTTTTTTTTTTCTTCAAAGGATAATATCCCATTTATAGTCTGGCTCTCTAGCTAACTTCAGAGGTCCTGGGAAGGTTAAGGAATGCTATAATTGTGTATGACATATGTCTCAAATGTTAACATTTCCCAACACACCTCTCCTGGTAATCTTTATTTTGGGTGTCTTCTCATCAAGAAATGGAACCTATCCACGTGCTTAGTTTTGAATTCTGCTCTTTACCTGGCCAATGAGATGTTGATACTGTGATATAGTCAAGCCTTGGAAATTCACCTGCATATATCTTTTTCTTTTTAACTCTTGATTCTGTCTCTACCATGGGATTGTGACTGAGTTCCAAAGAAATAAGCAAAGTCACTTCTTTATTTTGATAGATTATTCAGGATCAAATATATGAGGAACTTCAGTCATCTGTATCAGAAAAGCCTGTGTGAATTTCAATCAATTGACCTCTGAAGCACCAAGTAACCCACTCAGCACCAGAACCAACATACACACACACACACACACACACACACACACACAGAGAGAGAGAGAGAGAGAGCCGTGAGATTGATGGCCTAAACCCTATGGGCCTAGGGGATAAAATTTCAGTCATGTTTTATGGCACTGGAACTTGAGAGTACAGGTGTGAACAATATTATGACAACAGATTTCTCATGTAGATAATAACACCAACAGTAAACGTGGTCCCAATGAAAATGTAAAATACATGATATTACTTTTAGGACCAGGTGGCAGCGAAATTCTTATGCAGATGCTTTTCATTAAGTTGAAAATGCTTATCATACTTTGAAGCTGCCAGACATCATGGCTTTGTCTAGCTTACTTTAAAGACTTAGAAGAGGGGGTGTCATGGTGGCTCAACTGGTTGATCCTCTACTTGCAAGAGTTTGTGTACATATGCATCGTATGGATGCCAGTTTGTGTCCTGGCTGCTCTACTTCTGATTCAGCTCCAGTTTATCATCTGTGAAAGCACTGGGGAATGGCCCAAATCTATAGGTCGCTGCGCTTATGTTAGGGACGTCCAAGAATCTGCTGGTTTCTGGCTTCACATTGGCTAAGCTCTGGCCATGGCAGCCATTTGTGGAATGGAGCAATTGATGAAAGATCTTTCTCTCCCTATAAATTTGCCATTTTCCAAATAATAAGTATATAAATAAAACCTTAAAAATAATGCTCAGAAAATTGGATGGTGCTGTGATGCAGCATGCTAAGCCTTCTCCTGTAACTCTGGCATCCCCTATGGGGACTGGTCTGAATGCAGGCTGCTTCGGTTTGATACAGCTGCTAATACTGCTATGAATCAGTGCAAAGTGGCCCATGTCCCTGGACTCCAGCCATCCAAGTGAGAGAACTAGAGGGAGCTCCTGACTTCTGACTTGGCCCTGCAAACGTTTCAAAGCATGAACACAGTAACCTATGTTTGGGCAAATATGAAAAAGGCTATTTTCAATAAAATGTTGATTATCTCACATTCACACAAATGGGCACAATGGAATGCAACAAATCAAAGTACAATGCCTAAAGAATTCTGTGGGGTGGGTGGGAAACTGGGTGGGGCTTTTCCATCAATATTCCCCTTTACCTCAGATACATGATGGAAACAATATGGACATAATAGTAATACCCACTTCCCTATACCCCCTGAACCTTTTTTTTTTTTTTTTACCGTAATTAACTATGTAAAGATTGTCAACAAAAATACAATAAAAAAAAGAAACAAAAAAGAATTCTGGCTACACAGCAATGTGTGGCTTGTGAGATGTCCCTCCTGTGACCATGACACAGAGCTGGGCTTGATGCCAGGCTCTATTGTCATAACACATGTTATTATTTAGGAAAAAAATAATATCTAAATTTTGAAATGTGTTCTTTCTGAATGAATATCAACTTTGCATCCTAGTGAGGTCCACACATTCCTAAGTTGAATCACTGATAAGAAATTTGGAGACTGTATGTGGTAGTTCATGAGTGATTAGGGAATTTTTGTGTGAGATAAAAATATAGTGGCCCATGCATGTGGTGGAGATGCATTTGTTAGCATTTTTTGTCTGATGCCAACAGATATCAGAAAAACAATCATGTTTGGATTTGTTCAGGCTCTCTCCTGACAGTTATCCTGAAAATACTTCTGAAGTGCAATTACACAGTTTAGGAAAGACAAAAACTCAAGAACTGTCTTAGCTTTTACAAAAGAAGTTAACAGTGTGTAGAAACAGTGATGGAGCTTTCATGCAACTTGACACAGAACAGACTTGATCATGGGATGTCCAGAGTCCTTGGGTCAGTGATTTTACACTCTGGTGAGAATGAATCGGATGTGATAAGGTATCTGGGGTCTCTACAACATTCTTGAAGGAAGGGAGTTTAGAACAATGTTCAAAGAGCAGAGTCCTCAAATTCCTCTTCTACTGCAGTCCTAGATGGCAATGGAAAATTACCCTGCTTAAATTGCTGTAACAAATTATCACAGACTGAAATAAAAAAAATATATATTTGCATAGGGTCTGGATTTCCCTCTCCCCTACCCAAATTCCCATACCCCAACTGATTTTCCCCATATTATTACAATAACATAGTCCTTCATAAGCAGTCATAAGTCCATCAGTGTGTTATTTAAGTGTGTCCTGACGCTGCTGGTACAGACAGTGGTATATAGTCCAGTATCCAACAGTTTCATTAGGAGTCCATCTTTCATTTGAAGCAGAGATGCATACTGCACACATCTGGATATGATAGTCTCCATTACACCGTCACTATACTTTCCCTCAAACAAGAAGCAATGAAACAAGTTTCACAAATTAAAAGAAAAAAAATTACAGCACAGTATTTTTAATGCAAACATCTCCTAGACTTAGAGTAAGGATACCAGGGAACCAAGAGGGAGAGAGCTGTTTGTAATGCATTTAGTTTATGCAAACTTTCTTCTTTGTCATATAAATTTCAGAAATAAAACAAGCTCCAGGAATTGTTTCAATTACAATAAGCATCATTTGGGATAAACTTGTTCCTAGAAAATATTGTTCCAAATGCTATTATTTAATGAACTCATTTTGTCTTCTTCTTAGCATGAAAATATGCCATTAAATAATCACAACAAGGAAGATTTCATTGAGACATGTGTTATAAACTTCATTTTCAACGGCTGTTTCCTCTCTTACTAAAACTGGCCCAACGGGAATTCATGGAAGAAACTGAAGAAAGTCATTAGTAGAATGGCTCAAGCAAAGGATGTAGTCAGATACCATAGATAAAAATATCAAAGCAAGTTGCTTATGGAAATCATGACCCATAAAATAAGACAAACAGGGGCCCAGTGGCGTGGCCTAGCAGCTAAAGTCCTCACCTTGAACGCCCCGGGATCCCATATGGGTGCCGGTTCTAATCTTGGCAGCTCCACTTCCCATCCAGCTCCCTGCTTGTGGTCTGGGAAAGCAGTTGAGGACGGCCCAAAGCTTTGGGACCCTGCACCCGCGTGGGAGACCCGGAAGAGGTTCCTGGTTCCCGGCATCGGATTGGCGCGCACCGGCCTGTTGCGGCTCACTTGGGGAGTGAATCATCGGACAGAAGATCTTCCTTTCTGTCTCTCCTCCTCTCTGTATATCCTGCTTTCCAATAGCAATAAAATCTTTAAAAAATAAATAAATAAAATAAAATAAAATAAAATAAAATAAAATAAAATAAAATAAAATAAAATAAAACAAAATAAGACAAACATAGTGGGGAAAGGTCCAAGTAAATACATAACTCAGAATTATTGAGTGATCTTTTAAAATTGGGTTAAGTAGTCATATACTAAATGTTTATATTTTGAAATAAGAATTTATGGCCTATGCTTTTGTATGTCACTGTAAATATATGCTTATAATACTTGTTCTGGAAATTGGGTTAAAAAAAACAAACAATCATTTTAACTTGAAAATGTAGGCTTTTAAAATTTTAAATGGCTTTGATTTACTTTCATTGAGCAAGTAAAATATAAGCAATGTATGTCCGAAATCAAATAGGCACCATGATGTCAGCCACATTAGATGCCAGGATTGGCCTTTTCCTTGAGCTAGGATGGACAACTAGATATGGGTGAACTATTGTAAAGGTTCCTTAAGCATGCCCAGGCTTTTCCCAAATGGCACCAAGAAAACATGTAATATATTATTTCCCACAGAATTCCTTTGCTGTTCTCCTACCTTCTCCTTTTGAAATGCCTTCTGGGATAAATGATGTCCATTAAGCTTTAATTCCTCACTCTGGTCTTGGGCTGTGTATCCACTCATATCAGAGACAGAGAAATTGGGAGAGCAAGTGACCCTGGGTGACTGAAAAGAAGCAACAGGTAAAAATAGAAAAAGAAACCTATGGTAAGGTCACAAAGGAGGAACTACCAACTGAGAAATGCTGCAAAGGGTCTAAATTTCAGAGATTTGCTTTCTCAGAAACATGACGGCTCAGTTACTCTGTTGTGGCCTAATATGCAAAAGTACATTTTATATAAAATAATTATAAAGCTATTATGTATCTTGCAGTATTTTATCTCTAACTTTAAAGTGATGGTAATTTTGATAAAAAATCAGAATTTTCTCTATTGCTAGATTGCATTAGAATGACCTTGAAAGGAACACATTTTGAATTAACAAAAAAAAATTAATGTTATAGCTGTATTCTGAAGCAAGATTATTTGTGTAAAGCTAGAGAAACTGAGCAATTCAACGTATGTCTTTGGAGATTTTCAAAGTCCTGGTACATATGTTACTGATCATTTTATGTTGTTTAGTAAATGAAGTATGCACTTGAGAAACATGAAAAAAATTATTGTTTGGTTTCAATTTATAACCTCTATAACGTTAGTGGGATATGAGCTTACCTGTAACATGTAATGATACAGCACATTGATTCTAATAGGATATTCTCTAATATTCAGAACTTTAAAATCACAGAGTAATAAAATGCCTTCTACTCCACCCAGAATTTGAAACATCAAAATATAAATGAGATTGTATTCATAATGCACAAAAAAACTTTTAAAATACTGGTATTTGCCTTGACAAAGCATGGACATTTTTATATTGTTGGTAGTTTTGAAATGTGTAATTAGGGTTTAATAATAAAGCTGAAACATATTCCTGCAATAGCTGAACCAATATGACTGCAAAATAATTTAGGTAAAACACTAGCCGAGAGCATGAATATAATTTCTTTGCATAAATCTAATGGCTGGTAAGCAGTTGCTACAATGATAGCTTGCAAATTAGTTGTCTATTTTATCATATTTCCCGAACAAGGCATCAGATGGTTATTAGAATTAATATCTGAACTAGGTATGTGCTTTTCTATAATAATTTTCCATAAATATTGTACCCACATTGATGTACAGTAATAATGTTATTTATAAAGCAAGAATGTTATGGAGAACTAAGAGGAAAGGGAAAAAGCATGTCTCATGAATTCCGAAGAAAGGACAATGTAGACAAAGGGCCAATGAGCAGTGACCGAGTGCTGAAGTAACACACCTGGGCGGATGTTCTTTTTCGGGTTTGGCATAAAAACACAGAAAACAGCAGCAGTAACATTGGACATTCTGTTCTAGCATCAGTGTTCACTGCATTTTCTATTTTCCTTAATGTTGTTGCCTCAGACAATTTGGCCATTTTCAATAGCTATGGTTCTGTGTGCAGCCATGATTCTAGTAACGATTTTATTAAGTAAATCAAAGCAGGGGTAGCAATTTATTCATTCTAAGCGTTATATATTCTGCCCCAACATATAGATGGTTTCATCTGCTACATTCTCTGCTTTCCAACTTCAGCAAATGTCCAATTTAAGATACACATCTCTTCTAAATGGCTTCACCCAAGAAAATATGAAGCAAGGATGACAAGTCAAAGCAACATTAGCTCTTGGCTTTCAATATCACATCTCTATTTAACCTCTTTCTCTCTTCAAGCCTCAATGTTTTCTTCTTAAAATGAAAGACAGAATCATTTGTGATACATGAAATAATACATATGAAACACACTGCCCAAGCCTTTTACAAACAATATATGCTTCCTTTCAGTGGGAACATCAAATTATGTCTCTATGTGGAAATAATATATTGAAATACTTGAGTTATGTATGGGAGAATGTACAGGCAGGTAGTAAGGCAGTACTGAAACACAGTTCAGGTCAGGTTTTCTAGGCTCATCATTGAGACTGACGGACACTGCCTTCCAAGGTGAATCTGGAGAAATATTTTGAAAGCACATAAGGAAGCCAGGGGGGAAAATGTCTTTAGCTTCATACAATGAGATGATCATATACGTTGTTGTATGTTCAACGAAGCCTTGAAACAATACCATTGGTATTTCTTTTAAGCATAACTGCTCTCCACAGCTCAATGTTGGCCATGAAAATGCACCTGAATACTTTGTAAGACATCCAATGGGACTGAAGGAAGAGTTTCTGAGAGTTTGGAGAATGATAAGCCCAGAATTGCACAATGGAAAGGACTTTAGGTCTTCTTCATTCCTATAAAACAGAACAACTCTCGGTTCTCTACTTGTTGGAGTTTGTTCTGTCTGTATAGGATTGTACGGATACTAGATTGCTATTGCATGTTCTTGTTGCTCTCACAATGTACAACCTCTTAATTCTAATTCGTCTTTAAAGTGCCCTTACTAAGTATTCCAGGAGAGCTCTGGATTATTCTTATCAGTCAGTGATTAATGATAGGGTGTTTGGTAAAATGTGATATTATAATTGTATGTTATCACAAGTGAATCATCAAGCTATTTTCAGGTTTGTTTTCTCACAGCTGCAAAGTGCAGTCTCCATACGACTTTGCTTCTGCAAGGAGTAAATCCACATTATTCCTTATTGATCAACATTTTTCCTTTTAGGACAGAAATGACCATTTCTCAAAGTGTAGTCTTCATGAAAAACTGAGCTTTGTAAACTTACCAAACCAGAAATTTGCATGATTCAATACTCCATGAGTTTAAGAATCATAATTTTTCAGGCCCAGCGGCGTGGCCTAGTGGCTAAAGTCCTCACCTTGAACACCCAGGGATCCCATATGGGCGCCGGTTCCAATCCTGGCAGTTCCACTTCCCATCCAGCTCCCTGCTTGTGGCCTGGGAAAGCAGTCAAGGACGGCCCAATGCATTGGGACACTGCACCTGCATGGGAGACCCGGAAGAGGTTCCTGGTTCCCGGCATCGGATCGGCGCAGTACCGGTCATTGTGTCACTTGGGGAGTGAATCATCGGACAGAAGATCTTCCTCACTGTCTCTCCTCCTCTCTGTATATCTGACTTTGCAATAAAAATAAATAAATCTTTTAAAAAATCATAATTTTACCACCTAAGTAACGGGATAAGTCATCATTGCCCACTTTTGCACACATTGTTCAAGGGCAGACTAATGCAGTAACAGAGCTGGCTCTCATCCCTCAGCAGCCGTACCCTTGGGACAGGACGGACACGCATGAGACGTGCAAGGCATGTCGTAGATCTAAAATGGAACCACAAATTCCTTTCAATTAGTTACAAACATTTTTATGGATTTGACTTGCTCTAGCCTAGCCCTGTTTGACAGACTTCATCTAAAACTGACTGTTCTCAAAATACAACTATTTCATGGAGTTGAGGATGAGTAGAATTTAAAGAGATTTTGTGAATTTCCATAGGACATTTACCAAAGATAGAAAAAAATGTGGCTTTGGAGCTGGGGCACCTCATCTTAACTTGTACTCTGTTGAATACTTCTGTGGAAACTTCTCTCACAAATGCTAACAGCAACCGCAATAAGAGGTGGTATCTACGAGATAATTAACCACAAAGGGATAAAGGCATATATAATACAAGGCCTGCAGGGTAATGAGTTGTTAAATCAAAGGAACTGGATGAAAAACAATAGAGCTATTGGAGGGATGACAATGTATACAGGAATGAATAGGTATCTTTACTGTTGTATTAAAAAATTGCATTTTAGGGCCCGGCAGCGTGGCCTAGCGGCTAAAGTCCTCACCTTGAAAGCCCCGGGATCCCATATGGGCGCCGGTTCTAATCCCGGCAGCTCCACTTCCCATCCAGCTCCCTGCTTGTGGCCTGGGAAAGCAGTCGAGGACAGCCCAAAGCTTTGGGACCCTGCACCCGCGTGGGAGACCTGGAAGAGGTTCCTGGTTCCCGGCATCGGATCGGCGCGCACTGGCCCGTTGCGGCTCACTTGGGGAGTGAATCATCGGATGGAAGATCTTCCTCTCTGTCTCTCCTCCTCTCTGTATATCTGGCTTTCTAATAATAATAATAATAATAATAATAAAAGATTTACGTATAAAAAAATTGCATTTTAACCTGGATACAGTGGAACACAAAATTTGGCAACAAATGCAGTTATTAAAGCAAAATGAGATTTGTAAAAAACATTAGACAACCTCGTTATTTAGAATTACATGTTAAACAGGTGAATTCACCAGGATATTTTGTGAATAGAGAATCTCGTCAACAGTTCTATGAACTATTGTAAATTGAAAACATTTTGCTTGAGAAACACACTTCGGAAACCACTCAGGGTGAGCAAGAAAGCACCCTGCCAAGGATTTCCTGTTCCCATTATCACCCTGGAACTGACAGAGTGCAGACTGTAGCCTGCTACTACCTAGTGGTAGTTTGTTTACTTGTTAACGTACCTGGGGAAGAAGATGGGATGAATCAGGCAGTTGGGCATCTTCTATCCATTGTAGAAACCCAGAGGAATTTCTAGCTCCTAACTCTGGTCTGGTCCACACCCAAATATTGTGAACATTTATGAAGTTATTCAGCAGCTCAAGCTCTCCCTTTTCCTCTTTTCCCCTCTTTCCCCATCATTCTTTCAAATAAATCTTTTTACAAATGTTTAAAAATCCCAAGCATGGCTTCTACTGGCTGCATATTTCTTCCTCACCAGTGCTAAGCCGAAACAATATTAAGTTGGAGGATATGTCCTCAGGGAATATCTGTAATGTAATACACTTATCTTTTTTTAAGATTTATTTATTTATTTATTTATTTATTTATTTATTTATTTATTTATTTATCGATAGCAAAGTCAGATACACAGAGAGGAGGAGAGACAGAGAGGAAGATCTTTCATCCAATGATTAAGTTCCCAAGTGACTGCGATGGCCAGAGCTTAGCTGATTCGAAGCCAGGAGCCAGGAGCTTCTTCTGGGTCTCCCACATAGGTGCAGGGTCCAAAGGCTTTGGGCTGTACTTGGCTGCTTTCCCAAGCCATAAGCAGGGAGCTGGATGGGAAGCAGGGCTGCCAGGATTAGAACCAGTACTCATATGGGATCCCAGTGCATTCAAGGTGAGGACTTTAACTGCTAGACCACCATGCTAGGCCAGCACGTTTATTTTAATATTTTTCTACATTTTTTATTTTGAATTTTTATGGAACAGTTCCATAGGCCCTGGGATCCTTGTCCCCCCACCGCAAATCACACCCATTGACTGATTTCCCCCATATTATTATAATAGTATAGTCCTTCACAAGCAGTCCTAAGTCCATCAGTCTGTTATTTAAGTCTGTCCCAACATTGCTGGTACAGACAATGTCAGACAATACAGCATCCCCTTGTCTACATATGTCCAACAGTTTCATTGGGAGTCTGTTTTTGATTTGGAAGTAGGGATGCATACTAATACAATTATCTTTATTTGTACAAAATTGATCTATATAATCTGGGATCATTCTCTTTTTGTGCTGTCTCCATGACTGTGAGTGTGATATTCCAGTGTGGTGTTGTATGTGGTATGTAGCTGCCAGTTCTTCCATAGGGAGCAGTGAGAGTTGAAACAGAGATGGAAGAGGCCACACGCAGGCATCATACAGAATAAACGCGGCTTCCCTTCCTTTCTCTGGCTACCTCGTGAACTCACAACCGGATTTGGATTTGGTTGAATGGGATGTTAATTTAGAAAGCCAACATGTTAAGCATAGATTTGAATGCTGGGCAAAAACACTTGTTAAAAATACCATGTTGTACATAAACAGTTCCCTTTTTTTGTCAGATACGGGTTGTACTAATAAGATCAATGATGAGCTTCTTTTTCAATAACTAAAGCAGAGTGTTGCTAATACATCTTTTTTTTCAATTTATCAAAAAAATGTTAAAACTTAAATCATTGACTATTATTGATAATATGAGGGTTAAAATGCTGAGTAGGATGATTTTAGGTACTATGTAGCAATAAGTTGAAATTGAGACCCTGGAATTTGAGCAATTTGAAGGGTTATGTAGAACTGCCACATGTGGTATAGAAAAACCTTAGCTTGAGTGGTCAAGCGGAGAGGTTGAAGGAGGGCAATCTGAGCAGTACAAGCTTTGCAGACCTGCAGGCACTCGCAAGGAAATGGGCATGAAAGCTGCCTCCCTGTTTGGAGCCTGGGAAACAGCCATCCAGTGACCCATTCATGTCCACAGCAGAAAGCCTCCTATTATTCCTCAAAAAAATTTATGCTTGTGTTTCGTGCTTGCCATGGTACACATTCAAAGACACAGAAACCCATCACTGTCACTTGCATTGTGAGTCACCCTGGGAACTTTAGGTACCCTACAGACATCAATAGCCCTGCAGAATCAATGTTGCCCTTTAATCTGAAGCCCCACATAGAGATGTTTATTGTGTCAAGGAACAGCAGTTTTGCTTTGGGTCCCTGAATTCATGTTGTAGAAAATCATTTGCTGGGTGCTTTATGTGGCAAGCTGTAACTCATAACACAGTGGCATTTTAACAAGAAACAACCCAGCACTTATTTGTCAGCAGATAAATGTCCTACTCAAATCTTCAACACACAGAAGCTGTGAGAAGGTCCAGAGTGCTCCTGATGCAGAGTCAATTAGGGAATAAAATATAAAACAGTGACCTCATATCACAGCACATGAAGCTCAGCCCAGAGGGACAATTTTTCTTTCTCTGTTAATGTCTCATTCATTACTGTTTCCCCTACCCTTTCTTTTAGCCTAACACTACCTTCCTAGCAAATGCTGCAAGGTGCTGGTCTTGAGGCAGGTTCTAGATGACAAAGAAGACCTGTGTTCTGAGTTCACAGTACCAATGACTTACCAGTATTTTGAAAAGAGAGTATTTCGTATTTTATGCCCTGGATTCTAGATTGCTTCCTGGCAGTCAGAGATCAGACTCTACTGGGATTCTTACTTAAAACGATGATGTGTTTGAGGAGGCCAAATCCGCTTGAGTTTCTATGCATGTATGATTCTTCAGGTCTAAACATAGGAAATGGCAAAATCTTACCAAGCATGCCATCTGCTCTCTCCACACAAGACTGGTGCATGCTTAGGCCATTTCATTTTTCTGCAAGAAGGGGTGGTCATAGTCTCAAGTTTAGGCAGCCTAGCCTAAATGGTCCACATGATGGCTTGCCTATCCTGGAGACCTCAACTCAGGCCAGGCTCCTTTCTCCATTTTGGTTAAATTCCTCTCAACTCTTAGCCCTGCCTTCCTGTCCACTGGGTCACAAAAAGGCAGGAGCCTCTCTCTTGCTTGGGCTTTATTTCTTCTCTTAAAGATCGATCGATCTATCTATCTATCTATCTATCTATCTATCTATCTATCTATCTATCTATCTAGAAATGCAGATTAGATAGGAGAGATACAGGAAGATTTTTCATTTGCTGGTTCACTCCCTAAGTGGTCACAATGGCCCACCCAAGATGAGCAGACCTACACCCAGGAGTCTCTCCCAGGTCTCCCATGTTGGCACAGGGTCTTCTGCTGCTTTCTCAACCTGCATTTAGGAAACTGGATCAAAAGAGGAGCAATCAAACATGACTCAGTACCCATTGGGATGTCAGCACTTGCAGGCAAACATTGTCCAACTGATCCATCACACTGGCCCAATTGGCTAGACCTTTCTGGCAGTGAGACCTATGCCTTCTATCTGCATGGATATGGGGAAATAAATGAAATGCCAAGGATCTGGCATCTCCCTTTTTGCTGTTTGCTTATGATGTTGAACACATGAGCGATCTCCTGTTGTTGCTCTTAATTTTGATCCTTGCTCTAAATGACTGCCTGGACACCTGACTGCTCAACAACAGTAACTGTTTTGGCTCAGACTTAGGCCACCTTCTTCCATTCTGATGTTCACACAGTCATACCTCAGGTCCGTTATAAGGCATTAGAAGTTGGATTCCTATTTTTCTTCTTACACTCATTTCATCTTTGTCCACACAGTCCCAGGGGAATAGTTTTAAACTTTTAAAGTGTTATAGCTTCACACAGAGTCTATACACCCAGAGAAGCACCACCATGCACAAACTTGATAAAGATTTGTTAACTAGGCCTCACCCTAGAACCACCAGTCACCCCCCTGGTGACGAGATTCCCAGGTGACTCCTATGTGCATTGAAACTTCGGAAGCACTGATGGAGAACTCCATTCTGGATCATCCAGAATCAGTATGTTTATATTTGCCAGTGCTGCATGTGTATAAACTATCTTAACCACACTTCAGGCATGCTGAAGCAAGAGAGTGTACCCTGTTGTGCTTTTGTGGAATATTCAGTTAAGTGAACAAGCAAAGTCTGGTGGAGACAGTGACGTGGTCTTTCCTCTAAAACAAGCTTCTTCGTTTTCTTGCCTCTGTGTTCCCAACACCTGTGTAATATTTGTTTTTACAAGAGAAGATAAAGCATGATAACTAACAACTGGGCACAACAGGCACGCCAACCCCCTCTATTTCAACTTGATCTGCTGCTTTTGAGAATTTGTTTGACGGCTTTCCTTCCTCAAAGCATTTAGTGACTAGCAGCTCTAACTTTATTTTGGCTTGCTGCTTTCAATGCATTTTCCTTAAGTACTTGCAATGATTCTGACAACTCCTGTCATACTCTGATGCGATCCCTTCATTATCATTCCACCAGGACTGGAAATCAGGTATGGGCTATCTTGAACCATCCAGTCTAGAAATGTTTTTAATCTGATTTCATACTTAAGAGGTATATCTTTTTGCAGCTTAATTAATAAGCAAATATGTATGTCTATTTTGCTACAACTTATTTCTAAAGGTTAGCAAATCATGACACTGGCAGCCTGCCTCTATACATAAAGTTTTATCAGATCATAGGCACCCTGATTTATATAAGTGCTATATGTGGCTATTTCCCCATGACAATGAGAGAGCTGAATGCTGTGTCCAAAACAATGTGACATTCAAAACCTTAAATGTTACTTCCTAACCCTTTAGGGTAAGTTGGCTACTTTTGTACTAGTGGATTCTGTCAAGCAAGTCAACAACGAAACAATGCCTTTGGCACTTAGCAAATGACTGATTACCAGCTTTTAACATGCCCTGTGCTCTGAACATCAATACAGCAATGAATGACACTTGCAGATGGAAACACAGGACCAAGTTTTTTTTTTTTAAAGGAGGTCAATGTTCATTTCATTTTTTTAAAAACCACAGTAGAGAAACTATCATTCATGTCACTGCACAGTGGATTTTGAGCTCTGAATTCACAGTTCTTTCATGTGGCAAAAGTAAACATCCTTATTTTCACAAGTCCTTTTTTTTTTTTTTTAGATTATATCTTTAGCAAAGGTGTAACGTATTTTTTGTATTTGTCTATGTACTAGCTGGTTATTCTAGAATATTCCATGAATATTTTGTGCTCATGTTGCTACATTAGGTACTATAAAAATGAATTTAGGGGCAGATATGGTGAGAAGTGGGTAGGCATAGAGGATTGAGTGGTTAAGTGGTTAAGCCTCTACTTGCAATGTGTACATCCCATACTGATCTTTTGGCTGGTGCCTGGCTGTTCTACTTCCAGTCTAGGTCCCTATTAATGTTTCCTGGGAGGCAGAAAATAACTCAGGTGCTTGGCCCCTACCAGCACATGGGAGACTCTGATGAATGTCTGATCTCCAAGATCAAGCATGGCTCAGCCCTGTATGCTTTAACAAGTGTGGAGTCAAACAACATATGGGCCTCTTCTGCCTCCCCCTCTTTCTCTGTGTCTCTGATGTCCTGCTTTCAAATAGATAAAAAGCAAATACATATTAAAATATAAGATACCTTAACCTATCTCTGATCCATGTAAGATTACATAACAACTGAGTTGAAAAGTCCAAATCTCCATTATTCATTATATTTTACTTAGCTATCCTGGCTCATTGAAATTTATTTCTTGTACATTTACTTACAGATTATCATCTGGGCCCAGCCAACCAGATGCAAAGCATTGAATTTCACTATATAAATCCTCATAAATAACCAGTTAGCGAGAATTGAGAAGCTATAAGTGGATTTCTGTCACCACATAAATAAAGTCAATGTGGGGCCCGGCACAGTGGCCTAGTGGCTAAAATCCTTGCCTTGAACATATCGGGATCCGATATAGGCTCAGGTTCTAATCTTGGCAGCCCCACTTCCCATCCAGCTCTTTGCTTCTGGCCTGTGAAATCAGTCAAGGTTGGCTTTGGGCCATCCGTGGGACCCTGCACCTGCATGGGAGACCGGGAAGAAGGTCTGGGCTCCTGGCTTCAGATCTGCGCAGCTCCAGCCATTGTGGCCACTTGTGGAGTGAATCAATGGATGGAAGATCTTCCTCTCTGTCTCTCCTCATGTCTCTGTATATCTGATTTTGCAATAAAAATAAATAAGCCTTTAAAAATAAACAAATAAGTCTTTTTAAAAAGTGAGTGTGAGCTCTAGTCTCTAGGATGGTCTTTCCCATCATTTCCCATCACGTCAGGGTTTTCTGTTCTTCTGTGGTTTTTTGTTTTATTTTGTTTTGTTTTTGCCTTAATCATGTCTCTACTATCTAATCCACAACTAATTATGATCTGTAATCATGATAAGTTAAAATGCATTGAGCTAATTGATACAATGCAAAAACCTAGGTTTTCAGAGAGATGTGGTGAATCTGAGTCAAGAAAGGGATATGTGCTTGACTCAGAAGTGAAGACGAGGCTTATGATGACTGTATCCCCTATTAGCATGCCTTCATTTATGTTTCAGCTCTGCTTCCAATTCCAGCCCGTGAAAGTCCTAACTGGCCAGCATCCGATTAGTGTGGATTTCTATTGAGAAATTGTGAGGAATACATCTTGTTTCAGTGCAACCAGATCCAGAGAACAATACATTTTGAAGAAGGGGGAGAAGAGTAAATAGAAGGATGTACACGGGACACACAGGCACATGGCCTTTGAGATACTACTTAGAATAAGTCCTCACAGTTGGTGGTATAAAACATAAAGTCTAGGGCCCGGAGCGGTAACCCAATTGCTAAAGTCCTCACCTTGAACGTGCCAGGATCCCGTATGGGCTCTGGTTCATGTTTCAGCTGCCCCACTTCCCATCTAGCTCCCTACTTGTGGACTGGTGAAGCAGTTGCGGATGGCCTAAAGCCTTGGGACTCTGCACCTGCGTGGAAGACCCCTAAGCAGTCCCTGGCTCCTGGCTTCTGGTTCCTGGCTTCAGATCGGCTCGGCTCCCGCTGTTGCGTCTACTTGGAGAGTGATAAGTACATGGAAAATCTTCTGCTCTGTCTCCTGTCTGCTCTGTATATCTGATTTTCCAATAAAATTTGGTAGTATACACAAGAAGAAAGAACTGAAAGGGCATTCCTGCATAAGTAACTTCAGACATCTGTTTTCTTTCAATATTTTATTCTACAGAAATGTGAACTTTCTACAAGATTGTGAGGCAGTAATACAAACATTTCTCCCCACATTATTTTTCTCTATCAAATGTTCATATTAATGTTTGTCACATTTAAGGATGCATACTGAGCTTCCCCTAGGTGTGTTCAGCATAGTGATCATGTGAGTATTTACTTGTCTTAATATTCTATAAAATCTCTGGAAGAAACTGGCATTGCAAAAACAGTATTTACACAAACAGAAATAAAACCCTCCCTTACCTCTTTCCAGAAATTAAGTTCACAATGGTTCAGCAATTGAAACCGAAGTCTTCAGACTATGAAACTTATTCAAGGGTGGAAAACACCAGTGTCCGGGCCGCATGAGGTCTGAAAAATCATCTGGTCTGCACCTGCCAAGGCAACCTTAGGCAGGACTCAAATTCAGCAAATTTATAGTGGAGTTGATTTTTAAGTTAATCATTTTGTGTGGCTTGCGAAAAATGTTAAAAATTTATACAAATAATCATTGGCTTTAAAAAGGCCCACAGTCCTGTTAGAGGAAATCACAGAAGAAGTCATCCAAGACGATCATCTGGGCAACATTTACTCGGATAAGATGATCACACCATGGTATAGAAGTAGAGAAGCCATATTAGAATAAACTAACCAGCTTTGCACAATAAAGGAGACAATTAACAGAATTAAGAGACTGTCCATGGAAAAGGAGAAAATTATACACAAACTGTATATCTGGAACAGAATTAATATTCAGAATATATCAGAATTTTCAGAGACTCAACAATTACAGAGCAATCATTGAGACAATGGAAAAAGGATTTAGATAGACATGTTTCAAAAGAATACAAATGGCAGCCAACATATAAAAAAAAAAATCAGAATCACTAGCCACTGGGGAAATGCAAATAAAGACATAGTAAAGTATCTCCTTACTCCATTTACAGTGGCTTTTATCAAAAAGAAAATTTACAAATTTTACAAAAATTTTACAAAAAGAAAATTACTATTTGCAAATAATACTGAGGATAGTTTTTCCTTAAAATCATAATAATAAGTTCAGGAGAGTTATGTTTCTATAACAGGAAATGTATCACTGAACATGAAATTCATGAAAGATTTTCTTTTTCATTTCATATTCCAGATGATAGAAGGAGGTATTCCCACACATAAATTTGCAGGAAGGGAAGGGAGCTTCTAGGTATAGTTACCCTGGGCAAAAACCTAAACTCTCCAGAGCTCACTATTTAAAGCTCATTTGGTATACTAACATTATTAGTTAATTTATGATGTTTGGTGCAAATTAAAAAAGGTCAATATCCACAGAGTAATTAATGCATTTCTTGGCTTGTATGTTCACTCATGGTTGGACAATTTTAGAGCAATGGGAATTATTTAATTGGAGTAACATCTTTATCCAGAATTCCCAAATGGCAACCAGTAAGCTGATTCTAGAATGGAAATGATTTTTCCTATCGGTCAAAAACAATGAGTTTCTGGAAAGACATGTTGACCCAGAAATAATGGTTTAAACATTTCTACTGAAAGCTTGAGGTCATTTTTAGAATCTCATGGAGTTGTAATAAATAACACAGAGATTCCACATAGCTTTTATTCATTTCCTCCCACAGTGTCCTCTTCAAAATAGAGACAGAGCAGCACAACTGAAACACCGACAGTGAGCGAACACTTTTAGCTGTTCACACTCCTCTAGTTTCATTTTGTGTTGATTTGGAAGCAAATAACCTCCACACAAATAGACAGTTGAGTTGAACCAGACCTATTTCTTTCTAACCCAAAGGTTGAGCTCTTTATTGTTGTGGTATATAGAACATTTTTTTTTTGAAAATCCAACCTAAAATAATGCTAGCAAGTTCTTCAATCACTTTTTAAATAATAGTTTTTGGAGTTACTAATAATGATGGATCCCAAACTCTTTATTCAGCTCCCGATTCCCCATCCATAGCATCTATGGCTGTGTCTGATATATTAGCATACTAAAGACAACAAAAATAGAAGAAATGAAACAGAACACTTGCATGACCAGTTACCATATATTCTTAAAAGGTTTGACTTCTATAATAGATAGTAATCACAATCTCTATTCAAATGATCTCAGATGCTAATTTTTCCCATTCTCATTGTAACAGTACGTAAAGGAAACTGTGAAGCTCGAACAGCTTTCATGTCATTAGGTCTCTCCTTTACTAAATTTTATTTTATGACACAGTTTCTTAGGCATTGGGGTCCCAGGGGGTCCCCCCTTCTTTGTTCTCCTCTCCAGTCAAACACTAGGTGTCTTCTGAGTGCCCTCAGAAGTCCATCATACTGCCAGTGAGGTGTCTCCCAATGACACAGGGACTTATCTGTTGTTTCACTGTGAGACCTTCTTTGTATTGCAGGTACAGGGATATATTCTCTCTGTTTCTGCCTATGGATATATTGATTCCTGCTGCACTTTCATTATACCTTCCCTTGGGTACAGTCCCCCTCGGGTTTACTGGGAAAAAAAAATTTAAAAAACGAAGTAAATTGAAATACAGGAAGATATTGGACACTGTTTTGCAACACCCTACCATCACATCGATACCCCTGCTACAAGTTTGACAACACCATGGGGATGAAGGCGCACTATGTCAGTAGGTCTTAACCTGCGTTGGAGCCTGATTATTACAAAATCAAAGTCCACAATCAGGAAAATGTGCATATTTTGTTTATTTTTTTCTAAAAAATAAATGTCTAAATTAATGGAATGAAGAAACACTGACTTAAAAATAGCCTCATTGTTTTTTCCTGCCCCATGTTCCTTTGGCCAGTTTGAATCAGCTGAGTTTAAGCACTGGAAGCAGATTTTCACAGCTCATCTGAAAAGCTGGTTGTATTTGCATCTTAGGTGACTTTTCCCAACACTGACTACTCTGAAATCAAAAGCTAAATATGTACTTGAACGAAGTGTGAAGTTGAGTTGTCCTCTAGAAGCATATGTTAAACAGTGCAGATTTTTTTTTCCCTTAAAAGTATTCAAACTGTTAGCAAGGGACTTTAGCAGCTAACTGAAGCTATTGACCCCCACCTCTGACCATCTTCAGAGATTTATAATTAACGATATTGGTAAGACTATAGATAGTATGTGTGTTTTATTGTCAGTCTCCCCCATGAATAAATAATCTGTACTTACTCATGTTGATGTTTCAAGATCTGAGTAGATGCCTGAAACTGGAGACATTACTATACTGAATATACAATATTTTCCCTACATTTGCATATCTAAGATAAATTTTTAGTTTAGATATTAAACTTAGTAGGAATATAATACAATATGTTATGAACCCAGTGTGTTTGTGTTCTCCCTGTATCTCCTTCTGCCCTCTCTCCAAATATTTTAATATATTGAACTGTATTTTATGACCATGATTGGTTAAGGGCAACTCAACCTGCAGAAAAAGCAAACCACAAGTAAACAGTGATTACTGTGTATCATCAATTAGGGGAGAATTGAAGAAAAGCCTTTTTTTTATCTCTTGAAAATCATTGGTACTACAGCAAACTGAACTTCATCTAATATAATAAAATTCAGTGACTGTAGTTAACTTGTTCTCCTCAGTAACTTTTTTAAGCCACTGATATGTAAAAGATTGAAATTAATCAATTATCATTCACTGAAAACCTAAGAAAGATGCTACAAACCGTGCCAAATATATGACCCTAATTACCTGTGTGTGCAACTACAGCACAAAGAAAAATATAAATATGCATTATAATGCTGACATTACCCAGTTACAGCACGTAACCATAGCATGAGATGGTGGGTAGACAAAATCAGGTTTATTTTAGGTTCTTTCCCTTCCACCTCTTAAACACTGAGTGTGACTGAGAAGACATTGTCATTGGTTACACTGTAATTTTATACTTACCCTCTCTGGTCCTGAGGAAGGGCAGGAGTGCCAGGCTTAGACTCCTGGTCAAAACTGAGCAGGGGCAGCTTTTACAGATCTGTCAGTGGGAGCGCTAAGACAGTGAACCAAGCCATCAACCACCTCCACCCATCATGTGACCAACCCGTGACTCTTGGATTTTCCTGTCCTCATGTGTTGCTAGGCAACCTCTACGTCCCTATTGTGATGACTCTCTATACATCAGCTCTGCTGTCCCAGCTGTCCTTCAAACATTTAGAAATGTAGTGGAGTGCTTTGAGAGGAGGGATCACAGAGTATTTATTCCTTCTGCTGCTAGAGTTAATTTTATTAGTTTCTTCAAGTTCAGAAGCTGAAGTTTTCAACAACACAACAGTAACATCAATGTAAGAGATCTGTTACTTTAATTAACATTCGCTGACCCAAAGCTCAGAAATTTGTATCTCCAAATCACAGCTCCATTGTCACAGAGAAGGTGCCTGACAGAACCAGCAATACATTCCTGAACTTGGGCCACCAGCTCTTTATGGTTTGCCTCTTCTGAAATATTACAGGATCATCTGTCTGGTTCCTAAGGGTTCCTCCATTTTTGATACCATTAATTCTAATTTTAAATAAGGTGACATTTTGTAATGTACATATCCATTATTCTTATGATACAATACATTTCTGCAGTACCATGGATATTATTTCATATGTTAACTGATGATAAAATAGCTAAGTAGTAAAATAGTATGAAGTAATCACTTCAAATACTGTTCTATTAACTTGAATAATCACAAGGGCATATATTTTTCATGAGCTTTCTCTGAAACACTTCCACGTAACCGAGAGCTTCCAACTCTTTGGAGCTTATCAATAATCTTGTCTCCCACTATAAGGAAAAAGGTGGCTAATACCACATGTTGAGTTATTAAAGTTTTGTCACGAAATCATGCTGCATATTAGAAATGAAAATAGATATTCTACAACTCTGCCATCTTTGGAATTTTATCAATGGTTTTAAAACTCACTTTGCTCTACTTGACAGGCTCTTTTTATGAGAATTAAAGAGCTTAGGTTCCTGTAGACCTTTTCACTTAAATATCATTTGATCATCTATTGCCAATTTCCTTTCACTTTACTCATTCAGCCATCTCTGCAGTAGAAGTGAATACTACAAAAATGCCATCATAATAATTCTAGTACTGGCATGTTTTAACCATGTTGCTTTCTTATTTTCTATATACACTCCTGCAAACAATTGAGATGAACATTTCAAATTACTAAAAAGATCTCCAGAAACTGCAATCTAGCATAAGCAACAGCATACATTAACATGAATATATGGTAGTATACATTTAAATTCCATGGGAGCATAATTATCAGTGGCTCCATTACAGCAATATTATGCAAAGAGGATAAGATATGAGGTAGTCCCTAGAACTGAGATTCAGAATAGTGAACGAATATTCTTAAGTTATTCCTCCTCATTCATTTTAGGTTAAATAAGGATGACACAATATAATTATTATGCCATAATTATTATGTTTCCTATCATTTGTATGATAGAGAGTAACCAAGATAACTTTGTTCTCAATGAACCACTGCTCTAGCTTCAGTTACAACCCTGTTCGATTAGAGCCCTTCACCTTGCCAGTTCCCTCTGCTGCTGTTTAAATGTAGTGAGGGTGCTGCTTGCAGGTGCCACTGGAGGCAGCTAGGCCAGAGTCACAGGGACCCAGATTTAAGCGGATGGAGGGTCACGTGGTCATTGTGGAGAGTCACAAGAACCCAGATTCAAGCTTATGGGGGTCACGTGGTCACTGTGGAGAGTCACATGGACCCAAATTCAAGTTGACCGAGTGTCATGTGGTCATTGTCGAGAGTTAGAGGGACTGAGATTCAAGCTGATGGGGAGGTGCACGTCGTCATTGTGGAGGTATCCATGGGGCTTTTCGATCGCCTACAGGGTGTTTACATCAAATCACCCGTTTTCTGGGCACCGTTCCCATTGATGTTGGTTCACACAGCTGGATTTTGACCTGACCTCTTCAGGGTCTCATGTGATTCAGTGCTGCTAAACCAAGGAGCACACTTTTGTATGGTCTCTGAAGTCAGTTTAGTGCCATTTATATTTCAATTATAAACATTGTTGTGTGCTTTAGAAATCTTTCAGCTGAAATAGGTTCATGGCACTGTCAGTCTCATAGGTGGTTGTAAGTACTGAACAGCTCAGCATAAGCATACAGCTGACAAAAGTGCCTACACTGGACATCACAAGTAGGATTTCTGCTGCCAGCACTGCCATCCACAGAGACTAAAGGATAATCACCGCAACGTTTGTCATCATCATCTTTGAGCATTACAACAAAACTTAGTCATCAAAAAATATCCAGGACTTACACGAACAAGCAGATAAGATATGGAGAGTGAACCACATCAGACTTCTAATCGTTGAGCCAACCCTACACATTTTCAGCATTGTCCCAATCTGAATATCCAGTTATATCTTCTGTAAGTTAACGAACCAAACATTGAAAAATAAGCCTGTCATGTGGTACATAAAGTCACGGTGCTTAAAACCAAACTCCATCTGTGCACCCATACATTAGAATGGAGTTGGTACTCAGCTCTCAACTGGATGAGGCAATATGCTCTAACTTTAGAGAGCCCATCACCCCTAAGCTCTTACTTTCATTACACAGGGAAGCATTTATTAAAACACACATATGCTTTTATGTTGTTGTCTCCACATTACTGAGAGAATGACAGACACAGGAAAGTTAATTTGCCTTTACACAATTAAAAGATAAAACCCCAAATTCCTATTAATACTATGTTCTGCCAAAAAAAAAATCACCAAACGGCAGAGAGAGACTCTTTATATCTGCTGGTTAGCCTCTAAATTTGTCTTATCAGCCAGGGTGTAGTCAGGTCAAAGCCAGGAGCCAGGGACTCTGTATTGATCTTCCAGGAGCGTGGCAGCGCTCCACGTATTTGAATCACCTTCTGGCACTTTCCTAGGAGCATTAATAGAAAACTGGACTGAAAGCACAGCAGCCAGGGCTTCATCAAGGGACACTGATCTTGGGAACAGCAGGTTATCTGGCTGCACCAGGACACCTTTTTCATAGGCAATTAATAATTCATTTCCCTAATTATCACATTTTCACTCTACACTTAATGTAATTTGCAGAGTATCCATCATCATGTTTTTAAAAAAATACATGAAATGACCTCTATGGCTAACTGAGCCACTCTTTATAAACAATCCTAGAGCAGAAATGACACATACTAAACAGGTCCACAAAAGTTGAAAATAACTACAAAAGTTACCTGAAAATTGTTGAAAAAACAGGGCATGTGGCAAGATTGCTAAGTAAGTAATAGAGGAGTGAATTAAGTCAGTATTTGTCTCCTTTCAGTCTTATTATTTTTATTTTTATTACAAAGTCAGATATACAGAGAGGAGGAGAGACAGAGAGGAAGATCTTCCGTCCGATGATTCACTCCCCAAGTGAGCCGCAATAGGCTGGTGCGCGTCAATCCGATGCCGGGAACCAGGAACCTCTTCCAGGTCTCCCACGCGGGTGCAGGGTCCCAACGCATTGGGCCGTCCTCAACTGCTTTCCCAGGCCACAAGCAGGGAGCTGGATGGGAAGTGGAGCTGCTGGGATTAGAACCGGCGCCCATATGGGATCGAGGTGCGTTCAAGGCGAGGACTTTGGCCGCTAGGCCACGCCGCCGGGCCCTCCTTTCAGACTTAATTTGGTTTCCCAGGTCTTCTGTTACGTAATGTCTCCCACATTATTACATAGATATTGATGTAGTTTTAGACATATCTCCTTGAGTATACTCAATTGTGCATCTACAGTATAACTTCAGTTTTGCTATTTCTAATATTTCTATGATTTGCTATTTCTAAGTGTTGAATCATCTTCTTGGTTATACAAGTATTTAGACTATTATATATAAAATATCAGTATTTCCTCTTTCCTCTTAATGAAGCCACTGCAACCCCCAACCACCATGAAATAATATTGAATTCTAGGTTGACATTTGTAACTGACCTGAACATTCAGTCCTTTATCATCATGTAACCGTCAGTCGCATTGACTCTTCCCCACCCACCCTGGATGTGCTGAACTTCACCTGCTGATTATCCAGCTTTGCCACTGCTCCTCACTTATGCCTCTCCCTTTGAAGTAGAAAATGATATATGTAGTGTTCAGATAAGCTAAAACTTGATGTTCAATCTACATACTGTACAGACCAGATCTAAAGTCAAAGCTTCTGATCAGTCCAGAAATATTAAGTTTAAAGAGATAATTTAATGGAAAATGAAATGAGTTTCCATTCTAGACTTTTCCCTCTCCAAATGAGCCTGAAGTATACCTCTCAAAGGTCAAATTTTGTTTCTGTTTCCCTTGCAGCTCAGTTGCTGACACGTTTTTATAACATGAGCAGAGGACTTGACATGTTATTTTGAACAATTGTGTTTGGGAATCAGTGCACTGATTGAATCTCATGAGGGGGTATGGGATGAGAGCATTGAGTCCATGACTGTCCTTGGAACGAGACGCGTACATTGGCTCACTCTGATCACACCAAGCATGATTTCCGCGCAGGCTGTTCACTACCTGTTTGTCATTCAAAATGGAATGTTACTAATGTTCTGGTCATTTTTAACTTTTTTGTCTCATTACTTATAAAAATTGATATATTAAAACTGACACTGCTAATCAATATTTGATGCATTTAAATTAAATGAGACACAAAAAATAGAGTTCAGCTTAAAATTCCATAGGAGAATCGGACAATAGTTTATACCTTTAACATGGAAAACTGTGAAATGCAGATGTAGATAGAGTGAGTGATGGCTCGCATGAAGACAAGGATGTGTGAGAATTACCCAATGGGAGGTCCTGCCTTTCCAGAGCAGACAGTCCCTTGATTATAAGCTGTGGAACTGAGACTAATTTTCAGGCCATGCCCTTCTCCACTCATAGCTAAACCTACTTCACCTTTCTAGCTGCTTTTCTGCATTTTCTAGAAGTAAAATATCAGATTAGTGAAGTGAAGGCATTCCTCACTTGGAATTTGGCATTAACACAACTCTGTTCCCACCTTCTGTGACTCACCTGCCTCTTGGCTGGACACGCTGCATCTTTACTTCCAGTTGGAGCTGGATCTGGCGGACGCCAGGAAGAACTTGGGGCTGCAAAGAGAGGGTCACAGCTCCCTGGGCCCTGCAGTTGCCCACATGGGAAGACCAGATAAGGTCAGCACAGGGCCGCCAGGAGCAAGAAATGGCACCAGGAAGCCAGATACCTTGTGATGGCTGTGGAGGGAGCCCAGAGGGTCATGATTGTGTCGGTTTGAACATTCGTGGCTCTCTATCAGTTTCTACTGTGCTTTCTTCTCTTTTCAGATTGACCCTAAAGGATCAGGGACCATGAGGAGAGTGAGCAGAGCCAAGGTAGTTAAGGGGAGGAAGAAGGAGCATATCACCCCACACCTCCCCTGCTACCATCATGAGTCAAGAGATTTGGCGCTGAAAGCTTAGCTTACTACCTAGAGGTCTCTTATGTGAGGAACTGTGATTGGCCCACTGGCATGATACGGAGCCATGGAAGCTAAGAATCGTGTGATTAGTCTTGGAGGACTGGTAAGAAGGCATCTAGGATTTAGCCAGACCTGAGTGTCTGATAAAGACCAATCAGCAAGTCAGGAGAATAGCCAGTCAGGAGCCTGGTTAGCTTTAGTCTATCACCCTGGCTGCCTCATGCCTGACCTCCAATGAGCCCATGCTGGTTGGTCCTGTCATGTTTGTGATGTGATATTTATCCAGAAGCCTTTTTAAGAAACCAGCTCCAAGGTTTGTGGCTTTGGCAAGATGTTGGTTCTGCACATAGGTGGCATTCTTCCAAGAACAAGCGCCGTAGTGGTGTCTCCATGGACTCCCCTAATCCCTCTGCTGCTCTTCTAGGCTCCCCAGGTTCTAAAGCCTCAAAAGACTACATGTCCACGACTCTCTAGTTTGGAAAAAAGGGCAGCAGAAGGCTGCCATGACTGAATTACTCCTTAGCTCAGGCCTATAGCAGGCAGAGCTGTTTATGTCTGCTCTCTCTCTTCATCTTTGTTTCTTCCCCTACTTATCCTCCAATATTGCATCTTTTATTGTTTGTTTGTGTCTGTGTGTTTTAATATATTTTAGCCAATCGTTGAAGGCACTTCTGAAACAGACACTTTTTAAAGTTTGCTGTTACATTACAGTGTTTTAAATTACCACTCAGTCCCTAAAACATATTTTTGTTGGAGCTAGAACTAATGGTGGCACAATTTTTTCCTTCAAGGGCCCGGTGCAACAGTGTAGTGGTTAAATTCCTTGCCTTGCATGCCCGGGATCCCATATGGACACCGGTTCTAATCCCAGCAGCCCTGCTTCCCATTCAGCTCCCTGCTTGTGGCCTAGGAAAGAAGCAGTCGAGGATGGGCCAAGGCCTTGGAACCTGCATCTATGTGGGAGACCTGGAAGAATTCCTGGCTCCTGGCTTTGGATTGGCTCAGCTCCAGCTGTTGCGGCCGCTTGGGGCGTGAACCATGGGATGGAAGATCTTCCTCTCTGTCTGTCCTCTCTGGATATCTGCTTTTCCAATAAAAAAATAAATACATCTTTAAAATAGACAAAACATTTTTTTTCTTCAAGACTTGAAAACCATTGTGTTGGTTCCTTTGGCCACTTGGGTGAATGGGAAACCTCTGGCGTGTGAACTGCTGCTTCTTTGTTAGTTCCAAGCCATGTCTTACTGGTTTTCATTGTTTTCCTGAGCTTCTCTCTTGAAGTGCTTAGTTGTGGCATATTCTGGCATGGCTCTTGCGAGTTTATTCTTTTTGTTACCAGTGTGATATCCTGAATATAACAGTCTGTGTCTTGCAGACTTAGTGAAGTGTTAGCTGCTTTTTAATTTTAATTTTTATTTTTTGCAGTTATTCTCTGAAGCTCAGGCTTATGTACTTCTCCTTCTCATATTTGACAACAAAGGTGGATTTTTAAAAATGTATCACTCTTGTTTATTCAGATTTTGTGAATTCTGCTTTTCCTAGTTTCACAGTCCTGTCATCTATTGTATCGCTACTGTAGATAGACAGCAAGTTTTTCACTAAGATTGTAATTTTTATGTGCTTAATCTTTATACTTTATTTATGATTAGATATTTTTTATACAGAAATGTCAAATGGGACTATTTTCATAGAGTTAATCTGGTAAAAGAGGCAACTGACACTACAATATCACTTGGGAGCATTTTCTTACATTCAGACTAAGGCATCACCATTTAGATATTTCAACATAATGTAGAAGTTACTTTTGCCTCTTTTTGATGGTGTCTGCTTTCCCATCCTTTGTGAGAAATGAAAACATCTGGCTTGCACTGATTTGGACCTCTGTTGAGGTTTTGTAATCACATCAGTGATTTCCCTGGCACTCAATATTTCCATTTGTTCTCATCTACATCCTCATCGTGTTTTCTATTATGATTCAATATGTTGGGTGAAAATCCTCAGTACATTTTCATGGAGATTTTAGAATTGTGTAATCCAGAATTTGCCACTGATTGTGGCCACTGAGGTGCAAGTATAATGGCTAACAAGTCTTCCTTGACTCAACAACGCTGGACTTGCTGTGAGATTTCTTTAGAAATGTTGCAAGCCAGAATGTGAGAGTTCTAAGTAATGATGCCCTGACAGATTCCACTGCAAGAGAAATGTTGGCACAGTGATTTTACAGTGTTTATTCTCCGTTGAAGAATTCTGTCTATATGAGTTCCCATTTTACTATTGTGCACATCCTTGAACACCAACTGACTACTCTAAATAATGAATTAACTGAGATGTGTTCATTCTCCTGGCTTTAAATGGAGCTTAAGGAGAAAATATTTTTCATTTCTCTTTTGCAAGCTTCATTGATTTTGAGATTTGACTATTTTAAGTATTGCAAACCATGTTGAAAATTGCCTCCCTCCACCACAGAAGCTGGATTGCTTTTAAATATGCCCATGGGAGTTACCAGACAGATCAACTAAGCTGGCTATATTTGCTAGAACATTCACAACAAAATTGATCTGCCTGGGTCTGAATAAGGAAGTTCTCAATTTATTACAGTGGCTGACAATGCTTGCCATTTTTCTTTTTTTAATCACTGGACTCTGTGCACAAGGTTCTTAGATAAGTGATTGGAAAGTTCTTGATCAGCAGTTGAACATAGTTTTTTGGGGGGCAGAAACCATCCTGATAGCGCAAGACAATATAAACAGTATCACTATATTAATTTTCTGTAGAATAGTATCATTCACCTTGCGAATAAAGCCCTTTGTACATAATAAAAACTTATAATTTCTAGTTTCTAAAGTTTATTTATGTTTTTAAAAGACTATGTATTATGAGTCTATATAAAAACGGACATGCAGACATTTTCCATCTATTGGTTCACTCCCCATATGGCTGCAATAGCCGTGTCTGAGTCCAAGAGACTGGGATTCTACCTGGATCTCCCACACAGGTGCAGGGTCACTGTTACTGAAATCAGATTGTCCTGTTTTCCCAAACACATTAGTAAGAAGTTAAAAGTGGAGCAAATAGGATTCAAACCTCTGCTCTGACGCAGAATACTGCTGTATCAGGTAACACCTTAAACTAATGGACCACAATACCATGGCTACAATTTAATCTTGAGAGACAGGATGGTAATTCACATCAGACTCAATTATGTGTTTTTCCAGACCAATTTTATTTTATTTTTTAAAGATTTATTTATTTTGGGCCCGGCGGCGTGGCCTAGCGGCTAAAGTCCTCGCCTTGAACATGCCGGGATCCCATATGGGCGCCGGTTCTAATCCCGGCAGCTCCACTTCCCATCCAGCTCCCTGCTTGTGGCCTGGGAAAGCAGTTGAGGACGGCCCAATGCATTGGGACTCTGCACCCGCGTGGGAGACCTGGAAGAGGTTCCAGGTTCCCGGCTTCGGATCGGCGCGCATCGGCCCGTTGCGGCTCACTTGGGGAGTGAAACATCAGACGGAAGATCTTCCTCTCTGTCTCTCCTCCTCTGTGTATATCTGGCTGTAATAAAAATGAATAAAATCTTTAAAAAAAAAAAGATTTATTTATTTTATTGGAAAGTCAGATATACAGACAGGAGGAAAGACAGAGAGGAAGATCTTTTTCCAATGATTCACTCTCCAAGTGGCCGCAATGGCTGGAGCTGAGCCCATCTGAAGCCAGGAGCCCAGAACTTGTTCCAGGTCTCCCTTGCAGGTGCAGGGTCCCAAAGCTATGGGCTGTCCTCGACTGCTTTTGCAGGCCACAAGCAGGGAGCTGGATGGGAAACGGGGCCACCAGGATTAGAACCGGTGCCCATATGTGCCAAATGAGATCCTGGTGTGTGCGAGGGAAGCACTTTAGCTGCTGGGCTACCACACCAGGCCCTTCCAGACCAATTTTAAAGCCCAAGTTCTTTCCTTACTTCTTAATAGTATAAAAATCCTTTCTTTATTCTTTTTTAAATTATTATTCTATTTTTTATTTTTATTTTTATTTTTTATTCATTTATTACATTGTATTATGTGATACAGTTTCGTTGGAACTGGGAATCACCCCACCTCTTTACCTGTCCTCCCCCCATGTGGAATATTCCACCTTGTTGCATATCCACTGATCAAGTACAGTTGAGATTCCCTCTTTGCAAGCATAAACTAAATATAGAGTCCAACATCTTATAGTCCAGTCTAGTTCCTCAGCTTGCTGGGGAGACCCTGACCGGTCCGAGGGCAGAACCATCAGATTATCAACCCGATCAATTAAAGGCTCCAACATACCCTCAGCAACAATTAACTTCGCTGTGTAACTAATACTTATAGTATTGAGTAACCCATATGTTAAAAACAATTGCGAACCAATCCCAAAAGGTCAGATACCACATGTTTGCGTTAATTTAAGCGGGTATGATGCTATGTAAAACATGTTATTTTATGTATATTGTTATATGTTGTGTATAAACTAAAACTGAATTGACAATGAGGTGATCACAGAAGATGATTAAGAAATCGCGATTGTTCTTTATTCTTATATGTTGAATGTTTTCTATTACATACAATTTTAATACATTTTATACAGGTATCTACAATATGTGTGTCAACTTAAATGAAGATCATAACATGAATAAATAGAGAAATAGAGGAAAGACAGAGAGACCACTCAACGTAGTAACTATGACAGCTGAAAAGGAAGATGTATCTATAAAATTAAGACAACGCATATGAAGGAAAGATCTTGCTGACTGATACATGATTGTATGAGCAGAGGAAATCCAAAGAAAGCGTAACAAAATTCATTCAGTTTCCTACCTCGGCTTTGAATCTTCTTTTGTGATATTGGAAAAATTCTATTGTTTCTCTGCAGCATGGTTTTATCTTCTAATGCAATTCTGTAATGCATTCACCATGTCAGGTCTTTGCTTGTATTATCACCACTGTGTTGTCAAAAATTAGAACCCTATCAAAAATAAAAAGGAAGAAATCAAAAAAAAAGGCACAGCTTGTCTGGATCACAACCCTGGACACCTGAGACTGTGTAGTTGCATTGGGAGTCCTCAACAAAAAATTGCTCCTTTCACAATGGGATTATGAGAGCCATTTCCCTCCTAATCTTCTCTGATCAGATACTGTGCAGGTTCCTGCTTGTGTTTACACCTGCGTGCTACAATGGAAGTGTCAAGCCCCTGTGGTGACATCATTCTGGAGTCCCCAGGAGTATGATGATTACAGGAATGATTCCAGCTCAAGTTGCTTTTAAGATCCTCTGTCCCATTTCTCATCTCAGCTATTTCAAACAAGGAGAGGCAAGGAGAATATTCTTCACTGTTACTCATGACTAGCCTCTGTAAGAGCTCCATGTTATATTCCGTATAATTTTCTGGAGAAGCAAGAGAAATAGAAGCTGTATTCCCTGGACGTAGGGCCATGAACTAATTCAGAAGGAATTCTGGGTCATAGAGGACACATATGATGCTCCTTCCATCTTCCTTCCCCACCATCCCTACCCTACTTTCCATAATCAAACCCAGAGACAAATACACACACACACACACACACACACACACACACACACACACTGTCACTCTCTCTCTCTCTTCCCTCAGTTAAGAAGAAGCTCTTTTACATAGTGCTTTAGAAATGTTCACAGTTAAGACAGGATCCTCTCATCAGATTCCAGTATGAGCATTCTGGAAGACAATTTCCAAAAAAGCACTGCTTCCTTTCAGCCCCTACCTGCTGTACAACTGATGAAAACGTCATATGCTTTCACTACCCGAGACAGTGGGAAACCAAGAAAAGAAGAAATGACAGTGAATAAATGTTAATTGTTATGAATTCCACCACTACCAGCAGTAAGTGTTACCTTTAGGACTTCAGATGCCAGACGTATTCACACTTTGTATCTACATATCTGTCAGTTTTTCTTTCTCTCTCTCTCTCTCTCTCTCTCTCTCTCTCTCTCTCTCTCTCTCTCTCTATCTCTCAATACCCATTCCTATTTGGCCTTGTCTCTGTAATCTAGCACTTTGGAACTCTCCTTTATGATTAAAGTGCCTGCTCAAGCACAGTGGCCTTACGAAATGTATCAAAGAACATTAAGTTACTCAATTCTCTGTTACCTTTTTTTTTTTTTATTGTATTGTTGTTGACAATCTTTACATAGTTAATTACAGTTAAAGGAAAAAGAAGAAAAAAAAAGAAAGAAAAAAAAAGGTTCAGGGGGATAGGGAAGTGGGTAATGCTATTATGTCAATATTGTTTCCATCATGTATCTGAGGTAAAGGGGGATATTGAGGGAGAAGCCCCACCTGGTTTCCCGCCCACCCCAAGTCCCGGATGTGGGGCATGCTCTGAGATATGTGCTCAAGTGGTGTTAATAGTTCTCCAGTTATGAATCGCTGCCAGTTTTGCTCGATGAGGTCGTCCACTGATTGATATGGTCCATCATAAAGTCTCCGTTTGCCCCATATTTTGCTGCCAACATATAGCTGAGATGAATGATTGTCCTGTTCTGTCTTCTGTCTTTTCTTGGTTAGAGTTCTGAGTCCAGCAGTTCGATTGGGGAGATCTCCAAAGATACTCTGAGGTATTCCCAGATTAGTTTCTTGTATGTTCTAGCAAGCACAGGGCCCGGCACAGTCCATCACCCCGATCAGCTGGTGGTTGCAATTGCTGTGTTGGTTCTGTTTTTGGTCCCGAGTTGCACTGGAACCAATGGGTGTTGCAGTCCAGTCTGGTTTGGCCCTTACATCAACCAGTGGGAGCTGCAGCCTAGTCGGGGCGACCCACAATAACCCCCACCAGGCCCGCCCCTTACCCTGGTTTGCCAGTATGTGTAGCAGAACACCAGTCTGTCCCCCATCCCATTTGGCTCTTGTACTTGTCAATGGGTATTAAAGCTTGGTTCTATCTAACCAACTCAACCATCCAGCCCTCACAGATGTTGTTGAGTGTCTCTCTATCTAGCCATCCCAGCCCCCATCCCAGTTTTCATGCCCTCCCACGGGAATAGTGACCCAAGAAGGGGGAACCCACTTTTTCCCTCCCAGGTCTCTCTGTCTCAGTTTATGCACTCTTTAGGTGGTCCTGTGATTTGACTTGACAGAATTAGTCCCCAGTGCCAGCTTCTGCCAGCTGATGCTGCGGCCCTGATCTTGTCCACATGCGGCGCACAGGTGTTATAGCCTTGCTTAGTCGGGTCTGTCTCTATCCCAGCCAACGCTCTCCAGTGGGAGTAGCTGTCCGGCAAGGGGACCAGCCCCTTAATCCCCCCGCCAGCTCTGCCCCTTCCTTCCTGGATCTCACGTGTGCTGGATGGGTGCTGCATTCATATCCAGTACAGGTAATCACGCCCTAGCATTCCATAATGTGTACTGGTTTTGTCGCAACCAAACCCGGCCCATCCCACACTCTGTTCTGATCGGATTTGCCAGTGGTTGACATGAACTGATTATTTGAAAGACAGAATTACAAATAGAGAGGAAAAGAGGAGAAAGAGAGAGAAAGGAAGAGACAACAAGAGAGTGATGGTTCAGCATCTGATTCACTCCCCAAATGGCCACGGCACTCAGGACTGGGCCAGACCAAAGCCGTATGGACAGCGTCATCCATGTCTACCATGGGACACAGGGAACCAAGCACTTGGCTCATCTTCTTCTGCATTCCCAGGTACATTAACATGGAAGTGGATTGGAAGTGCAGCATCTAGGACTTCATCGAGCACCTGTATGTGATGCTGCTTTGGAGGCAGTAGATGGACCTGGTATACCAGATCGCCAGCTCCCATTTGGCTCTTTTTACCCAGGGTATCTTCTGAGCATTCCTGTTAGAGTCATCTTTTTTGTTTTTAATTATTTAATATTTAACTTCAGTAATTACATTGTATTATGTGACACAGTTTCATAGGTACTTGGGTTCTCCCCACCCCTCCCCAAACCCTCCCACCATGGTGGATTCCTCCACCTTGTTGCATAACCACAGCTCAAGTTCAGTTGAGATTCCCCCATTGCAAGCGTATACCAAACATAGAGTCCAGCATCTTATTGTCCAGTCAAGTTCAACGGCTTCTTAGGTATACCCTCTCTGGTCTGAAGACAGAGCCAGCAGAGTATCATCCCAGTCAATTGAAAGCTCCAACATACCATCAGCAAAAGTTTACATCATTATGGAATTAATTGACATAGTAATGAATAACCAATATGTTAAGAGTCATCTTAAAGACCACTAAAATCAATGGATCATTCCTGTGTTCTGTTCTAAAACCCTTTTAAGGTCTTTACTTTTTTTTGAGGATACTAGATATGAATAGCAAGAGGATCCTTTCCAAATTAGTAACATTGTGCCACATGAAAATTCCATTGAAGCTACAGCATCCAGACATGAAGTTCATTGCCATACAGCCACATACATTTGGTTAGATATTGGAGGACACTGCTCGCATCTCTTCACCATGGGGGACTTGATGAAGCTCCTGGCTTCAGCCAACACCACACCCTTTCCATTATGATAATTTGGGGAGTGAGCTAGTGGGTTGTGGGTGGAAGGCCTTTTTCTCTCTCTCTTTCTCTCTCTCAGTATATGTCTCTCTCTCTCTCTCTCAAATAAATAATTAAATAAAGACAAAAACAAACAAAAATATTAGGAACACTAAGACAACAAAAGCTTGACAAGGATTGTCATTAAAACTAGTTCACATGGATGACAGTTAATTTGAGATTCACTCTTACTAATCTCACTGCAGACCTATCTTTTCAAAGTACAGAATCCAGTATATGGTAATGATTGTCTCAACAGTCTTTAAGAAAAGGCAAAGTGTCTTTAGGAAAAGACAAAGTGTTTTTGCTCGCAGAAAATTAATTAATGCTTGTGTTTAAAAATCACTACACATAGTAATTAACAAAGAGACGAAATATGCATAAGAAACAAAGAATAATAAATAAAGTATGTACATTACCAAGTGAACACATTACACTTAAGCATTTAAAATATTCTCAAAGTACATATTTAATTTGACAATGTTCCAACTGGTTTTTAATTTTATTTAATGGTGTGATTTGCTGCTTAAAGAGGAAGTGATATTTTTCATTCACTGACATAAAGCTTTTTGCAGATATAGTATATTGAGAAGAAATTCATAATTCGTATTTTATTTGGGGTATTAGTGTAAGCAAGTATGATTTCAGATCTTTGGGGAAAAGTAAAACATAATTTCTGTTTATTCTTCATTCTAGAGAATTCTTCATGTGATAAGCATCTGGCACATCAGGGACATATTTATTTATTTGAAAAATAGTAATGCAGACAGAGAAAGAATTTAGATGGCCTTTATTTCAGGGAACCATGGTCACAGGCTCCCCTTCCTGGTGCAGCAGAAAGACCAGAAGGGGTGGGATGCAGCGGAAGAAGAGCAGGGATGAGTCAGGAAGGGCCCTTTTAATGGAGGAGGTTAGGGAGAAGGGATAACAGCATCAGGGCGGCTGCACCTGTGGATAGTTCTGCCAGCTGTTCCAGGTTTGGTTGGACAAACTCCGCCCTCCTCTGGAAGTCACCACTGGGAAAGCAGTAGAGAATGTCTCAAAGCCTTGGTATCCTGCACCGGCACGGGAGACGTTTAAGAGGCTTTTGGTTCCTGGCTTCAAATTGGCCTGGTTTTGGCTGTTGCATCTACTTGGGGAGTTAGCCACTGGAGATCTTTCTGTATCTCCTTCTACTACAAATCTCTCTTTCCAATACAATTAAATAAATCTTTTTAAAAATTCAGCAAACCCAAATTCATCAATATACTCTCATTTCTTAGGGAGACCGCTGTCAAGTTCAGCTTGAATAACACCATGTGAGAAGAGAGGCATTTTTATCATCTCTTGAAAGTACAATGTACTATCAAGAAGTCATGGCTTCTCCATTCCCTGGCTCTCTCACTTGTTGGGATCCAAGAGGACATGGTGTTCCGCAGCTTCCTGGGCACCTGTCCTGGATGGCTTTGTAGTGTCTTGCTCCATGAGTACCCACATGTGGGATCCCTGCTCTGCTTGTAGCATCGCAGTGACTTGGCACTCAGACAGCACATCTGAGCATTCCCCACTCATGGCTGAGGCTCAAACACTGCAGCTTGATCTCAGCCAGAAAGCGATCAATTCGATCAGAGCTCCCAGGCGTTCTTGATGGAACACACCGGTTACTGCACAGTTGATAATTATTTCTTTTAATTCTCCCTGTGTAAAACACTTTTGGTCTTTTTCTTATCACCTCTATATTGGAATAGTTAATTAATTTCAATGGCTCTGTGGCATTTATTTTTAGCTTGCATTAGTTTTTCATATATAATACAATGTTATATTTAAGATAATATAACATTATATGCTATTATATTATTACAATACTGATAATATATCAGATATTTTAATTATCAGCCATGAACATTTCTCTCTACCAGATCGTTCCTGCACAATCCTTTGAAGAAAAAAAAAAAAAAGATTTATGTATTTACATTGGAAAGTCAGATTTACAGAGAGAAGGGCAAACAGAAAGATCTCCCATCTGCTGATTCACTCCCAAAATGGCCAAAATGGCCAAAATGGCCAAAATGGCCTGAGCTGAGTCATTCCAAAACTAGGAGCCAGGAGCTACTTCTGGATCTCCCGCGTGGCTGCAAGGGCCTTGGGTCGTGTTCGACTGCTTTGCTAAGCAACAAGCAAGGAACTGGAGAGGTGCAGCTAGCAAGACAGAAACCAGTGACCATATGGGATCCTGATGCATGCAAGGCAAGGACTTTAGCCACTAGGCTACCGCACTGGGCCCTTTCCTACATAATCCTAAAAACAATCCTGAGAAATATACAGCATATTACACATTTTAAATGTGTGTACACTTAGGCTATGCTTAAAAATGACTTATTAAGTTATGTTTGTGTAATATGAAGTGATAGATGCAGAATTCAAAATATTGTCATTGGGACAGGTGTTCATCTAGCAATTAAGCATTCATCTAGCACTTAGCATGCCTGCATCTCAAATATGAGTGCCTGGGTTTAAGTTCCTCATCTAACCCTCATTCCAGCTTCCTGATAGCACAGATTCTGGGAGACTTCACTAGTGCCTCGAGTAATTGCGTCTGTGATCTCAACACGGGAAACCCACAATGAGTCCCAGGTAGTGTTAGCCCCCTGACCCTTGTTGGCAGTGAGGGAGTAAACCAGCTGTTGGAGCTTTGTTTGCCTTTTGTTTATTGAATTACTAAAAGACCAAAAATAAACTAGAGTTGGTTTAGAGTTAAAAATAACCTGTTTCCAACACCGTGGACTCATAGATACAGTATTAAAGCAGCAGTTAGCTGTTACAAATAGCAAAATAGCACTTCATTTGTTAAGAAACAAACTGTGAAATGATTACAAAAATTCTATCAAAAGAACATATGCCTCCCATGGGCTGTTGGGGCAAGCACAAGCAATCGCAGAAATCTGTCTTCTTTTAAGTCCTCCAGCAAGAACGAAAGTGACAAGTGCATCATTTAACAACTGTCTTTCCTTTGACTTTCTAAATCACTCAGGCTGGAAGTCATCACTAACTTCTACGTATAGCTAGTTTCATTTAAAAATGAAGAATTATGTTTTTACTCAATGTTACAGATAATGAGGAATCATCTATTTGAAAATCAGTCTGACACTGAAAATATTTGAAATTCAAATATTCAGATAGGGCTTCATCAAAAAAGGCAAAGATGTTTCCAAGGTGAAGGGGCTCATGCCTGGGTTTGCAAATGAAGATTTGTAAAAACCATATGACGGAAAAATCAGTGCCTGCAAGGACGAAAGAGCAATATATTTACTTGTCAAGTTGATGGGCCAGACTCGCAGGACGGAGCATGGAATCAGCCAAGGTTATTCTCAGGAACAAGCAGCATGCATTCCCGTGTTCCAAATTCTGGTAATTCCCCTAGCCAGCTCTTGGTAAAGAGTCCTTCCCACATGTGCTTGGTTGCTTGGGGTGGTATCTGTGCAGCCTGTTCTTCCCTCACATTTCCCATCCATCCACGTTCCCCTCTTCCTTTGGCTTCCTTTAGTGTATATTACCAAACTCACCACTTTAATCATAGGTGATAATTGATAGGCTTGCCTTTCATAAGTTGGAAATAGTTGGGGAATCAAAAGATAGATCTAAGAGAAAAATAAATAAATAAACAGAATTTCAGGGACTGTCATTGTGCATCCATAAGCTGAACTGTCAGCTGCAGGGCTGATATCACAGAACCCGGGCTGCTCTGCTTGGAATCCAGCTTCTTGCTAATGTACCTGCAAAGACAACAAATGACAACCCAGCCTCTGGAGACCCTAAAACCCTTGTGGGAAACGCATATGGAGCTCCAGGCTCCTAACTTCATGCTGATTGCTACAGTCCCAACTATCGTGCTGTTGTGTCCGTCCGGGAAGTAAATCAGTGGACAGAAGATCTCTCTCTCTTTCGATCTCTCTTCCTATTGAATGAAATAAATCTTTCAAAAACAATAACAAAATCAAACAAAGCAAAATAAAGAATAATTTCAGATATTAAGGCAAATAACTACTTGAAAAAGAATTGCCTTTTGGCATGATTCAAACAACCACACAGTGTGCTGCTTATTTTTCTCCAAAAAAGGATTTTTCAAAGCAAAGGTGACGGGCCTGGTGCAATGACCTAGTGGCTAAAGTCTTCTCTTTGAACATGCTGGGATTCCATATGGACTCCGGTTCTAATCCCGGCAGCCCTGCTTCCCATCCAGCTCCCTGCTTGTGGCCTGGGAAAGCAATCAAGGACAGCCCGTAGCCTTGGGTTCCTGCACCCACGTGGGAGACCCAGAGGAAGTTCCTGGCTTCGGATTGGCGCAGCACAAGCCACTGAGATCACTTAGGGAGTGAATCAACGGATGGAAGATCTTCCTCTCTGTCTCTCCTCCTCTCTATATATCTGCCTTTCCAATGGAAATAAATAAATCTTTCAAAAAAAAAAAAAAAACAACCAAAGGTGTACTAAGTATTGCATCTTAGGATACAAAATATGGCCCTCACGATTGACTTCTGATGGAGTCACAAAAAGTAGCCTTATGAGAGCAGTTGCAATAGCATGTACACTACATGAAAAGTACACTACATGAAAGCACGACCCAGACACCTTCATCAAGCTCGGCCTTTTGAAATTTTCCAAATAATCATATTTAACATACATGCCATCCATGCTAACAAAAGGTTCATGTG
Source organism: Ochotona princeps (assembly GCF_030435755.1). Taxonomy (NCBI): domain Eukaryota; kingdom Metazoa; phylum Chordata; class Mammalia; order Lagomorpha; family Ochotonidae; genus Ochotona; species Ochotona princeps. The sequence continues at coordinate 6,371,044 of NC_080836.1, read as the reverse complement.
ATGCTAGGTTAAAAACTATTCCTTATTTAAAAATGTAATCCTAAGGAAAGCTTGTTATTGGATTTCAATCTATCAAATATACCTTATTTGGAAGATTTCATTTGAGTAGATGATGATGTTTCAATGGATATTTTCATGTATTTTTGATTACATGCCAGAAATTACTTTTTAAAAAACAAAGCTCTACTTATTTATTTGAAAAAGTGACAGAAAGAGTAGGGGAAATAGAGAGGGGTATCAAACACTCTCTTATTCATTCCTTAAATTGATACAATGGTTATAGCTGGGCCAGGTTGAAGCCAGGACCCTGAAACTTCCTTCAGGTATCCCAGGTGGGTGTCAAGTGCCCATGTATTTACATTGTCATCTCTTGCTTTACAGGGGTTTTCTCAGGGAGCTGTATCAGAAGTGGAGTGGTTCAACCCCTATGGTCAAGTATATTTTGCAAGCTATGAGACTGCAAAATTAAATGAATGTCTGGTTTGCAAAGGCCTATAAAACAATAATTTGATTAGGGTAATGGGATTCTGTGACTTTGTGCTTTCCTACCATATAGCTTCATGGAACATCATAGTTTGTTTATATTCTAAGTTACTTCAGTCTTATATTTATAATTGAAAAAAAAAGTCATCGTTCTAGCACACCCTGCTTTTACTGTATTTAGATAACAGTAGGAAATGAACTGGCAAAAGTTCTAAACTACACACACACAAACACACACACACCAAACATAATCAAACAAAAAGCTTTGAGTAGTTGAAAATAGGTCTAAACAATTTTCAGTCACTTCATTTTGTTTTGTAATCATTCATACTGATCAATGAGGAGTATTAATGAGGTACCAGAAGTTAGCTAAGACCTATGAAATCATAATAAAATGTTTCTTCATATTCCTGGTAAAGAACTCACCATCTGTCATCTTTATTTTCAACACTTCACTTTTTTTACATTTTATTATTATTATTAGCATTTTATGATACAATTTCATAGCCTCCTGGCATTTCCCTTATCCCCTCCCCAATACCCTTCCCCCCCACCTAGTTCCTCTATATCATTACTAAAATATAGTTCTTCATACACAGTCATATGTCCATCATTGCAGGCATGGACAACGGCAGAGAGTCCAGAATCCTGTTGTCAAGATATAGTAAACAGTTTCATTGTAAGTCCATCTTTGTCTGGAAGTGGAAATGCATATTATACTGCATCCTCACATCTGGATGTTAGTCTCCATTTCACAGCTGCTGTACATCCTCTTAAATGAAAAATCATGATACAAAATCAACAATAGAAAGAAAAATAGAAATTTACAATGCCCTGAAGTTAAATAACATGTTACTAGATATGACAGTCTCCATTACACAGCTACTATACATCCCCTTAAATGAAAAGCCACAAAACAAAATCAACATCAGGAAGAAAAAAGAAATTAACAACACCATGAAGTTAAACAACATGCTACTAAATGACTAACATGTAGCTGAAGAAATGAAAATCCAGAACCTTCTTGAAGAAAATGATGCTACTGTAGGATCTACGAGTCATTGAATAATTTAATCAGAAGAAAGTGTTTTGAAGAGATGAAATGAACAGAAAACAACAAAACCCATACAATATAGTTTCCACTGGTTTTTGTTGTTGAAGTGTGTCTCTTCTAGACAATAAATAGATGGGTTTTGTTTTGTTAATCCAGTTTACTAATCTATGACATTTGATTGAGCTTAAGTCATTTACATTCAGGGTTATTATGTATGGATGGTACTTTGGTCCTGTCATTTTAGGAATGGGTTGTTCATTGGTTTAGTCTTCTGTTGTCATTTTACTGGGATGTTCTTCCCATTTGCCTTTGGTTTTGTTTGGTGGTATTCCTTTTCTCTGTCAAGAGAACATCTTGAAGTATCATTTGTAGGGCGGGTTTGGAAGAGGCAAATTCTTTTAACTTTACTGTGGAAGAATTTTATTTCATTTTCAAAGACAAAAGAAAGCTTTGCTGGATATGTTACCCTAGGCCGACAATTTTTTTCTTTTAGAATCTGGAATATGTCACTCCATTCTCTGCTTGCCTGTAGAGTTTCCTGTGAGCTTGATTGGCATTCCTTTATATGTCAATTGATTTTTTTTCACGTGCACATTGAAGGATCTTTTCCTTATGTTCAATTGAAGAGAGCCTGATGATCATGTGTCTTGGTGAAAATTGCTTTTGATCAAACCTGTTGGGAGTTCTGTGCCCCTCCTGGATCTTATTTCCAAATTCTTTCTCCAGATTAGGGAAATTTTCCTTTATTATTTCATTAACTATATTTGCAAACTCAGCTTCTCTTTCTGCACCTTCAGGGACTCCCATAACTCTTATATTTGGCCTCTTACTAGTGTCTTTCAATTCTTGAATACTGTTTTTGGCCTGATCCAGCTCTGCTTCCAGTTTTTGTTTGCTTCCCCCCGATGACAGGAAATATCTTCCAATTCAAGATTCTTTCTTCTGCTTGCTTCATTCTATTTTGGAAACTCTCCGCTGTACTTATAATTTGCTCTACTGTGTTCTTAATTTCTGATATATCAGCCTTGATTTGCTTTATTGCTTCCCTAAATTCTTTGAACTCTCGCATGTGCTTCTCATTGTTGATCAGAAGCTTTAAATCTCATTTTATGAATTCTGTGTGTCCCATTTCCTCCATGTCTTCCTCAGATAACTCTGAGGTTGGCATAGAGTTTTGCTCCTTTGCAGGCGAGTTTTCGGTAATATTCATTGTGCCTTTGTCTCTTCTTTTGCTCTTGTTCATTGCACTTCTGCTTAGCAGAGTCTCCTCCTTGGAGCAGGTTTCTAGGCTGTGTCACCCACAGGTCTACAATGTGGTTTTACTTGTTGCAGTTGGTACACAACTTTTTGCTTGCAGCCAATTGTGCCATAACCTCCAGTGAGTTCCAGGTCTGTGTTCTTATGTCAGATTTCCACCGTCGTCTGCATAGCCCCAGCTCTTGGCTCACCAATCTCCACCTCCTGTGATATCGCGCTTAGGCTGCACTGTTGTCTCTGCAACCTTTCTCCCGCTTCCGGTTGGAGCAGAACCCAGGATTAGAGAGACACCAGGCGTCCTATATAGTTAGGTTGTTGGTGGCACTGATCTTGTCAGAACCTGTTGGACAGTAGGTCTGGGTGCCACAAGGACCTACTTTGACCCATAGGTTGCCATAGTTGGTATTATTTTTCTGTGGGACCAGTGAAATCCACAAATCTCAGTGAGTTCTCGTGAGCTCAGCACATGTGCAGTTCACTGTTGTCCCCTGCAGTCCCAAAGCTATTGCTGCAGTGTACAAAATGGCACCTGACCTACCACTACTAGAGTTCTTGATCTGCTGGCTGTCATGTCTTAGGGCCACCCAGACCTGTCTTGGGTGGAACCTGTAGAATGCCACGTTGCTGCAGTTCACTGAGTCAGAAATGAGTTCACTCCCAGCTCAGCATATGCGCAGTCCTTTCCCTTGCCTTTTCCTCCTTACGCAAAATGGCGTCCAATTCAGCTCTAGGGGGCTAACTTTGCTGTGAAATCCACCCTGTTCTTGCACTGTCCATCTGGGATCTGTTGCTCTGTCTCTGCTCCTGGTCAAATCAAACAGACCAGCAGGATGGACATTTCTTTGTCTTGGTTCACCTCTCAAGCTCGCAGTGAAAGTCTCTTCCCATCTGGTTGCTGGTGGAGTTCTGGCTGCTGGTGGAGTTCAGATCGCCGTTAGTTGAATGCCACTGGAGTATCAGTCCCTGAAACACCACACCGTTGTGCCCACTGCTTTCCTGTGTCTGTCAGTCTCCAGGTACCCCTATGCTGTTGTTCTGTCCTTTCCTATTTCCTGGAATATGTCCTCTCTGCTTCATCCTGATTGAATGTTTTTCCATCCGTTTAAACATGTCCTTACCCTATTCCGCCATCTTGATTCTCCCAATAGTTCATTCTTATTGTGCTGGTACATGTTTTGGAATGGAATAGGCAAAGTGGTGATTGAACATAGAAACGATACAGGGACAATAACCAATTAATATAAACAAAAGGTTAAGATATTTCTGGGTGCAAAAATTTAAGATTCATAAATAGTTTTCAAAATATGTGTTTTCCATGAATTTTCCAAGATCCAATACCAATGTATGGTTTTGGAAACAAAATAACATTAGCTTTCAATTTTCTTTTTCATGATGTTTGAAAATGTTTGCGTGCTTATTTATTTAGTCACTTACTTATTTTACAGTCAGTGTGGCCAAAATAAAGGAAAAAAATAAAAATATTTTCATGTGCTGATTCTTTCCCCTAATGATCACAGCAGCCAGGGCTGGGCAAGGCTGAAAGCAGGAGCTAATAATTCCATCTTGGCTTCCTGTCAGTCACAGGAACTCAAGTACTTGAGCCATTTTCCAGTGCTTCCCAGGCACATTTTCATGGAGCTAGACAAGAACTAGAGTGGCTGGTGCCCCCTCACAGGATATGGACAACTCAGGTGGGAGTTTAACCTTCTGCGTCACATTGTCCACTTCATCCAGGAATGTTTTAAAATAACTTGATAAAATTCAATGACAATGGTAACACACAGAAGAAATTAATTTGGGATAAATAATGAAAGTTATCAATAACTTAGTGGCTCATAGTTTTATCAATTGGGGCTCTTATTTCACTCCATGGTTTTCATGTGAAAATCTGTGTGAGTACATCAAGAAATTTTACAAATATTATAATTGAATGAAAAGGTTATTTTGTTGCAAATATATTGTAGCATATACATACAGAATGTAAAAAAATAAATTTCAAAAAATGGATTTTTATCTTATATAAAACCTGCATAAATAATAATCTGGCAATCAAAATATGGTTATCTTTTAAATTCTTTTTTTTTCTTGGATAATGTTTCTAGTGTCTTACTGCAAACATGCACAGCCACAGTAGGAGATGGGAAGAAAGTCAGATGGAAGAGTATGGATTGAGGTGAGAGTAACCATATTGCTGTGCATTGCAAGGAGGTAAACACTGAGCAGCTTAGCACAGATGTGTTCAGTCACAGTCTAAAGGCATGGCCAACAGCAAGTTACCCATTACCAGTCTCTTTCCAGCTACCCACTGTGATATCAAGACAACTCCTGGATTAGCAGGGAGTTATCTCTCAGTGTGTTATGTATACGCTGACTCTATTTGGACCAGGCACTGTCAGAAAGTGCAGCTGGCTCATGAATCCATGATGCACATTGCTGTGTGTGAAGAGCAGACGCTCCAAGTACCAGCACTGCTGAACACAGGATACCCATCTGTAATCAATGAGTCTAAACGTGAGGGAATTTTATGAGCTGTTAAAACACTGTTCATAAAAAAAGCTTTCCCAACCACAGCAGTGGTGAATTGCTTGAAATTCAGGGCTTACTATACTGAGTGTAACCCCTTCAGTTGATAGAAAGAGTTGTAAGTCTGATTCCTAAAATGATGCTTGGGAAGCAGAATTTCATACAAAGGAAATTTGTATAAAATGGAGTCAGAAAGAGAGAAATTAAAGCTTTTAATACCATGTTTTACTTTATGATTTCAATGGCTTTAGGTTTGTTTGTTTCTGCTTTTTATTTATTTTGAAGGTAGAAAAAAATCACTTGGGAATAATTCAGATTATTGTGTTTTGTTCTTTTTAGTTTTCAGAGGAATTTAAACATGAAAAGTTATGTGTAAAACACATTCTTTTTTTAAAAAATTTATTTATTTTTATTGCAAAGTCAGATATACAGAGAGGAGAGACAGAGAGGAAGATCTTCCATCAGATGATTCACTCCCCAAGTGAGCCGCAACGGCTGGTGCTGCGCCGATCCGAAGCCGGGAACCAGGAACCTCTTCCAGGTCTCCCACGCGGGTACAGGGTCCCAAAGCATTGGGCCATTTTTGACTGCTTTCCTAGGCCACAAGCAGGGAGCTGGATAGGAAGTGGAGCTGCTGGGATTAGAACCAGTGCCCATATGGGATCCCGGTGCGTTCAAGGCAAGGACTTTAGCCGCTAGGCCACGGCGCTGGGCCCACACACACATTCATTTTTACAGTTTGCTATTTGAAATTGAACTGAGTCTGTCTAATAATATCTGTAAATTCAATACAAATAATAAAACTACAAAACCATAAAATATCCAACATTTCTTTATTTTGGTATTCTGTATCAATTAAAGAGTTTGACGAAATTTCTCTGAATTTAGGACAATGACTCATGTGTCCTTCATGAAGTCATGTAAATAAAAATGGGGATGGGGTTGCAGCCTGTTATGACTTTGATGGTCTTAGTAACTTGGGACTCCCATCTATGCACCTTGTATTGTTAGCTTCATACAGCCCAGGAATCCCATCTTCTTCTGTGACCCTCGGGTTTAGTCACCGAATGGTTGAACATGACAGAAGGGAAACTCTGTTGCTAATTTTTTCCTAAAGATAAAGGTACCAAGAAAAATGAACCCTCTTCTGTGAGATATTTCTAAGCTTGAATATTCTAGGAATATGAGAACTAGGAATTTGAGGACCATTACATCACATATTTATCAGGCAACCTATGCACATTGCACTTTGTTTTCAACCTCAGAAGCATCTATGTGACTTTGCACTCCTAATACACAATCAACAGGAATGCACTGTGGTTGTGGGGATGCTCACTGACACCAGATAAGGCCTGCTATATCCTCACTGCTGGGGCTGTATCTACAGGATCGCATGCATTTACAAAACAATGAAAGTTATTAGCAAACCACAGCAGACCATTTGGACATTTGTGAACTTCAACTTTCACCCCCAATTCTACGATGTCTAGACTCCACTTGGAGTCCACATGACACCACTTAGTTGTGTATAACATGTGCAGGTCTCCACCAAGTGGGGCCTGTTCTTCAATGACATTTGGTGAATTAGATTGCATTTCATCTTTTTGGCTACGTTGATATCCCAAACTACTTTTTTGTATGAAGTTCATAAACCTATGCAAGAATGGCAAATGACAGCAAATACGTTGTTCAGTGACATCAGAAAAAAGTACATGGAGGATTCTGTGAAAGTACATAACAATTAGTTTTATTGATGTTCAGATCTTACACCTATTTTAGACATTCTTTCTGATTTGGAAGTTTGCAACTATTTCTGTTTTGGCAGATGTCTCTGCTAAGTTTTATCGCCATCACACCAAAGCTGGATTTCACTAAAATCTGTTGCGATGTGTGACTGGCAGGCAAATAGCAATTCTCTAGTAGTGTGGCTGTGTATCAAAGCTGTTATGTTCTCCCACTGATCTGTAAGTTTACTTCATTTTGATATACACACAACAAAACGAAGACCCTAGAGCCAGGAGAGAAAAATGGTAAAACCAGAGGGCAGCATCTGTGCTTGATACTCATAGTAGGAAGGGGTGGAGTTAGGATCTGGATTTGAATGGAGAATTTTGCTTTCTTGCTCTAGCCTTTGACCATGCCAGTATTATGTCACCATTCTGAGTCCTTGTTCTATTTTCTGTCAAATTAGGAAAACAACATCTGCCACCAATGACAAATGTACAATGAACAGAAGAATACTAAAAAATCAATGTTTACTTTTTGATGGAAGTCATTACTACATTGTCAGTTGTTTGGGATGTCTCCTACAGCAGACAGGAATAAAATCTTATGTCCAGACTTCTCCGAAAAGATCATTTATTCAGATGTAGCATGTTATGGCCAGAGCCCTAAGGAGATTGTCTGTATGCTCTTTGCTGATTTATGTCTATGATCATATTGGGGTATCAGCAACCTGTACGATGTAATTTTTAATATACATTACTATTTTATATGCAAAAGAAATATTCATATTTATTTTTACTATTAAAATGATCTTATTGTTAAGAATGTGACTCAGGTCAAGAGGATTGTTTTCTAATTTTGCTGACTTTGAAATGCACACCATGGTGTATCACTCTTTAGACTCAAGGCAGTGGCACTGACAGAAGGAGCTATGAATCACAATCTACAAAACCTTCCAAGAGTATATAACATGGCACACTATAGCCAGCAAATGGAACATGTACAAATCCAGTCACCAATAATGTATACAACTGGAAACATACAAAATAAGTCATGATAAAGAATAATACCAGGTAGGAATCACAGCTGGTAACGGAGTCTTGAATCAGATATAATATTTGGTGAGAACAGAAATAAATCCATTTTGAACAACTGCCATAATCAAAGTATCCTGCCACATTGGGACTACCCAGTGTCATTGAAACTACTGGTGTAATTTTTACATTATACTTCACATAGGTTTTGAAGATCTATGATGAGCTGTAATCTTGGGCAGTTAGGATTTGCATTCAAATTCATCAAGCTGATGTACTTCTCCCTCTCTAACAACTCCGCTGGTATAGTTGCAGAAGATTTCTAGAATAAAGAGTAAATTGAACACAGTTAATCTGGTTTCATCTCAGTGGTCAGGCTCAAATGATAATCAAAATTTTGTAAAGTGCTATTAGTTTGGATTGCAGAAGATATGAAGATAAAATCTGAGGAATAACACCAAATTGAAAATGATCTGTCTAAAGTGTATATCTATGATTTTTTTGTAATAATATCCTTATTTTTTAAAGCTTTACTGATTTTATTACAAAGTCAGATATACAGAGAGGAGGAGAGACAGAGAGGAAGATCTTCCGTCCGATGATTCACTCCCCAAGTGAGCTGCAATGGCCGGTGCTGCGCCGATCTGATGCCAGGAACCAGGAACCTCCTCTGGGTCTCCCATGTGGGTTCAGGGTCCCAAAGCATTGGGCCATCCTCGAGTGCCTTCCCAGGCGACAAGCAGGGAGCTGGATGGGAAGTGGAGCTGCCGGGATCAGAACCGGCGCCCATATGGGATTCCGGGGCGTTCAAGGCGAGGAATTCAGCTGCTAGGCCACGGTGCCGGGCCCTGGTTATGATGACAGATCCAAATCAGAACAAATAAACCCATGATAACTGTGATAACCCTCGATTTTTTTCATTATGCACGTGCCAACAGTCTGTTGCACAAGGGAGGAGTCACTATGATGCCATTCCGTCATCTGTTGTTGTCCAAGTATTTCAGAAAATTCATATTTTCATTGACTGATATCGGGTTTCTTACTACATAATGCGTGATTTTTACTGCATTATTATATTGGCAAGCTATTTGTATATAAAATGGATGAATTAAAAGTTACTTGTAATTTCTGTGATAAAAAGCAATCATCTTCAGATAATGGGATTGGGGATAGAATGCAAGGTTAATGACTTACATCAGCTCTGCTGTGCGTTCCAGCTCTGATCTAACCTGGCGATGGTCTGACAAGAGCCAGCAGGTGTAGGAAGTGGGAATTCCGCACCAAGTACATTGATAGGAACCATTGCCACAACATATTACATTGAGGAAGGAAAATGAAACTTTAGAATATCATGAAGATATATATTTTCACATATCTTTTGGGTTATTGATAAAGGAAACACAGAAGTGAAATTTTCATACAATCTGTGCCAACTATCATGTGTATTGTTTTCCATGTGGTCCTCTCAAAGGCCTTAGGAATTCATGAGTGTTATAATGATAAAAAATTTATGGCAGACTAAAGTTTAATTCAGCCAGAAAGTGTACTTCAGGTTTAAAGGTTTATGCATTTATCTGAAGGATGGTGAGAGAATGAGTGAGAAAGAGAGAGTTTTTCCATCATCTGGTTCACATCTCAGATTCTCACAAAGACCAAGGTTGGCTGAAGCCAAGAGCCAGGAACTTCATTTACATCTCCCATGTGGATGACAGGACCAAATATTGGAATATATTCTACCATTTTCCCAGGTGTATTAGCAGATATCTGGACAAAATGCAAAATGTTTTGGACTTGGACCAACCCTGTAATATGGGTTGGATCATGATGGTGGCTTCAGGTGATGCACTCTTCACCTCTAATACATTTTGTATTTAACACTGTGTTTGGCAACCCCCAGAAGGATGCGTGCTTCCTAAATCCTGGAACCTGGGAGTATGTTAAAATGTATATGGAAAAGAATTTTGAAATGGTAGCAGGACTAACTAAAATTAAAACAGAAATTGCTGTGGTTTAGCCATGTGGTCAGATGCAATGATAACATTTATTTAAAAATGGAAGAAGTAAGAAGAAAAAAAACAAGAGACAAAGAGAAAGACCAGTCCAAGCAATGGGCATCCTAACAAAGAAGTTATCCATGATAAGACTGCAGAAAGAGAATCCTGAGCTAAGGAGTATAGTTGAATTTGATAGACTAGCAAGAACAAGGAGCAACTTCTTCTCAAGAAGCCTCCAGAGAGAACAGTCTAACATTCCCTGATGTTATTATAGGTACACCAGAGTCATTAACAGAAATTCGCATCTGTTTGATGTTTAGTTACCGAATCCGTGATTGCTAATTAAATGCTACTGGGGCCCAAAGGAAAATAAAGAACGTTCCTGAAAATTGGAAAAGAGATCACTATTCCCCAAGTGGTAGAAAGCTTAGCAAATCTCCATAAAGCAGAATCTGTGAAGGGGGAAATTGGGCATTGAGCTGATTTCCAAGTGAATTCTTGCTCTGTGGTAGCTTCTGCTACCTACCATACAATGTGAAAAGAAAGCTAGACTTAGATAAGAACAGTTAAGCAAACAAATCCATAAATCATTGGTTTGGGAAATAATCAACTGATCCACATTGACAAAAGCATTGAGGTAACGACATCTCCTGTTTCAAGTACAAGCAATGTACAGAGTCAAGGATTTGTGGCCAAACAATTGTTTGACGATGCCTGAAAAACTAACTTTAGAGTATTCAATCCCATGAAAGTCCCTTGAAGAGATTAGAATTTGATTCTTAGATGTTTTCAGTGATCTGGATGAACCCAAAATGCAAGGTGAGATTGGCTTGGCTGTGGGGCAGTACTGCCTTAGCTGGAATGCATCCCAGTGACAAACATAGGAGATCTGTAATAATATCATCAGAGCTGAATTCAGCTGAGCATAGCATGATTCATGCACTTGGACTTTATCCTCTATTATATAATATGTGAGCACAGTGGGATTATTCACTTCCATAAACCGGAGGAGGGAGGCAGAAAAGACATAAGCAGAAAACTAAGAGCATGAGAAAAGAGGAACCTAAAGTTGATTACTTGAAAGGATGGAGCAAGGATACATGAGCCAAAGATTGTGGATGATCTGTAGAAACTGGCAAGGACGTTTTTTAGAAATTTGAAATGAATCCTCCCTTAGAGTTTCCTAAAAGGAACTGTGATACCTTAATCATTTTAATCTAGCTAGTGGAAAATAAGACTAATTATATAAACAAGTGATACTTGTCCCAGCCATATAAGAATGGGTCCATATTGGGCCCGGCGCCGTGGCCTAGTGGCTAGGGTCTTCGCCTTGAATGCACCGGGATCCCATATGGGCGCTGGTTCTAATCCCAGCAGCTCCACTTCCCATCCAGCTCCCTGCCTGTGGCCTGGGAAAGCAGGAGAGGACGGCCCAAAGCCTTGGGACCCTGCACCAGCGTGGGAGACCCGGAAGAGGTTCCAGGTTCCCAGCTTCGGATCGGCGCAGCACCGGCCGTTGCGGCTCACTTGGGGAGTGAATCATTGGATGGAAGATCTTCCTCTCTGTCTCTCCTCTCTGTATGTCTGACTTTGTAGTAAAATAAATAAATCTTTAGAAAAAAAAAGAATGGGTCCATATTAAAGCATTCATGGATGTAACCCACATTAAGAAGTTAATTTAAAAAAGATTACATGATCAAATGTATTGAAGATGAAAGCCCTATCTCAATTCTGTTGAAATTCAATACTCATCTGTAGCAAGAACACTCATCAATAAAACTTAAACTCCAGCATGTCGTGGTGGAGCACCGAGTCCCAGTTGCTCTATTTTCAGTCAAGCTCACTGATACTGCATCTATGAACGCAGAAGGAAATACCTTGATTGCTGTAATTCCTGAAACCTTAATGTGGGATCCCGAATAACTTCTAGTCTCATGGCTTTAGCCTAGCGCAGTCCTGGATGTTGCACCTGGAGCCAGTAGAAATTCCATGGCTGCAGATGCATGCCTAGAGACTGTGTGTGAAATACTCCAGAGTTCTACCCAAGCTGGGGAGGAAGCTCACACTCTCAAGGCTTTTAACTCTGGGAATTCGATTATTTTCTCATAGACCTGCACAAAATCTCAGTGAAAAAAAAAAATCTGCAGAGAAATGTGGGTATGCATTGCTGGGAAAAGCACGCATTTGTAAACTGTCTAGAACAGTCCATTCTTTATGAAAAGGAAATCTCTCAAGGGAAACTACTGAACCAGAGTCTGATTTGAACTGTAGAATCTGATTTGAATTCCCCCTGCCTGATGTCTCACACAACTGGTTATAAATGAGTCACAGATCTGGGACTTTCCCCTCCTACAAAAATACACATTTAGTCAAAACAGAACAGAATATGTCCCGCAGTAATACCTAATTCAATGACATTTTCATATATATAGTGAGAATAAACTGGAAAATCTGCAAGAGACAGACATTATTTAAGTAGGTGTCTCTAGGGAAAAATAGAAAAAAATAAGATCAAAAGGAAAATGACGTCTGAATTCTATGGTTATAACAGTATATGCTTGCCAACTTCTAGCCAGTTCATATAAAATCTTACATCGACAGGCAACATACCGTGGTGCCTATTGTTTATTATGTCATGCCTGGATACACCACACACACACACACACACACACACACCCTGTGAATGATGGTAAAGACAAAAACAGCCAGTTTGATGAAGTGAAACAAGCATGACAGGCAGACCCAGTGTGACAGATTTTGAAAACATCAGATGTGCGGTTTGAAAATAGTTATATTTAACACAGCAAGAATAGATACTTTTGAAGTAATCTGCAGGATGAAAAATAGAAGCAGAGATGGAACATCTAAGAAATGATTTAAAATATGTGTTAACAACAACAAAAATGCTTTAAGAGGCCTGAAGATGCCTCTGTTCATTCATTGCTGCCGTGAAAACAGACTAAACTCACAGGCTGAAATTCAAACACACAGTGTCCAGGAAACATCAGGGCGACTCACAAAGATGCATAACATACAGGGGATATGAGGAAAGAGAAGATAAAGCAAGCTAACTATCTCAATTGTTTTAAATAATGGCGACAGATTTTTCCACCGTCAAAACACAGATCTACAAAAGTTCAGAGCATGTAAAACAGGGCAACTACTAAGAAACAGAAACAAACACAAACTCAAAAATTAAACACTTTTATATACGCATAACCTATTCAATTTGTAAAAAAAAACAGATTGAACAATAATATTAAAACAAATCAGGAAACATTTATCTACAGAGCTGCAGAGATATAAATGACATCTATTTGCCTTTAGAAACCATGTAAAAAGGGATCAGTTAATTATTGAAGTATTCAGTATGTGGTAAGTAGAAACAATCACCCATTCAGAATTTTACATCCAACAATATTATGCTGAAATGATTTTTTGATAAATTAAAAAGTTCTAAAAAATTGATTTTTATGATTTTTACTTGAAAGCTGGAGTTACAGAGATAGAGGGAGAGAGAGAGAATTTGCAAACTACTGGTTCACTGGTTTGCTGCTGGGCTGCCTTAAAGCTGGGAGCCAAAAGCTCCTTCCCACTCTCCTACGTGGGTACAGGGGCCCAAGGCATTAAACAATGCTGTGATGTTTTTCCAGGCATTACCTGCGGTCTGAATGAGAAGTGGAGTGAATGGGACCCAAACCATCACCCATAAGGGATGCTTGTCCTACAGCCAGAGGAATAGTCATTCTCTCCAAAAAATAAATTTTAGCTGCTTTGAAGGATATGGACAAAAGGAATTTTTCAAAAGAAGAGAATTATGCAGCAGCCATGCGTTTTTGATTGAAGGATCAGCTAGGGAAACAAATTATGAGTAAAATAAAGTTGTTTTCTTTCTTTTTCACTGATCTAATATGATTTTTAAGAAGAGTAGCACCAATCCTTTCATTGGGCAAATTAACTTAATTGTACCATATTGTAACAGGTGGAGGGATGAATGAATAACACCCTTTAATAAGGTGCATATCCAGTCCACAGATTAGTACACTGGTGTTGGAAGTACACTTACATGACTTGCAGATACTTACTGAACACTCCAGAGCATTCCTAATGTGCTTTCACACTAAACGGTGTTCTAAGGGAGAGAAAATTCAATTACGCAGTATAGCCATTTTAACTGGAAAAAGGTGAAATGGAGGAAATTGTTAAAAGGCAGCAAATCGTACAGGAATAACAGGAGATATTTATAACTGTGCCAAATACTGACTGAACTCCATCGATAGTTACTATAAATGTTATTGATCAAAATATATCATTTAAAAAGCAAACTATTAGGACTTTAAAAGACACAATTGTATAATATATGCTAGAATTTTATTTTCAACACAATGACGGAAAGATGGAAAGGAAAAAGAAATAAGAAGGCATATAGTATGCTATCAGTAGTCAAAGGGAACAAGGAACAATTGTAATTCAGACACGCACTGAAGACTGATGGACTGAAAGACTGAAAACTGAACTGCTCTCTGAATGTTCTGTTTCTTGCGATTTTATAGACCACCACTAATTCAGTGTCCACATTTTCTGGTCCCTTTTGTGGTGCATACTGACCCATGTTCAGTAAGTATGGAGAGCTAATCGTATTCAAATAGTAAATACATTTTTGTCTCATGGATCTATTACTAATATAATGTTGTATCTATATTGTTATAAAGAAATAACAGTGATTTGAGTATGTGTATATTATTCCATATAATGAATTTACCACTTTACCTTATGTTTACTATTTAACCTAGTTCTAATTTTCTATCTCATAAAATATCTCATACATTTTGAATGGGAATCTGTTCTTTTTTGGCTCTTTATGTAACAATCTTCCAAACACACAGGCATTTTGGTGTTTTTTTTTTTTTTTTTTTTTTTTTTGAGTACAGAAATCATGTTAACCTTAAGGTTGATCTCATCATATTCCTTCCTTATGTTTCCATTGACTTTCATATGTTTCCAAGACAACTGGCAAGACATTTATTTCCTTGAAGACCCTATAGATTGATGACCCTCTACAAGAAAACAGTCAAATTACCTTTTCCCATGAATCTTTCCTTGAGGCCAAAAAGAAAAGGACTTAGAGGGATTTCAGGATTTCATCCAGTGCTTCCTGCTCTTAAATGTCACCACTGAGTGACAAGCAGAGTCCCTGGGCACCTGACCCAGGTGAGCTAGCTGACTAAGATGTGATAGGTGATCCTAACACCTAAGAAGCTCCCTTGGTACACTGAGGGGTGCCTGGGTAAGATGGAGCCTTGTCAAAGATACCTGCTTGTAATCTGCCTTCATTCTTTTTTTAAAACCCTGACTTTGATTACTTGCTGCCAGTTCTGCAACCAGGAATATTCAATTGAGACAACAGTTTCTTGTTAATCTTGATAAGCAGGAGGAATCTTTTGTTGCTTATGACATAAGTGGAAGTGCCACTAGAAGGGGAAAGGAAGTTCACATGACCCATTCTGAAGTTTTTATTCACTCCATTCTTATTTCAGCAATTGTGTTCAATTCATCACTTGAAGTCGGAAATGTGTTGTATCTGTTGCAAATGACACATGAGAACAAAGACTGCCTTTCTACGTGGGAGACCACGATTGGCTTCCACCCAGTCAGTCTGGGTCAACACAAGTAGCAGACATTGGCCTTGTCTCTCTCTTCCCTCTTCCCCTTTTCCAAACTCCCCTTGTTCCTCCTTTTCTCCCTCCCAAAATAAATACAATACAATAACAATTTTTAAAAATGAGGGTTTTTAAAAACAGTGCAGGTGCTTGATGTAACCAATATTGCTGTTACGCACAGCATCCACATCCCATATCAGAGTGCCTGAATTTGGGTCCTGACTCCACCCCTGAGCCCCCATTCCTGCTCACCCTAAGATGCAGCAGATAATACATCATGTAGCTAGGTCGCTAAGCCCATCGGGTTAGCAGATTGAATGCCAGGCTCCTGATTCAGCTTATCCCAGCCCTAGCTGATGCAGGCCTTTGGGCAGTGACCAAATGTAGGGAGCATCTGTCTTTGTTGCTGTTTATCTGCTTCAGGTAAAATAGAAATTATAAAACAAAAATAAGAGCATCACAGCTTACCAGTTCTGGAGTTTGAATAAATAACTTATCTATGTTCTTTCTTTATATTCTTATTATAACGATCTTGTATTCCTGAACCAAATGAATGACATACTTTACAAAAAGAACTTCCAATTTATCAATTTGGAAAAGATAATATTCAAAACAGTAATCATTCAAAAAATCATTTCTAAATTTCCTTCTTGAACTTTATAGTATCGGGGAAATGTCTGACATTTATTCAGTTCTGTAAAAAAGGATAAATATACATTTTCAAACTACTAGGAAGCAATTCCATGCTTCATACAGTGGGTACAAGGCTAAGAGAAAATTATCCTAGAGAGAAAGAGATACACACACAAATGCTGACAAAGGGGAGAGAGAGATAAATGATAGATGATAGATGGACAGACAGACTGAAAACATTGAGACCGTGACCTAATAGATACAGACATGATAGAGAGCTATATAGCAATGATCGACTAATGATTATCTCTAAGAGTCTCTCTTTCTGACTCAGCACACTCTGGAGTGTAGACACATTGTCTACAGGATTCTAGAGTCGTCACTCATCTCCAGTTTGAGTTACTCTGATTTTTGACCTTCTACCTCAACTCCCAACTTGAAGTGACATGCTGAGCCACACAAGGCCAAATGTCCCTTTTCCTCCACATGACACATGCTAAATGAGACTACTGTGTCGCCTGTTAAAGGTTCTCTTTACTCCCACAGTTGAACTAGTCTAATTGGTAACCACTGGGCATTGTGCAGTAAGAGCAGCAGAGGGTTTCTTCCAGGCTGTCATGTTCCGCATCCGTTCCCACAACTCATGTAACATACACAGCTGGGCTGCCCTGAACTCTTCTGTACTTATGGACAAATCTAGAAAGACACGATTATAACTATTTATAATGGAAGCCCAGGAGATTTTCCATTCATATGGAACTCTACAAAATCACTATTTTTTGTTTTGGTATCAGTGCTGCAGTAAATAAGGAGAAGTTAACTGCTTCTCCACCACCAGCTACCCTCTTTGTGTGAAGAGTATTGGCTCATGGAGATTTGAGGTTTTTCCTTGCTACTTTCCCTAACCCAGAGAACATGAAAACAATCCCAGTTGTGTGTCAAGATGGACAGAGTGCAGTAATAACTTGATACATGTAACATTTTTATATTTAAAATTAACTAGTTGGTTATACCGACCAACGCCTAAATCTGGCACTGAGGTAGTGCACTGGTCTGTTCTCTATGCCTCTAAACCTGAGCCAAGGTGCCTTTATTTGCCTTTTGTCACCTTTTACAATACTTGAAACAGGCTTTTTGGGATACAGAGGCATCCTTCATCTTGCAGTTACAGGTTATAGTTCAGAATCAGAGAGCTCTGTGTTCCAGTATCTGTGTATTTCTCCTTTTGGGATTGACTCATTTCCCTGAGCATTATGGTCTCTAGCCACGACCATTTCGTTGCATCTGGTCAAATGTCATTCTTTTTAATGGCTGTGTTTATGTCACAGGTTAAATTTTACCAGAGCTTCTTCAAATACTGTTTTTTGTTTTTTAAATAGATGTTTCCATCTGTGATGTTATAGATTGTGCTGCTGTCAAAATCCCTTTTCTCATATACAATTTTCATGTCCTTTGGATATATCCCCATCAGTGGGATAGCTGGGTCATATGGCAGTTCAGTTTTCAGTTCTGTTAGCACTCTCCATAGTGACTCCCACAGTGGTTGTGCTAGCCTACACTCCCACCAACAATGAAGGAGAGTAGCTTTCTTCGCACATCCATGTCATTAGGTGTTAGTAGAGTTCTGAATGTCGGTCAAGCTCACTGAAGTTGTGTGGAACCGCAGTACGGTTTTCTTTGTATTTCCCCAACAGCTAGGAGCCTGAGCATCTTTTCCTATGCTTGTTTGCCATTTGAATTTGTTCTTTTGAAGAAGGTTTATTTCCTTTGCCTGTTTCTTCACAGGGTTGTTTGATTTCCTGTCACTAGGTTTCTGCAGCTCTTTGTAAATCCTGGATATCCTATCAGTTGTGTAGTGAGCTAAGATTTTTTCCCATTCTGTTGGTTCCTTTTTCACTCTGTTATCATGTGCTTTGCTGTACAGTAGTGTTTCACTTGGATGTAGTCCCATTTGTTTATTTTGACTTAAATACCTTTGCTTTGGTGTCCTTTCTAAGAAGTCTTTCCCCATTCTTACATCTTGGATAGTGCTTCCTATGTTTTCCTCTAATATTTTGATGGTTTTTTGGGTGTAGATTTAGTTCCTTAACCCATTTAGACCTGATTTTAGTAGAAAGTGTGAGGTACCCTATGTCGCCATCTTGCCTTCTTGTAGTTGTTAACTGTGGTTAATTGTTACTTCAAGAAGTTGCCTCTTAGTTCCTGTTTCTTTATAGCTGACCACCAACTTAGTCACTTAAAGCAACACAGCTTTCTTTTCTTAAATTCTAGAGGTCAGAGGTCCTAAAATCAATGTATGAAAACTTTTACACTTCTTCTGAGGACTCTACAGAAATTCCCATACCATTTGCAGGCTTTCCTCAAGGCAGCTCAGAGACTATCATTCAGAGATCCTTCCTCTAAACCCAAAGCCAGCAGCCAAAAGTCTTAAAACTCCCCTCTAATCTCCTCTTCTCTCAGTGGTAGAGCATGTGTAGCAGGGTATTTTAAGGTATATGTGGATATTGGCTCACTGGCAGTATCAAGAGGTACAACTCACCTACCTGAAACGGTCTCTTAAACTATTAAAAAACTCATCCTAACTGAGGAAATGTTGCATTTCCAAGTTTGCTTTTTTGATTGCAATTCATCTACTTGCTTATAAGCCTAGGGCAATGGGCATACTAACTGAGCAGGGACGGTCACTTCAGTGTAATTCTCAGGTCACGTATAAGCTGCAGTGGTTGTACTCCCTCATGAACATGCCTGTCTGTCATTGCTTTATTGCACTGTGTCTGCCCACCAGCTCCTCTGGGGAGATAGTTCTCACAGCCCATCACATAGGCCTTATCAGTTGCTTCTCATGAAAATCATCACAACTTGGCTCAGAGAATGTGTTCCTCTGTCTCTCATTCAAAGGGTCCACATATTGCACTCACTCAGATACCCTGTCTCAAAACCCCAGAGTTTCCAAGCATACTTCAACCATTTAATGGAACATGGAGTTTTAATAGAAACACATTTTCTTTCAAAAATATTTGAATCTCATGCTTCCAAGGCAACACAAAAGAATTCTTAGAGGATGCATAGCATGAAAATATATATGCAGAGATTCTTTTTGTGTGTGTGTTTCGGAACTATTTCATTGTACTTCCCATTGCTAATTTCCACTGTACAGATACCAACAATTTTGAAGGTGCTGTAATTCTGCCCACCGCAGCTGCTTTGATTCTGAAGTGCTTGTCTTAATTGCTTTTATTGGTCTCCCTAATGGAACTCTAAATTACTATGAATATTCCTTTAACTGAGTCCAGAAATCAACATTTAAACAAATGTTTTATACAGTTATTTTAGCTATAAATCTAGAATAGTGCAGAGCTGATTTAAAAAATATAAAAACAAGTATGATAGCATGAGAGTTAACTATCAGCTAAACGACCAAATGACAATCACAGGTAGCCATGGTAGAAGGGACAACTTACATATTCTGGAAAATGTTCGGCATTAACTTCACAACATGGCTGTTACTACATTTTAACCTTTTGCTAAAAGTATTAATTAAATTTTCTATACATAAGAGGCACTGCTTGGCCTGCCCCTTGAGTTGGACAGCAGTAATGTGTTTTTGTGCACATAGTCATTCCGATCTTTTCTGTTGTTGTTGTTTTGAGGCTGTTAAAAGAGAATTTTTGCAAGCACCAGGCATGGGTAGGAGTTATTCAGATTAAAGGAGAGGACAAATAAGGAGGAATTCTAGGGACAAGGCATGCATTTCAAACACTGGCCTAAAGCTACAGCTAAAGAACTTTTGTAGGGAGATGCCATAGTGTATTAAAAGGAAACATGGGGCCCAGTGTGCTGGCCTACTGGCTGAAGTCACTCCTCGCCTTGCATGCTCTGGGATCTGATATGGTTGCTGGTTCTAATCCTTGTGGCACCACTCTTCCCATCCAGCTCCCTGCTTGTGGCCTGGGAAAGCAGTGGAAGATGGCCCAAGGCCTTGGGAACCTGCACCCATGAGGGAAACCCAGAAGAGGCTCCTGGCTCCTGGCTTCGGATCGGCACAGCTCCTGCCATTGCAATGATCTGGGGAGTGAATCAGCGGACAGAAGATGTTCCTCTCTGTATATCTGACTTTGTAATGAAAATAAAATAAATGTTGAAAAAAATAAAATAATAAAAAAAGAAACATGAAGAAGACCAGGTAAAATAAACCAGCTGAGGTGATTCTCGGCAGAAAATACAAAACAACTCAGTCACACTGGGTGCTGGAGACTTACACTGGACAACATCAAGTAAGGATATCACATGAGGGAGTCAGCTCCCTGGTCCCTTCCCATCATGGACCCCTAGAGGCAGAGTGACGATTTAACAAGGTCATGTGGGCCCTACAAGGACCATTACATCCTTGATTCTATAGGATAGGGTTACAAAGATGGCAGTAATCTCTAGAGAATAACACAAGAAATCTGGGTACAAAGATAAGTTCTCTCACCCAAATATTACATAATGACAAAGACACAGTGAAGTCCTTGGAGGGCAAGTGATGTAGTGGAAAGAATGTGGCATTCAGTGCTTGTAGATATTTACCTGTTTTAGTTTGGATTTCTATATACTTCTACATACTTCTGGGGAATATTAAGGGATGTACATATACAATTTTACGTACTGACCAGCGCAGCCTTATTGCGCCACCTTAACCTTTGTCATTGCCGAGTGGCAAGATCATCTGCAATCCTCTCTTCTAGTTTTCGTGAAGAATACATACCATGTTGTGTGAGATGATGTCACCCTAACGCGAACAAGAAACCTGAACCCACCTGTCCTGAGCATCTGCAAGCTCTGAACCTGTTGGCAAACTTTTCATCCACCTGACTCTCTTATCCTTCCCAGGCTTTAAAAAGAAACAAACAAACAAAAGAAAACAAACAAATTTTAATGTAGAAAGTGAAAAGAAAGTGACTAAATCACTTTCAACTTTTTTCTTTGCCTCTAAAGAACAGGTTAGATAAACCATGCGATGTATGCGAATATCTGATAAGAAGTGCTAACTCATAGTATTTTTATAATTGTATACAGAGCGAAAAATCTGTTGAATATTCAGAAACTTTGTGATCATTTTTTCCATTAAAATATCACCTCTCAATGACTGGAAAGCTTATTAATAAGATCATGCCCAAAAAGCTTCCATGTGTATCCCAGGGATAATGAAGACATGCTCAACCTACAGCTCATCTGCTTTATCACAGCAAAACAAACTCACTCTGAGATGCTGAAGTAATTCCACCCGCTGCTCTAGAGTTTCTTTGCGTGGAAGCCTGCTGCCCAGGGGCACCTTGAAGATGAGTGAATTATGGAGGTCCCTACAGGTGATGCTGCAGCAGCCCCGCCTCCCCACGTAGGCTCACTCTAATTTCCTGGTTGACACTAATTGAGTTCGAAGTTCAACTGTGTTTATGTCTCCTTCTCTAATGAGAAGTTGGTATCATATATTCTCACTCCTGGATTTTTGTCTGCTGTGTAGGCATTTCTCAGTCACACCTATTGTGACTTTCAATTTCCTTATCCGGTGCCCTCTTTAATGTTCTGTATTATGAAGCCTGAGACCCAATTTAAGATAAATGCATCTGGCGCAGTTCTCTGCAGGTGCAGTTAAAATGGCCTCATTAAGTCGCATTTCTTGGAGGCAGGTTAAGTTCTATGGTAGACACCAGGGAGCAGTTTGTTTTGAATGATCATGCATTTCTGTCAGGAACTGCCTCTGCTCAGAGAATGAGAGGAAGACCTTCCACTCTGTCCCTGCAGTTCTTTGTTGTGTAAATACTCAGGAGTCCATTGAACAACATGTCACAGCCAGGAGTACCAAAAGCATTAAAATTTATTCCACAGCCCAGCACAATGGTTTAGTTGACTAATTCTCTCCTTTCAAATGCAGTGACCTGATATGTATGCCTGTTGGCATCCTGCTGCTCCACTTTCCAGTGTAGCTCCCTGCTTGGTACCTGTGAAAGGAGAGGATAGCTCAAAGCCTTGGGCCTCTGCATCCATATGGCAGACCGAGAAGAGGATCCTGGCTCCTGGCTTCAAATCACCTAAAATCTGGGCATCATAGCCACTTGGGAAGTAAAACAGCAGACTATCTTCTGTCTCTCTCTGTGTGTAGATATGTCTTTTCAACAAAATTAAATAAATACTTTAAAAAGCATTCCAATGAGTACATGACAAAAATCTCTCTCTCTCTCTCTGTCTCTGCCTCTCTTAGCATGACCTTTGGAAAAGCAATCAAGCATGAGGTGTGATGGCTCAGTGGATAAATCCTTGCCATGCCACGGCTGGGATTCCGTTTGGGTGCTGGTTTGTGTCTTGGCTTCTCCACTTCCCATCCAGCTCCCTGCTTGTTGCCTGGGAAAGCAGTACAGAATGGCCCAAAGCCTTGGGACCCTGAACCCTCATAGAAAACTTGAAAGAGGCTCCTGGTTCCTGGCTTCAGATCGGCTCAGCTCTGGCCATTGTGGGCCCGTAGTGGGTGAACCAAGGAGTGGAAGACCTTTTTTTCTCTGTATCTCTTCCTCTTTGTAAATCTGCCTTTCCAGTAAAAATAAATAAATCTTTAAAAATGGTGTCTTATGCAAAATGTGAAGAAGAGTTATTTTGGTTAAACCATTTTATTATCATGAAATTAAATAACACAGTAGCTAGTATTATTGTAGCAGGCCTGGTTCCCAGGATGTTACAGAGTGACACAATTCATTCCTGCAATAAGGAATCAATAGCCTCACTGATTTCACTATTTACACAGCTATGGGAACTGAAGTACACCTGCCAATGTCACAAACTAATGTAATAAAGGCCTATGCCTCATTCATTTGTCCCTCTCTGCACTGGTTCAGCAGGTGATGTTTGAGACCCTTCCAGAAGCTCTGGGGTTTCCAGGGGTCAATGTGACAACCATTGATATGTAGAGTGGATGGAAGATTGTCAGTGAGACCTGCATGCATCCATGCAACCTGGCTACACTAGTCTACTCAAATTCCTCCACTCATGTCTTTGTCTATACTTTCTCTTTGAGCATGTCTTTCTCATCCTCTTTTGCCTGGAAAATTGTTGGCATATTTTATGTCTTCATTATGAGCAGAATATACTATGAAAACCTCAAAGTTGATTTGTTCCTCAGTAAATTGTGACCACTTTCTTCCATCCATTGATTTCATATTGAATTACTCTTACTTCCTTATGGATACTACTCTGCCTACTAGAACATGAACTTCTTCAGAGCAAATACTACCTTGGTTGCATCTGTTTCCTAGATGTAAACCTAGAAGAAACGACCCAGGGAACTTTGGCAAATTCTCACTCGCACCTTCAACCTAATAACGAAGAGAGATTCTCCAAAGAAGGACATTATTCATTTGGGAGCAATAAAGCACTGAAATAAGAATATGCATGCCACAGTCAATAAGAGCATAGTCAGAGATGGAGACAATGAAAAGCTTTTAAAGGGAATAAGTAGGAAAATTGCAAATGATATTTTGAAAAAATAATCTTCTATCATATAACTTAAAAGTAAGTGCCCAATTGAGGTTGAATAGATACTTATTGAATATCATGTCTAAGACTTATTTGTTTTGCTTATGAGTCATAATTATGGAGGGAGACACACACAGAAAGAGAGATATTTCATCTGCTGGTTCACTCTACAAATGGTCAGAAAGACTAGAGAGCAGAACCCATCTGAAGCCAGAAACCAAGAGCTTTATCCAGGTTTCCCACAGGAGGGCAATGGCTAAAGGACTGTTGCTGTTCTCCACTATTTTCCTTAGTGAAAGGAAAGAGCAAGATCAGAAGCAGAACAGCCATAACATGAAACAGTGATCAAATGGGATATGGCTTCACAGCTGGAGGATTTGTGCCCCAGGCCATTGCAATGTTCCCAAGCTTGCATGTTTTTGTTGTTTGTTTTTGTTTTGATATAACTTTGCACTTGCTCCTGGTGTAAAAGTGTGATTCTTGAAGATGTAGCTGAAAGTTTTGAATACCAAGTAATTTTCACATGAGAATGCTAAATTCAAGCCCTCCTAGCTGTATTTGTTTAAAAGGATTTATTGAAAGAGACATAAGGTACTCCATTTTGATCCTGACAAGTTTCACATTATGCACTAAA
Organism: Ochotona princeps; assembly: GCF_030435755.1. NCBI lineage: Eukaryota > Metazoa > Chordata > Mammalia > Lagomorpha > Ochotonidae > Ochotona > Ochotona princeps. The sequence goes on along the minus strand of NC_080836.1, from coordinate 6,346,541 downwards.
CTGACCTTCTCAATGTCAAAGACTTGGAAAAAAGAAAGATCACAACCCTCTCTGTTTGGGTGTGGAGATCATTTCTTCAGAAGATCTTGCTTCTCTCTACATATTTCACTTGAGATAATCAACATCATTTATCCCTTTGTATGGGGTTTCTCTTTGACAACTCCAGAGGCAAATCCAAGCATTCAAATTTGGTCCCACCCATTGCATTAAACACATACCTCTTCTAGACCCAGTATCTTCATTGCAGGTAGGAGTGAGAATGATTCTCTCCACCTGTAACTGAGTCCCCGGTGCTAAATAGCTTTAAAAATGAGCTATTTCTTAAGCTCTTTCAAAACAACATGAAATGCAGAGCAAATTCATTGATTTCTAAGCATCAAGGAAGACAAAACATTTTGTTAGCCTCCCCACATAAATACAGCAAAGATTCTCTTTAACTGATTTGGTTTTCTTAAAGTGATGTCAGACTAAGACCACATCCCCATGGTGGACATCAGGCCTGGTGGTTAAGATGCTCACACGCCATGTCAGAGTGCCTAGATTCAATTGCTGGTTCCTGCACCTGACTTTAGCTTCTCACTAATGAGAACCCTGAGGCCCATCACCGCCCATAGGAAGCTCTATACTGAGTTCCTGGCTTCTAGTTCTAGCTTCAGTCCACTCTCAGGCATTGCAGGCATTTGGGAAGTGAATCAATGGGACAGGAAAGTAGACAAATAAATAGACAGACATAAGATAGATGCGTAGATATAGATGGATTTATTTTTTCTCTCTTTCAAGTATCTATTTTTTAAAGGTAAATCCTGATCTAGATAAAGACTTTATTATAAATGTTGCTAGCACTGGAAGGAAGTTACTACGACAAGGGAATTTTGACAATAGGAAAATTGCATGTGTCTTAAAGTTTTGGTCAGAAAAGGACTTTGCTGTCACAGGGAGGCATCCACCAGGTGGAAAGAATATGATGGTGTGTAAGCAAGCAGGGCAAACCAGGGCCCTGTGACTGCACTACGGAGTGGAAGATTTCACAGAAGGCACCTCTCCTCAGGAGTGTTTACACAGGGGCTGTATGTGACCTCAGCAGCCTGGGGGGAGGGGAGAAGCTCAACTAATATTAGTCACCATCTATGTCCAGATTGCTCATTTGGACCACGGCCATTCAGGTCTTCTTTTGAGGCAGACAATGTGAATTTGGTGAAGGCTGGGACCTGATCCTAGGTGAACAGGGATGCTTTAGGGTTGGATGAGCCACACAGATCTTTTTCATGATCCAATAGAGGATGAGAGAGTTCCTTGTCACTTTTCCTATGTGTGTGCAGCAGGGTGAAGTTCAGCACCTTCAGACAGAAATCTTTCTCCTAGAAGCTCTGTAGGCAGAGCACCTCTGGAGTCAACATGTGGGATTTGGTTTCCTACGGGGTCAAGCTACTGGAAAGCTACAGAGGACAGCAGTGGGCATTTTCAGCAGGGGTTTTGGGAACAGGCAGGAGGGAATGGAAAAGCAAATGACAAGCGGAGCTTGTCACTCTGTCTCGCTCTTTACTAACAGCAGTTTCAGGTGTGTGATGACACAGAGAGTGAAAACAGAGACCCTTGTACCCCTGGAGACTGACCAATATGGGTACAGTGGAGGCCCGTTCCCTACACAACAAGCCCGGCCACCAAAGGACACTCAACACATGTTTCCATATGAGTATGCCCTGACAAAAATGTATTGCTGGAAATAAAAAAAAAAAGAAAAGAGTCATGTTAATACAGCAACTTCCAGTAAATCAGCTAATGAATTCCCAATTACATTTTCCCATTATATTTTTTTCCTCATGGTATCCAAATGTTGACTGATGTCTTCACATGAAAATGGGGCTTCATGCAATTGTGGTACTCAAGGTAGCTCCAAACGGGGAGGGCTTGCTTGGTGTTTCCTTAAAATTAACTATAGTTTCCCCAATATTAATTGTTAATGTCTGTATTAGGGTGACTGGACACCCCTTTGGAGTCAGAGTGCTGCTTGGCGCTGCTTCCTGCTGCAGGAGCATCCTCCTGGATGCTCGTTTCTGCCACATCTCTCACTTTCTGTACCTGTGCTTCTTATGTGAGAGCCAAATTGAACTGTGTGGCACTGCCCATCAATTTATTCACTCAACAAACACTATGTGAAGACGTGCTATGCATGAAGTGATTTTACAGGTGCTGGGATGCATCAGTAAATGAAGTGTGGACATTTTTCTTTGTCCTCACAAATCTTATTTTGCAGGGATGGTAGACTGTCTACAGTAAACACAAGAGTAAATGTGAAGTCCTTGTAAGTGCTTGGTGTGCGACACAGAAAGATGTGGAATAACCCTGGAAGGGGGCAAATAAAATTTTCTGTGTGTATCAAACAGAGTGTAGGCCAGTGAGCCTGAAGTTCCATCCCCAAGACCAGGTAGCCGGCAGGTGTTTCTAGTAAGTACTGAGGAGGCAGTCTCACTAGCAGTGACAACAACCTTCACTCTGTATGTCCTGGATGAGTGCCTTCCATCCATCCTGGGTATCAATGCACTTTGTATTACTGTTGGGAATATCTGAAGCAGGGTATTCTTAAAGGAAACAGTCCGGTTTGGTTCACATGGTGTTCGGAAGGCCACATATGATGATGCTGTTCTTGTCATGAGTGTCCTGAGGCAGCACAGGACATCACATGGACAGATATGGGGAGTGCCTATAAATGTCCCCTCTTGCTCCTTTCTGCATGGAAAGCTACCAGAATTCAGTTATGGAAACTCTAGTCTAGGAGAGACAGCTCTTCTAGTCCTTTTGTCCTCCCAGGTTCCCACCTCTAAATCCACCATAGTTGGATTAAGTTTCCATTCTGATTATAATTAAATTCCAACATACAAAGCCTCAAGGGTCATATTCAAGCCATCTTCATGCCATGGCATCTCAGTAATACTATTATCTATAAACCACAAAATCACTGGCACCTCATCTGGATACATGGTACCTGAAAATGGAGCAGGTGGTTTCCTGAGAGTATGATGAGAGCAGAACCCCAGCCTGTGTCTGCCTGTGCCAGAGTGGGCCAGATGGAAATCAGTCATTTCCAAGCCCCAATCTGCTCCCTACAGGCCAGCACAGACCCCTGTGTCTGGGGCTCCCATCTCTTCTGGCAGCTCTCAATGTGATCAAGCATATAATGAACACTTCCATTGAGCAAGCTGCCATTTGCTAAAAGGAATCATTAACAAGTGGAACAAAAAGAATTTACTGGAATATATGAATTTAACATATTGTGCAAAGGTCAAAATTGATTTTGCAAACACTGATGAGACGGTTTTATAAAATTAAAGCCCAGAAAACCATGGCAACATGAGCACAGAAGATAAGACATCTATCCAGCGGTCTGTTGCTTTTGCTGGAAATGCGTTAATTTTCAGTTTTACTTCAATTCTTTGTAGAAATTGTGCCTGAAGGAACTCCTTAATTTACATGTCATGTGACCATTGGAGGCAAAGTAAAGGTTGCAGGACTGAAAAGCTGGGCAGGTCCTTGGAGAAGACTGAGGCCAACCAGGAATGTCTGAACCCGATGTACTCAGGCACTGGTTAGCATGATAGTGACTGTCTGCAAGCAGGAATCAATCTTGCTGTAAACACAGATATCAGAAAAAGCAGAGCATTCAGAGAGTCTAACACTTGGGCTTTGACCTCCAGGCTGTGGACAGAAAAAAAGGCTCATTTCACACTGGAGAAGCAGGGTGCAGTTTTCAAGTTTTCAAAGGTTATTGTCACCTCTTTCTATCACCATTTAGTCACATATAAGATGATGAATATGTTAACCAATGTGATTCGATCACTCCAACTTTGTGTGTGGCAGTCATTCCACCTGTGTGTGTGTGTGTGTGTGTGTGTTTAAACACTTAAACAATACCATCACTTTATTCCTTATAAATGTGAGGGCACTTCAAAAATTATCAAAAATGAATTAAAATGTAAGTTTATTTTGTCCCCATTTTTTGAGATCTATTTTTTCATAATACACACTGTGAATTTTTAAAGACTATTATATAATTATAATGCGCATATATCCAGTAAGAAAAACAATTTCTAAAATAGGGCACACATATCCCTTAACCTGAAAATGTTCAACATGTCAACACAATGTATTATACACAAATATAAAATCTTTCAGTTAAATTCATATTACAGAAAAGGGAAAGAAAAAGAAAAGAAGTCAACTCTCCTTTTTTTTTTTAAGATTTATTTATTTTATTACAAAACTGGATATACACAGAGGAGGAGAGACAGAGAGGAAGATCTTCCGTCCGATGATTCACTCCCCAAGTGTGCTCGCTGATCCGATGCCGGGAACCAGGAACCTCTTCCGGGTCTCCCACGCGGGTGTAGGGTCCCAAAGCATTGGGCCATCCTCGACTGCTTTCCCAGGCCACAAGCAGGGAGCTGGATGGAAAGTGGAGCTGCCGGGATTAGAACCGGCGCCCATATGGGATCCCGGGCTGTTCAAGGTGAGGACTTTAGCCGCTAGGCCACGGCGCTGGGCCCAGAAATCAACTCTTCTAACCTCATCACAGTAGCATGTCACTGTTCATTTCCTCTTCTTTATGCACGCGTTTTTGTTCATCTGCGAAATGCTCTTGCTACTGATCTTAGTTTATAGGATTTGTGGAGTCCATATTGCCAACATTAGACTGAGAGTCTGGAGTGCCACGTGATGGCAGACAGTAGCCTTTCTGAAGTCAGGAAGTTTAACTTTGACTGGCACCCCACTATCTTTCAGAACTCTGTGGCATGGCTTCTGTCAGTTCCTTAATGTTAAATGCTTCAGCAATAAACCCTGTCTCAGGAACAAGCAGAGTTTGCATGATTATTAATGAAAGTCACACAAATTCTCTAACATTCAATCGTTTAGATATTAGCAAAAAGCACATTCCTGCTAAAATCTATGAAATCATCATTAACAGAATATGGGTGGCAGCAGTTTTTCCACATAAAATGGAAGGTACAGCCAACCTTTCACACTCTGTGTATGCTAAGCCCAGGGATTCCTATCAAATACCCTTGAGACTTTAAAAAAAAAAAAAAGTTATAACTGACTCCCTGAATGGACCTGGCCAAAGCAGGAGTCGGAAATCGACCGAGGCCTCCCACACGCGCAGCAGCGTCATACTGCCTTCCAGGGTGTAGCTCACCAGAAGCCTGGGGCGAGAGTCTGAGCTGACCACAGGCAATCCGAGCTGGGCTACAGGGACCTCTACAGGGAGCTCGTCTGCTAGGCCAGACGCGCATCCACTGAGACTTCTAAGCTAGGTTTTTCTCCAGCCTCTTGAGTGTACTGGTTCTGCCCCAGATGAGTCGGAAGTGCTGAGAAGTCAATATCTTAGAACGTAGCTGCACAAGCAGTGATGCAAAGGACACAGAAATAGCCGTTTCTAAGGCCCTTGGCTATGGCTCCTTTCCCGGCCTTTCTCCCTTTTTTGGTCTTCTTTCTCTGATCATTTCTCAAATACCTTGTACAAATCCCTGTCTCAGGGTCTATCTAGTCTAAGGGAAACCCAAAGCATAATGAATATTAGAAATGGTTAACGTTGCGAACGGTATTTCTGGCAAACCATGTTAAGTCTCCACCTACAAGCACCAGCATTCCACTTGAGTTCTAGTTCATGCCCTGGCTTCTGATTCTGCTCCTGTGCCAGGGAGGGCAGTGGAAAGCGGCCCCTGCCAGCCACGTGGGACCCTCAGATGGATTTGTCCTATCCTGGCTGAAGCCTGATTCAGTCCTGACCATTTTCTGATTTAGGGGACTTGAATCCAAGTGGAACATTCTGTCTCTCTGTCAAACAAATAAATCTTTTAAAAGATGGTTAATATATTTTTTTCATTACTTATGTTCTTTTTTTAGGAATATAAATTATAGCAATCACATAGTATTTAATTGAGGGAAATCTCATGTTATAATCCTATAAACTCAGGCATTATATATTTTCATAATTCTAATATTAAAAATACTGCAATAGACCCAGCACAGTAGCCTAGTAGCTAAAGTTCTAGCCTTGCACGCACTGGGATCCCATATGGGCACTGGTTCTATTCCTGGCACCCTGCTTGCCAACCACCTCCCTTTTTGTGGCCTGGGAAAGCAGTCAAGGACTGCCCATGGACTTGAGGCCATACACCCCGTGAGAGATCTGGAAGAGTTTTTGGGCTCCTGGCTTTGGATCTGCTCAGCTCCAGCTGTTGGGACCGCTTGGGGGAGTGAATCAACAAACGGAAGATCTTCCTCTCTGTCTCTCCTCCTCTCTGTGTATCTGACTTTACAATAAAAACAAATAAATATTTAATAAATTAATAAATTAATTACAATATTGCCTTATTGGTCATTGTTTTTCTATATCCATATATCATATGATTTTTATAAAATTATGTAATTCCCTTAGATACATTCTTAAATAAGAAGTGACTGTTGAACGAAATATACTTTTAAATAGTTCTTCGATACATCAAAACTTATTTCAAGCAACTATTCCCTGCATGCTATAGTCATTTAAAAATCAAAGTAGATTTTAATTCTTCATGTAGCTATTTTTACAAAGTTCTGATTTCATTTAATTTGTACTTATTTCAGAAAAGGAATCCCTTGCCTATTATTAACTTGAATTTGGGAAACAGAACAGCACAGTATTTAAGAGCCCTAAATTGGGAATCAATTAATTACATCGCAGTGCTGCCTCTGAGTTTATTTTGCCAGTTATTCGATTCAACCTGAGACCTTCTTGAGAAGACCTGTTGGGAAGTTGTCAACCACTGCCTTGTAGAATCTGCCATTGCTGTTTTTCCACTTCCTCAACATAAGGTTGATTTCTCTCAGTGGCATTTGTGATGGAGCTTACTTAGTAGGATGGCAATTGTGTCTTTTGCGGCATTGCAGTTTGCTCAGATTGTCTATACCAAGAGCAGTGTAATAATTGAACAGTTCAGAAATATGAAAACACCCAGATGATTCTCCATCAAAAAAAAAAAAAACATAAACACAAGGGCTGGGATTGTGGCATATCAGGTGAAGCTGCCATCAGCAGCACTGCTACCTAATTCAGCTGCCTGCTAAAGTGCCTGGGAAAGCAACAAAGCATGGCTCAAGTCCTTGGGATCCTGCACCCATACGGGAGACCTAGATGAAACTCCTGATTTGGCCTGATACAGCCCTGGTTGCTATGGCATGTTAGGGAAAAAACTAGTGGATAAAATATCCTTATTCTCTCTCTCTATTTTTCTGTCTAAACACACACACACACACACACACACACACATCCATTTTTCTCTGAAACTGCCTTAATAAACATATCTCCAAAGGAAAATAAATATAATTACAGCTATATCATGAAAATATTGAGTTCATTGATCACCTATTATGTGCAAAAGTTTCATACAAAATAAATTCAGCCATGAAGATGCTGCAACAAATTAATAATGGTCATCTTAATTTCTGGTCATAATATGTTGAATAGTGTCCCTCCAACGAAATGTACTCTCAGCACCTGAAGATGTGACATTGTTTGAAAACGCGATATTGCACAATTAATTAGCTAAATCACTTGAGATAAAACTGCCTTTGATTTAGGGTGGTCCTAAATCTGACTAATCTAGTCCTCATTAAAGAGCAGAGGGCACACAGGTGCAGAGAAGATGAACGTGTGGAGGTGACAGCATGTGGTGATGTATCTGTCACAGGCCAAGGGAAGCTGGAGGAGGAGAGAGCCTGGCTCTGCCAGCACCTGGACTTTGCAATTCCATTCTCTAAAGCAACAAGACAGCAAGTTGCTATTTGTGGCATGAAGTTCATAGTGATTTATTCCAACAGCCCCGGAATCCAGCAAAACAAGACCAGAAACCAGTGCTCTCAGCACATGGAGCCTTGGTCTCCAGGCTGGAGGAACGAGGATGCCCTGGCTTAATGGGGAAAGCATTGCAGCTCAGGTTGTAAGAGGTGGGCAGCAGGTACCCATCAGCCATGCAGATCATAAACTCCTAATCACCCCATCCACGGTAATCATAGTGTGTGAAATCTTCCCAGTCCCAAATTCCAACACAGCAGCCATGTTAAGGCAAAAGCCACCAGCAGCTGACATTGCGCCTCTTGCTCTCATGGCCTGACAGAGAGAACGCCACAGTCACTGACTGAGCAGTCACCCATCTCACCCAGGATTCCACTTCGCAGGAGAAGCACAGGCTCCAGTCTCATGGATGCTTCTGTATGACTCTTTGAAATACTCACAGATTTTTCTCATTTCTTACCTGACAAGTCTCTTTTGACCACTTTGTATTCTGGGTGTTAATCTTCTTTGGAAATGTTCATTTTGCAAATGTTCTCTGCCATCCCAGCAGTTCTTTCTTCACTTTGTTAATTGCTTTCTTGGCTGTGCAGACACTTCCTGATTTACTATAATCCCATGTTTTTGCTTTTATCACTTCTGCTTGATTAAAAAAGGCATTACTTATACAATGTTTCCCCTGCAGACCCCTGAGTAGATTGATAATTTGTGCCTTACTGTGCCTTATATCTAGAGTTTTTTGTTCCATTGTGTGGTGAAAAGAGGGAACTTTTGTTAACCTATTCAATGTCGAAATCCACTATTCCAAAATGTTAAGGAGATTGTCCTCTTTCCAGGATAGTTTTAGCCATGTTGTCAATGACTTTGGTTGGTTCAGTGATTTGAGTATTAAAACGTCACTTTCCACCAAAAATGGCAAGATGTATTTGACTCACGATCCAGTTTTATTCTAAGTGTGGGTTCCATGATTTAAATTTCTTACAATTTACCAGAGATTACAAAATGATCTTATTTTGCTTATTATTGTAATATATCACATGCTTTCTTTCTCTCTGCTGCCTTCATTAGTATAGTGTGAAGTAGTTAGGTAGTAAAGCTAGAAAATTTCCCAAGTCACCCATCTCAGAGCTCAGGATGAGGCTCCTGCTCCTGGGTTGGACCTGGCTCAGTCCTGACCACTGCAGTCATCTGGGAAATGAATCAGCAGATGGGAAGTCTCGTTATGTGTGTGTGTCCCCCTCTCCCTCTCTCTGTAACGGTGGCTTTCCAAAAAAGAAGCAAATCTTTTCCTATTTTTTAATCATTAAAGTTGGATATTGTTTGATGAGACTTAAGAATCAGAACTCTACCCAGTTACTCTGTTATGCAGATGCCCCTAATGGCAAAGTGATCATTGCACCAGAGGCCAGCCCCTATCACATTTTTTACTTACAAAATCCATGTTCATAATATTTTCAAACAGAATACAATTATGTTCATTTAGGGAATGAATCAACAGATAGAATATTTCTTCCCAATTCTCCCTTTTTATGTGTGTCTGTGTTTGCTTGCCTTCAAAACAATGTAAGAATAAATAAATGTAATAACTTACGAGTTGTGACAGGGCACCTTGTTCTTTGGAGAAGTTTGTTTCCTGAGTTTGTGCCACATTTGAATAACATTTTTGCAGTGACTTCCTGAAGCTCACAGAATACTGAACAAGCACAGTTGATGCCTGATGTACTCAGGCTGAAATTATGGAGACAGAAATGTTCAAGTGAACTTGACCAAGTAGATTGCACTGTAGCACTGTAACTACGACAAATGTTTTGGTGGCATTCTTTTGGATTCTTTTGTAGACAGATGCTCAATTTTTACAAAGAACTGGTTAACAATTCTGAAAACAACTTAATTCCCAAGTTCAGTTTAAGAGTGAAGGAGTAAAGCAAGCTGACACTTGCCACCATCTTGTCAACAAGAGAAGCATCACACACAGAAGACTGAGGGAGTAGTTCAAAACCAGATTTTCCCATGTCTATCATCAATGAATCATGATTGGTAGGCACCAAGGGGGAACAACTAAAGAGGTGCCTCTCAAAAAGCTATGTGGGATGGCAGGCAAATGTTTGAAATGATCTGTAAAACATGGGTTTAGTGTAGAGCAACATTGAGAAAGTCACACCTACTGTTCCGACTTCCTGTATCCTCTCTAGATTTCTGTGTATTTAATAATAGTCATCAAACTGGCATCATGTGTTTAACATTACTATCAGGACCTTGGGACCTGCAAAAGGTAGAGGCATCTGTCCTAAGGATCCCAGTCTAGTAGACTGTGAATCTGTTATAAGACTGTTATTCTCTGTGCATTCAAAAGGAACTTTTCAAGCAGTGGAAAATAATTGAAAGCTCCTACAGAATAATAAGCCAGAAGAAATCATCCACTGTCCGTGACAGCAGGGTTGGAGGCCAGGCCTTCCTTGATCTTCTCAATGAGTGCCCAGTGCTGAAAAAGGCTGTGCATTTGCTACAAACAACACAATACAATTATAATAATAAACACATTATCATATTAACATATTACACATTAAAGTGTAATTAAAACATTGCATGTTGGAGACTGCAATGTTTCTTACACAAGGCTAACACAATTTAATTACTTTCCAGATTGAATCACGATGACAGAGTTCACTATCCTAGCCCAGATTCCCTAATGGAAAGACTGAGAGGCCAGGATGCCAGGTGAATCTCCCAAGATCACTAAGTTAGCTACTGTTGCCCTGAGACTCCGATGCAAGAATTCTACTCACATGAATACAATTTCTGTTCCACAGAGAGTGCTTCAAAAATTGTCAGGGGCAATTCAGTATCCTAAACTATTTCACAAAATCATAAGCAAAATGCCAAAGGGACCATACTAAAACACATATGAGTAAAGTTCCTGCCTCTGAGCTGCTCTGGAGTTTCTACAGAGCTGAAATCTGACTGATTTGTTCTGAGTCCCATGTGTGTGGATGCGGGGAGAGCTCGAGGTCAGCACAGCCTGGGTGCCACAGTAATCAGTGAGAACTGGACAGCCACAGAAGATGTCAGAATATGAAGAGTACTGACTCACCTACAGAATAGATAGGGGAAAAAACAATTCCAGGTGTCACTGTCCTCACACAACAAAAATAGGTAGAAAGTTTAAAAATAAAAAAACAAACAAAAGACAGGTTTTACCTCACTTTGAGCAGACACAAATAGGAGACTATTTAACACATTAACATGGAGTAGGAAGGGATGCCCTTTGTTACATGCCTCTGTCCTCAGAGAGAGTGACTCCTAGCAAACAGGTCAACATTCCTTTAGTGATCACAAACCACAAGCCACCTGTACCATGAGCAAACACTTTCACCAAAGCTGAAAGTAGGTTAAGGACTAGAAGAAGACTATAAAACAAAGAAGCTGGGGCAGAGTGAAGCTGCTGAACCTGCAGAAAAACTGAGGCATCTACAGAGAGAAATGAAGACAGAGATGTCTAAGAATTAGGTAAGAACCATGTGATACAGGAGGGAGAGAAAGTGGAGACGGATTCAAAGTTGTGTTCCTGAGACCCATGGCTTGACTGTACGGACATGCCATTCTGACCACCCTCCCCACCTCCCCTGCAGAATCCACAGAAATCTCTGCCCTGCTCCATGGTGCTCTGAGTGAGCCTGAAAGAATGGACAAGAGGACCTCCTTGATGTGAGTGAAAAACACAGGAAGAGGCATTCAGTGACAGTTCATGGAAAGTCTAGCGTCTCCTCTTTGTCCATTTCATTGAGCCTGGAGTTGTATAGAAAAGGAGAAGTTGATGGGAGGGAATTGTAATGTTTTGTCTGGCCTCAGATGTACTTAACCTGACTTAGCATTGACCTACCTAAGAGAACTAATGAAGATGCACCAACATCGAGTACATTGAAAGAGTGTCCAAGGCAGCACTGCATGGAATATAACCTTGTGCATATGGAGTTCTTCCAACCTATGCAGGATTTACTGGTTCTGTTTACCTGGCAGGACAATTAGTGACACAGGGGTGTGGACAGGGAGTTGGGGGTCTACAAAGAGCAAGAAAGGATGTATCTCAGTGACCTCACCCTACTGTGACACCTCACACTGACTACCCCACAAGAGCCCTGTGGATAACCAGCTCAGGGGGACAGGGTGTATGTCAAATATTATTTTACTTAGCACAGGAAAGACAAAAAGTCTTTCTGAAATACAAAACAGAATTTTAGAGTCAGCATGAAGCTATTTTTTAAACTATAAAATGGTTGTTGAAAAGTCCCTCATGGAAGTCTGGGTTGGAGGAAGTTACAGCCGTTATGCCAAAAAGCCACCATCCAGAAGTTGTGCGTTATACAGCGGCCATGAAGGAAAGAAGCAGAGGACTGCCAGTTTAGTGTGAACAAAGGACTTACTGTTTCTGCTGGTAATAACAGCAACGACATCCATAGAGTGTGAAGTGAAACTTTTCCAGGTGTTGTGTAATTAGCAATCAAGGCCTATATTCAAAAGAAAACCATGCACAAATGAGGTCAAATGCAGCTTACAGAGATAGATGGAAATATTTTTGGAACAAACTTTTACCACGGGATAATCTGTCAACCCAGGATAATAAAATGAATGAGGAAAGACAGAGGGGATACACAGGGTGATTTTATTTTTAACATCTTTCGTCTTTTAGGGAATAAAATACTCCAAGTAGAAGATAAATGACTCTTTTCATGCTTTATGACCAGATTCCTCATCAAACCCTTAAAGAAAAGCAATGATGGGCAAAAAGACTCTACGAGAATTCCCCCATAGAGGCAGCGATATACTTGCCAAAAAGACACTGAATTTTACTCACCAAAATGTGTTACAGCATTGCAAATATGCAAGGTTAACCCAATGTGAGCTCTTGGGGAGCCTTAGCACCCAAAAGATGGACTGCTTGCTTTGGGCATCATGCTATGTAAACATGGGGGCTTTGCAAGGGGAATGTATGACCAGTGGAGAGAAAGCACCTCCACAGCCCATGTCCCCTGAAGGCACAGAAATAAGCGAACTCGAGGACCCAGTCACCTCAGTGTGCCCACTGAAGAGATGCTGGTGGTGCTGGGTTTTGATGCGGCATAGTATAACTGAAAGCCCGTATAGTATAACTGAATGATTATCTAACTCATTTGGTAAAAAGTTTCTCTGAGAAAAATGCAGAACAAAACAAGTGCAGTAAAAAGTATCTACAGTGTAGCTAAAATCATTACTGATTGCTCCTTCCTGAAAATATTGCTAAGCAACTGTGCAATTGTCAGAACACAGCATTTATTCACCATTCCAAACATTATGAGCAGAAACGAAGCAAACATACTACATCACTGAAGATTTCTTTTCCTAATGCTTCAGAAAGATTAATATAAAAATCAAAGTATTTTTTAAATCTATAAACTCACTGAATAAAACATCTGAATTTGTTTATTCAAAAAAAAAAAAAAACTCTTAAAAAACCTTTACAGGCCAGCATTGTAGTGAGACCAGCATCCCAGCTCTGGTTCAGCTGCTCCAGTCCCAATCCACCTTCCTGCTAATGAGCCTGGGAAGACAGTACAAAAGGCTCCAGCATGTCAGACCAGGTTACAGACATGTCTGCTGAACATGCCAAACAAAGAGGGATACAGAGAATCCTGGCTTCTGTTTGGCCAAGCCCTGGCACATGTGGTCATCTGGAATGAAGCAAAGGGCAGAATTCTTTCTCTCTTACCTTCTATTTGTACTTTGCTTTTCAAATAAGTAATGTGGGACCCAGCGTGGCAGTTTACCAGTTAAAGTCTTCTTGCATGAGCAGGGATCCCATATGGATCCTGGTTCATGTCCAGGTTGCCCCAGTTGCCACACTTCCCATCCATTTCCCTACTTGTAGTCTGTAAAAACAGTCAAGGACGTCCCAGAGCCTTGGGACCCTGAACCCTTGTGGGAGATGTGGAAGAGGCTCCTGCAATATTGACATAATAGCATTACCCACTTCCCTATCCCCCTGAACCTTTTTTTTTCTTTTTTTTCTTCTTTTTCCTTTAACTGTAATTAACTATGTAAAGATTGTCAACAACAATACAATAAAATAGATTAAAAAAAAAAGAAAAAAAGATAAAAAAAGAAGTGAAGGAGCAATAAAGAAACACTTCAGAAAGAAAAAAAATTTTAAAAAATTAAAAAAAAAAAAAGAAAGGCAGTATAGAAAACATAAGAGAGAGCGAGAGAGATAGTTTTTTTTTTTTTTTCTTGGTTCTCAAACCAAATGTTTGCAACAGCCAAATCCAGGCCAGGCCGATGCTGGGACCAAGGAATCCCTCCAGGTTTCTCACATAGGTAGCAAAAAGTAAAGTTTGTGTGCCATTACTAGCTGCCTCCTAGGCACACAAACAAGAGGCTGAAATTTAAGCCCCAAGTAGCCAGGATTAATTTTTTTTGCTTGTTTTGCTTTTTTTCTTCAATATTTCTTATTTATTTTATTTTTTATTAACTACATTGCATTATGTGACACAGTTTTACAGGCACTGGAATTTCCCCCACCACTCTCCAAATCCCTCCCACCCATGGTGGATTCCTCCACCTTGTTGCTTTGCCACAGTTCAAGTTCAGTCGAGACGCTTTCATTGTAAGCATATACCAAGCATAAAATCCAGCATCTTATTGTCCAGATAAGTTCAACGGCTTCTGGGGGAGACCATCTCTGGTCTGAAGGTAGAACCTGCAGAGTATTGTCCCGATCAACTAAAAGACCCAACACAACATCAGCAACAATTTATAACATTATGGAATTAATTGACATAGTATTGAGTAACCAATATGCTAAAAGAAGAAGAAAAAAATGCAGATTCTTAACCACATCCTGTGACTTCTTCATTGACATTTCAATTTTAGTTTATATACAACCAGGTTCTATACACCTTAAAAAGGTTATAGATTATTATTCAGCTGTCTCGTGTCTATTTTCATTTTAGTATTTAGCAGTTTATAGCATTGAAGCATAATTTTGCTGGACCTGGCTATTTTTTGGGTAGTCTAGACTGGTTTATAATCCTAACAAGACATATGTCAACAGTTTATGTTGTGGGCTGAGGAGCTGATTTACATTCCTTTAGCTGAGCACTCAGGAATCGGGCCTATGGCAGTAGCATCTGGCCTTTGCAGACTCATTGGCGTCTTATTGTCCTGTTAATGGGCTTGGGAGGAAGAGGATATAATATGGTAAGTAATAAAGAGGCTTAGGAGCAGACAGCTCCCACCACTTCTAACACCATCATGGTCTCCGTGTGTCAGTGCTTTTCACTCGGACGTTCGCTGTGCCTACTATACTGGCTCAGCTAGCCACGACAAATGGCGCCCAATGTGGGGCACAGCCCAAAGGACGTCCGAGGGACCCCTGGACCTACGAAGGTAAGGAATTAAGGAATTAGGAATTAAGGAATTTTGAATTAAGAATTTAGAGTTGGGCCCGGCGGCGTGGCCTAGCAGCTAAAGTCCTCACCTTGAACGCACCGGGATCCCGTATGGGCGCTGGTTCTAATCCCGGCAGCTCTACTTCCCATCCAGCTCCCTGCTTGTGGCCTGGGAAAGCAGTCGAGGACGGTCCAATGCGTTGGGACCCTGCACCCGCGTGGGAGACCTGGAAGAGGTTCCTGGTTCCCGGCTTCGGATTGGCGTGCACCGGCCTGTTGTGGCTCACTTGGGGAGTGAATCATTGGACGGAAGATCTTCCTCTCTGTCTCTCCTCTCTGTATATCTGACTTTGTAATAAGATGAATAAATCTTTTTAAAAAAAAGAATTTAGAATTTAGGAATTTTGCAGGGGCATAACTGATTTTATCCCCAGACCCTCCCCCTGTGCTAGGGCACGAGGGACAATCTGAGGGACCCCTGGAACTCTGGAGGGGCAAATTAACCTCATCCCCAGACCTCTCCCCGTTCAGGGGCACGAGGAACAATCTGAGGGATCCAGGAAATCTAGAGGCAAGTTTAGGATTTAACTTTGGAGGGGCATAATTAATTCCATCCCCAGACCTTCTCCCCCCTTGGGGCACTAGGGACAATCTGAGGGACCCCGGAAATCCAGAGGATTTAACTCTGGAGGGGCAAATTAATCTCATCCCCAGACCTTCTCCCCATTCAGGGGCACGAGGGACAATCTGAGGGACCCCGGAAATCTGGAGGCAAGTTTAGGATTTAACTCTAGAGGGGCATAACTAATTTCATCCCCAGACCTTCTCCCTGTCTTGGGGCACAAGGGACAATCTGAGGGACCCTGGAAATCTAGAGGCATGTTTTAAAATTTTTGCAGGGGCATAAGTAAAATTTATGACGGGGCAAGAACTCTCTAAAATGCAGGTAATTAAGGGAATCCGAGATCTGCTCCAGTCACTAGGCACCGACACTACACTTAAGGCCTCGCAGAGTTTTTTTGAAACTGTCTGTGATGTAATCCCATGGTTTGCTTTCACTGTAGTCATCCTTTTTCTCTGGTGCTTGCTAAATATTGCTTGGTCATCCCGTCAAGCAGTGGTGGAAGCCCACCATAAGAAATTGTCCGTTAAAAGTAGGATAGAGCTACAAAACAGGGTAAATAAGGAGAAAGAGCCCCAGACAAGACAAGCTCTGGAAAAAGTGCGCGAAAAAGATTCGTGGTCCTCTTCTGAGAAGGCTGAGGAGGAAAAGGATGGAAGTGAGTTTGCCAAGGATCCTCCACCTGTAGAGCGTGTGCCAAACAAAAGTCCCTCTTGGACAGGCACAGAGCCCTCTGCGCCACCTGAGCCATTGACGCCATCATGTCTGAGCACAGTTGTAAGAGGTTTACAAGAGCAGCTTCAGTGCCTCTCCCTTCAGTTGAGGCAGGAACAGAGTGGATGCAATGTTGGGGCTTGCACTGGACCCCCGCTTTCAACTTCTCTCTCAGCTGTGGAATGTGCGGTACAGCAAGCACAGGAGCAGGGAGACCCTAAGGCAGCTACCCTTGCTAGGTGCTTTACCTTCCTGGTAGTTGAGGTGGAGAATCAGCAGGGGCAGATAACTAGACAGCACCTGGCACTGTCCTATAAGGACATAAAGAGTCTGAGGGACGCTGTTGCCACATATGGTCCATCTGCCCCCTTTACTGTTTCCATGATTGAAGCCTTGGCACCTAACAATTTGACTCCGGCCAATTGGAAACAGCTCTGTAAGGCAACTCTGGATGGGGGCGATTTTCTAATGTGGCAATCTGAGTTCTTTGATTTTTGCCTTGACACAGCACGGCAAAATGCCCAGGCAGGCTTTCCTGAGAGAAATCATGATATGTTGACAGGAGAGGGGAATTTTGCTAATGTACAGGATCAGATTAGTTATGATCCAGAGGTTCACGCACAGACCACTGCTGCTGCAGTGAGGGCCTGGAAGTCTTTATCACCAAAGGGCTCGCTACATTTACATCTCTCTAAAATTGTCCAAGGCCCAGATGAGCCTTACCAGGCCTTTGTCGATCGCCTACTGGTAACTGCAGATAGGGTATTTGGTGTGGCAGATCAAGCCATGCCTTTCGTAAAGCAACTAGCATATGAAAATGCCAACAAGTGGTGCCAGGAAGCAATTAGACCTTGGAAGCATGAGCCCCTTAACACGTATCTTAAACTTTGTAAGGACATTGGGAAAGGACAGATAATGAGTGCAGCCATTGCAGAGGCATTGCGTGGTGGCACAACCATAGGCTCAGGAGCTCGCCCAAAACAAGGATGTTTTAAATGTGTCCGGCTAGGGCATATCCAGTGGAACTGCCCACTCCAAGGTTGTGCACAGGCTGTTAATATGGACAGGCAGTCCCCAGGAGTTTGCCCTCGATGCCAACGTGGGAAACATTGGGCAAATGAATGCAGGTCCAAGATAGACATCTCCAGGCAGCCATCTGTGCCGGGAAATGGGAGCAGGGGCCAGCCCCGGGCCCCACAAGCACCAATGTACAGGGCATCGATTCAGTTTGTTCCTCAGGGACAAAGGCCATTCATGACCTTGCCCGAGGGAGGCCAGGCAGTGGAGGATGGGACCTCCATACCACCTCCTACATCGTATTGACACCCCAAATGGGGGTACAGGCTATTTCTACAGGAATTTATGGGCCACTACCCCCTGATACTGTAGGGCTTCTGCTGGGATGTAGCAGCACGGCCTTGAAAGGAGTTCATATTACCCCAGGAGTGATTGATGCAAACTATACAGGGGAAATTAAAGTTTTAGTCAGTGTTCATGCTGGAGTTGCAGTTTTGCCCCAGGGGGCACAAATAGCACAGTTAGTGCTGCTCCCCACAGTGAAGTCAGATAATGCTTGCAGGGCTGGACAGAAGAAAGCAGGGTTTGGTTCTAGTGGTGAAGCCTCTGTTTATTGGGTCGCTGATATGGCAGACTGCCCTACTTTGGAGTTGAGTATAGAAGGAAAGAAATTTACTGGGCTTCTAGACACTGGTGCCAACACCACTCTTATTTCACAGAAATGTTGGCCCCCAGGTTGGCCTGTTACACCCACCATGACCACTTTGCAAGGATTGGGGATTACCCAAAGCCCCCTAGCTAGCTCCAGGCCTCTAGCCTGGAGGGATAAGGAAGGAAATGGTGGCCATGTTACCCCCTATGTAGTACCAGATCTGCCAGTTAATCTGGCGGGGAGAGATGTTTTGCAACAAATGGAGGCAGTATTAGTATCTGGTCAGGAATTAGCTATGCAGCAGATGGAGAGGTACGGCTACATGCCTGGAAAAGGTATAGGAAGAAAGCTGCAAGGAATTACTCAACCAATCTCCGTGGAACATAAGAAGGATAAGAAAGGGCTAGGGCATTTTTTCTAGGGGCAATTGTGATGGCGGCTGAGGTTACTCCACAGAAGATTACATGGAAAAGTTCTCAACCCGTTTGGGTTGACCAATGGCCCCTTTCTACAGAAAAAATAGCCACCGTTAAGGATATAGTTCAAGAACAGCTAGCTGCTGAACATTTTGTCCCTTCCACATCTCCATGGAATACACCTATTTTCGTGATTAAAAAGAAATCAGGGAAGTGGAGACTTTTACAGGATCTCAGAGCAGTGAATGCTACCATGGAGATAATGGGATCACAGCAGCCAGGATTACCACTGCCTTCCGCCATTCCAAAAGACTTTAACATTGTTGTGATCCATTTAAAGGATTGTTTTTTTTTTCCCATTCCCCTTCATCCAGAAGACTTAGCTCTGACATGACCAGAAGGTCAAGGGAAATAGACAGGCCATCTAGCCAATTATTGAGGAGGAGGGTGAAGCTGCCAGTAGACAATCCCCTGCCCTCCTTTTCTGTAAGCTTTAAAACTTGCAACTTGTGCATACTAAAGCAGACTTTCTTCACCAGCTTGTCCCTGGTGGTTCTTATGGTCGAAGAACACTCTTGCTTCTCTCTCGGTGATCTTGGGGCCTGCTGGCAGGCTTCAACTCCAAGACCCAGTAATCCCTACTAGATCCACCCCAGCTCCAGATCTTGCATATGCCAGTATGTGCAGCAGAATGGTCCAGTCTATCCCTCATCCAATTTGGCTCTCATACACATAAGTGGGTGTTGATGCCTAGCTCAGCCAGATCAACCCCACCATCTAGCTCACTCTTATAACAGTAGGCTCCACCACCTGTCCAGGTACGTCCATCCCCACCCCTGGTTCTCGTGATCTCCCATGCCCACAATTTCTCTAATAGGGCCACTCCCAGCCTCAGATCTTGTACTTTCCAGGTGATCCTGTAGTGCAGCCTGACAAGATTTGCTTCAAGTCCCAGTGTGCACTGGCTGATGCTGTAAAACCCAACCAGCTTGCTTTTACTCTGGCTTCTGTGTACACCTTCAGATATGGTCACTGAGTCCGGCCTGGTTTTCACCTTAATCCAGCTCACATGCAGGCCAGCATGTTTTGCAGCCCTGCTCAGCCTGGTCTGTCCCCAGTTCTAGCTCTCATGCTTACTGGTAGGAGCAGTGAGCCAGCAGGCAAGTACTCAAAACACCTCACCCCACCACCACCACCATCACTGGGGAACAGCCCAGGTTGTAACTGAGACTCTGATAACTGATGCAGGTGTCCCAAGCTATGGCTTAGCCCACTGCATCACACACCCACCCCCAGCAGATGTTTGTGTAATGAGTATTACATGATGATACTCTAAGTTCATCAGCTGTACCATGGCTACCTACCAGGATTGACTCACATCTTTTAAATTTGCTTCATCTAAGAATTTTCTAATCATTTCAGCAATGTTTTTCACTCCGTTCATTGCCTGCTGAATAGATCTCTGTTCACCAAACTCAGCATCACAAACCAGGATGCTTTGTGCTTACAACTTGCTGGACCCCATCTTCGCTTGTGATGATATTCACTCTAGGTGTTTCTTCCTTTTCGGGTCCTCTGTTCAGGCACAATTTTACCACTGCAAGAATGATGAGAGTGGGAGGTGACATGCAATTAAGAAACTAAGAAATGATACATTCACAAGATAAAGACTACAAAAGCAGGTGGCCTGGGAGAAGCCCCCTTCCATGAGGAAAGAGGCTCACTGTCTTACTCTTATATTAAGATTCTGGTGAGTCAAATTACAGGATTTAATATTTAAATCTGTCCCCTACTCTTTGCCCTGTAAGAACCTAGAAGATGACCACCTATAGACCAGCAAAAGGCCCTCACCAGGAGCAGTGTATGTCTCTTCTCTCTGTGTAACTATGCCTTTCTAACTAAGTAAATAAATAAACAATTTTTAAAAAGATTTATTTAAAAGTGAGAATTGCACACACACATACAGAAAGAGAGAGAGAGAGAGAGAGAATTAAGTCTCCTGTGTGAGTGGCAAAAGCATAAAGATTGAGCCATCTTCTGTTACTTACCCAGGCCATAGTAACAGAAATTGGATTAGAAGTGGAGATAACCATACTCTTGTGGAATGCTGTCAGACAGACTGCAGCTTAATCTGCATGCCACGGTGTCAGCTCCTGACTGCTGCATTTCTCACCCAACTGTCTGCAAATGTGCCTGGGAAGGCAGTGGAGTACGTTCCAGGTGCTTGGGTCCCTGCCACCATTGTGGATCAGTGGGATGGAATTTTAGTCACTGGCTTCACCCCAAGCATTGTCAACATTTGAGGTGTGAAGCAGCAGATGAAAAAACTCTTTGTGTGTGTGTGTGTGTGTGTGTGTGTGTGTCCACATCTCTCTCTGTCCGTATGCCTTATATGCCTTGTAAATGAATAAATAAATAATTTCATACAGCATATTCCAAGGCTGGTCTCACAATTCAATTAACAGGAAAGTGGCAAAAAGGGGCACAAAAGCTTTGGAGTGATGCAGGACCAATAGAAAACTCGTGGGTGATTCATTCCCTACCTCACACTCTTGTGTAGGCACAACTACCACTGTCTTGTGTGAGGTGTTTCTGTAGCCTATAATTTTACCATCCAAGATAAGTTCTATTTGCAGCTAATAATCACATGAAAATTCCAAAGGTTAGGTGATGTGTTTTCCACTTCAAATATTCACATATCAAGAAAATTGGCCTTTCAATTTTTAGACACACAGAATTTTGACCCAATACTACTTATTATTATATAAGTAATAATATATTATTTATATTTAGAAATAAGCTGTGTTATATTTAGAAATAAGCTGTAACATTTTCTAATATGGCATTATAGAACGAAATAGGTGAGGGTTCACCATCACATTTGCATTTGCTTATTTAGTATAGATCATGGATCATTAACATAGCAGGTTTTCCCATCTGGATTCCTTTTGCTTTCTTATTTCTAATCATAAGGCTGTGCCTAAGTAATCCCAGCTAATGACATGCCCATGGGCATGTGCTAGCAGGATTTGGAGATTAAATTAAGACCAACAATATGGGGATTCATAATGCTGCTGTAATGCGATAAGAAGACTCTCTGGGGCACAGAATGTGATTCCCATCCCAGAATACCATGGGGCACATATCCTAAACAATGCCTAACTGTGACGCACAGCAAGCAGTATTCACTGAGTAGACGATTGTTAAAATGGGAGCTCACACTGCAATCAATGTTAGGGAGAATGTGTGGTAAAATGTTTAAAACTAAATTATCAATAACTGTGTTTCTGTGTGTTTAAATACAGATTATTTAAAACGCATGTTCATCCCAGAACCTTTGGAAATCACTGATGGGTGATAAAGGCCGAACTTCTGCATAGCAGACTGCCTCATCCTCTGTTCTCCACATGGCTTCCCATAGGACCTCTGGCCACTGCCCTAATGGTACCTGGGTCCCCCAGCATTTTCCTGATGCCCCATTCTCATGTATTGGCAGACTTTTGTCTGTGGCATGTACCACATTTTCAAACCCTATGCATTGATTTTTCTGGTGTACTTCAGAGAGCCCTTTCAAGCACTCTATCAACACTCACCATGAGACAGACAGGCTGTCCTGAAAAGACTGGCTCTCAGTTAAAATACTTAGTGTCTTAAGCCATATTATCTTCCAGTAGCCGAAGGGCAGCCAGAAAGGAGTGGGCAGAGGACATAAGACAGAGAGAGAAAGAGAGAGAGAGAGAGAACCTACATTGCTTTTATTACAGTATGCAGATTATTTTGTTTTATTGTTAGTTATTTGTTCTCATTTCTTACTCTCCTCAAGGCATTGGTGTAGCAGTTAAAGAACGTCTTAGGACAGCAGCCTACTGTATCAGTTAGACTCGTCTTGTCTCCCACAGGGAGACATCATAGAGTGGGGAAGTAAATCCAGGTACCTGTTACCTTCACAAAAAAACCAAGGTTGTGTTCCTGGTCTGGCCTGCCCCAATCCCTGCTGTTGATGGCATCTGGGGAGACAATCAGTGGAAGAAAATTTCCATTTGCTTCTATCTATCCCTGTCTTTCATATAAAATGACTGAAATTAAACTTCATCATACATATGTATATATTTGTAAAGAATGATATATTTAAAGGATTTGGTACTGTATTTAGGACCCTACAGAGTCCTATGGCAAGACCACAGTATTTACCAATGTCTGGAGCCCTTTGGCTTCACAGCAGCTAAGCGATCACTGATAGTTGCTCATGAGGAGAAGCCAAAGATGTTTCCAAAATTCCAACAAAGTAAAAGCCCACACTATTAACAGAATTATGTCGCTCAGGCTCTTCCTTGTGCTAGGGTTGAGAGCATGTGCACTGGAAAGAGAAAAGAAGCATTGGAAAAGACTTGAGGCAGCCCATGAACCATCCTTGGTGGAGGATGGGGCTCACTGAAGGTAGGGGAGGCCAGTGCATTAGGGCAAAGTGGGGAATGAGAGATGGCGAAGTTGAGGAATGACACAAAAAGATGCCTGCATGGCAGGAGTAAATGGTGCTTATCACCCCCATTAGGGATAGGAAAGGGTATTTATGCGAGACTTTCCAAGGAGTGGTCTGGGCAAGATGCAAGGGAAGAGTTCCATGATGTTTGCTCTTGTAAAGACATCTACATTTCAATGGTTTCTGAATTAAACTACTTTTTCATTTAATATTTCTGTAAGTATTGAATGGGCAGGGGAGCATGCAGGAGCCCAGGGTCAGTTCCAGTGAAGTCAGCTACATTATATTCAGCTGTAATCATCACCCCCATGACCTGTGGCCTCCCAGGGAGTGAACAGTATCTATACCTTTGTATACCCAGTTGCCCAACCAATAGACAGAACAGTTTAGGAGGGGACTAATACCTCACGTTGTGGAGCCACGTGCTCAACATCCTCCAAAAGCTGGGTGAAACAGAACTGCCTTCCAACAGGTCCTGCTCACAAACCTGGAAATGCCATCTCGCTTATTCTTCATTTGCAGCTCCTGATTATCTGATGCTGGAGACAATTTTTCTTACTGTCTGCAGCAATTTTATTTCTAACACTGTTTGAAAAATAAGCTACTTAACAGAAGTATTAAAAGAAGCATATGCCTCAAAATGGCATGTATTTGTAATTATGAATAAAATATTTATTCACTACCAAATAATAATAATTAATAATAATCTGTGTTGAATAAGATGCTATTGAATAGATGTTGACTAGGATGCTATTGATGGGAGCACTTTGGAGTGAATGATTCAATATGATGCGGTCATGAACAATCAAGGGTTATTGCTCAAAGTGCCTCATCCAGGATTCTGAACTTAAAAGAGTTTAATGGAAACAAAGAGGAAATTTAAAAGAAGTTAGACCTCCCACAGATAAAGGCATTTAGATACCCTTAGTACTTTTTCCTTTCAGCCCCATAAAAATATTAGCAGATGATTTTTTTTTTCTTTTAGAGTTACTTTCCTTCCCAACAGAGGGACTCAAGCTTTAGACTGAGGGTGTGATCTGTAACTCAGCAACTATTTGCCTGAACAAAATGGAGTGTGTATAGTAAGACGAGGGGGTTCCCTTGAGATAGACTGGAGTGATCTATGTGGAGGTTTCTTAGCCAATTTGGAGTCACTTTAAGTACCTAAGAAAGGCTAATGATTAAATAAGTAGATTACCATTGGTCACAGATCTGTTAAGCTACTGTACAGCACTGTCTCATGTTTTCTAACCTCAGTGAGAAGACTACTGATGCAACTTGCCAGTGAGAAGACCCCAGTCTTCACACCACCCTCCCCCAACCCCAAGCACGTGATTGGATAGAGCTGGGGGGATAAGAAACAGACACATCCGCCAGCATCTTCTCTATCTGTTTCTGTTCCTAAATCTGTTTCTGAATCTGTAACGCATTGTACAACCTTTGCATGGCCACTTCCAGCATTGGAAGCTTTTCTTCAAACTTGAGGCGGAACCAGCTAGACTCTTTACACTTGAAGCTTTTCCCATGAGATAACATCAGCTTCATGTCCAGATATGTCTATATCTTGGGCCCTGCACAATAGCGTAGTGGTTAAAGTCCTCGCCTTGCACGTGCCAGGATCCCATATGGGTGCTGGTTCTAATCCCAGTGGCCCGGCTTTCCATCCAGCTCCCTGCTTGTGGCCTGCGAAAGCAGTTGAGGACGGCCCAGATCCTTGGGACCCTGCACCCAAGTGGGAGACCCGGAAGAGGCTCCTGGCTCCTGGCTTTGGATTGGCTCAGCTCCAGCTGATGCGGCCACTTGGGGAATGAAGCATTGGGCAGATGATCTCCCTCTCTATCTCTCCTCCTCTCTGTATATCTTCCTTTCCAATAAAAATAAATAAATATTAAAAAAAACGAAGATAGACATATCTCAAGATAGAAATTTCTCAAGACTGATTTGAGAAAAACATCCAAGGCTGGCCTGGTCGGGGTACTGCACCCCCTGGCAAATGCCAAGGTGAGGGGGCTGTTCTAGACTGGGCCGCAGCACCCAACCAGCACATGTCGAATATGGTGTGTGTGGGGGGGGTTGCGACAGACCCAGTGAGGTGGCTGTGAAGGCCCCCCTGTGGGGCCACTACTCCCACTGGTAAGCATGAGAGATGGGATGAGGGTAGATTACACTGGGCAGGACCACATCCGAAGGCCTATATGTGATTGGATCAGGGAAAAGCCAGGCTGGGCTGACTGTACCTGCTGGTACAAGCATAAGTCAGTGTTGGTATGGATTGACTGGGCTTTGCCGCAGCATCAGCTGGCAGATGCTGGCATAGGGACCAAATTCTGTCAGGTGCAGACATGACCTAGACAGATGGTGGCACTCACTGGCACCAGTGTGGATTGGATAGTTAGGCTGGTTGTGATGAACTGGGCTTCAGTACCCATCAACATGTACGAGAGCTGAATGGGCTATGGGACAGACCAGACCAGTCTGTTGAACATACTGGCAAGCACAGGAACCAGGGCAGGGAAGGGCCTGGTGGGGTTTTTGTGGGTTGCTCTAACTAGGCTGCAGCTCCCACTGGTTTACTTAAGGGCCGAGTATGTGGTGGGCATGATCGGGATAGTCTCCAACACCCATTAGGTTTCGTAAAACAAGAGGTTGGAGACATCAATTGTACCTAGCAATTGTAACTACCAGTGTGTGTGTGTGTGTGTGTGTGTGTGTGTGTATGTAGGCTGATTCGGGTGATAGATGGTGCCAGACCCTGTATTGGCAAGCACACACAAGAATCAGGTCTAGAATGGCCTCAGAGATTACTTGTGCGATACCCTACCAATTGAACTACTGTACTCAGAACCTTAACCATGAAGAGAATTGCAGGTTCCATGGGCTGACTGTGGGAGTGAATGTGTCAGAGCTGGGCCTCCTCAATGGCTCAGACAGAGCAGAGGACAGCATATCCAAAGGTACATGGAGGATAGGGCAGTACATCGGAGCCTCCAGAGGACACCTGGTACTATGACAGAGGATGGAGGACAGACAAAATTAATCAACCACCCCAGCCAATCATTGGCAGTAAAGATCAGGGCAGTTGGAGACATTAAGGTGAACTATAGCAGCCAGAAGGTGCATGTGCTACTATGAAGAGCCACACAGGATAGTAGGCACTTTGGGTCTCTGGTCCCTGATGAAGTTACTTTTTAAAATACAAAATTGTGCTTCTCCCCATTTCTTATCCTTCCAAGGGCACATTCTCCCCCTGAAAGAGAACCAAAGGACAGAATTAACACATTAATTCCCCTCTTAGCATTATCAGAATGAGAGGAAGAAGCTACCAGTCCCACCTTTCCCATGTCCTTTGGTTCTGGACAAAGTGCTATATTGCCACCCATTATGAATGAGTTTTTAGTATCTCTCTCCCCTTTTGGCCTTTGAGTGACTCCCCATTTCCTGGTATCTTTCCTTCCTAGGTGCCCTCTCCTACCACTATGGCAGGAGTCCTCTTTCGTTCTTTCCCACATAAATCTTGCTTTACAAACTAGAGTTTTCTGTATGAACATTCTTCTTGCATGTGAGATAAGAAATGAGGTTGCCACCATGTTTCGTCTCATTTTTGCCATAACATTAACACTCACCACACATTCATACTCTGTGTCTCTCTGTCATACACACAATGCCTCATGGAACTAACCAATAACTTCCATATGCTTTTCAGCCTCAGATCAGCAACTATAACTGTAAGCAGTCCTTAAGAGCCTTATGTTTCTCATTGATTGTACTTCTTGCTGACTAGGTGCTAAACCTGTAAGCCCCAGTTTGTTCCTAGAAGATCAGGCTCCACTTTGCTTGCAGCCTTAACTTGCTGCTACCTTTGTACTACAATTAAAAATGCCTTAGTTTTCTCCTGAAGTTGTTTAATTTAATCTGGGGTAACAAATATAAAGATTTATTTATTTTTATTGCAAAGTCTGATACACAAAGAGAAGGTGAGACAGAGAGGAAGATACTCTGTCCAATGATTCATTCCCCAAGTGACTGCAAAGGCCAGAGCTGTGCAAGTCTCCCACATATTCATTGTGGAACAACTCCAGGAGCCCAGAGCTTCTTTCAGGTCTCCCATGCGGGTGCAGGGTCCCAAGGCTTTGGACTGTCCTTGACTTCTTGCCTGATCATGGGTCACATGGGCTTCTTGGAGCACACGGGCTCCAGTATCCAGACATGGGCAAGACCATAGAGGCATTGGCTCTGGTGGGGAACACCTGGTTGCCAGCATGGGCTTCGGCCTCTAGGCCATAGACCATTGACCGTGTGGGACAGATCACTGATCTTAAGGGCTCAAGCATGGAGCACATGAGTCCTGCCATTGAGCATGTGAAGCTGAGCATGGAATGCATGGTGCAGGTGGGCATGGGGGCCAGCCTGGAGTGGATGGACCTGGTGATGAATCGCATGGCCAGAAACCTGGACTACGGGGTGCCAACAGCCTCAAGCACATGGGCGCTGACTTTGAGCACTCGAGCCTTGTCATGGGTAGTGGCTGCAGTGCTGGTGTCAATTTTGACCATGCCATTGAGATGGATCATGAGAACTTTGCCTTAAGCTATGCATGCTCTTTGGGGGCTGGAGGACAAGCCCTGGGAGTGGGCAAGAAGCCCTGCCCGACCTTTGTGAGAAACATCCCATTTGATTTTACCTGGAAGATGCTGAAGGACAAGTTCAACAAATGTGGCCACATGTGGTAAGCTGACATCGAGTGGAGAACAGGAATTCCAGGGGCTGTGGTGCAGTCAAGTTTCAGTCGCTGAAGGTGGCAGAGCGAACCTGAGGGAAGATGACTGGCATGAAGCTGAACAGCTGTGAGATCCAAGTTCGGATGGATTGAAATGCCTGAGCACTTGCCTTTTTCAAATGTTGATATCAGACTTCTTAATTAGTATTTTTTTTGTTAAACATTTTAATCTTTTGGCTAGATGTATAAAGAAGTCTAAAAATGCAGTTGCTTTTGGGGGGGTAATTTGAATTACTTTTTTTTAATGACTGGGGTTCCATTTGATTATTGGCATTGAAGTTGTGTGTAGATTTTTATTTATTTTTTTGTAGTTGTGACATTTGATTGACTTTGAATAAGACTTTGATAACAAATACATGTTCATTAAAAAAAAATACTGAACAAAGAACAATCAATGGAAGGTAAAGCATTAAAGTACAGAAAATTACCAGATATCCCCACTGGAAGTGCCAGCTATAGTCCTTTATTGAGATTTTTACAAGTTCTCACCCAAAGCTTTATTCTTACTACTTTGATGAAAGGATAGCAATATGTATAGACAAATTACAAAAACAGATTTAATCATTCATTAGCTTTATTCAAAGATTTCTTCTCCTTCATGCATTCCATGAAACATAGCTTGAGTGATAAGAGAAAACTATTTAAGGTAAAACAGTAAATTAAACCACTGAAATAATGGCTAAGAAAGCTTAAAAAAATGAAGTGAGATAAAATAGGTCAAATGCTGGCAAGAAAATTGAGAGTACAAGAGAAGAGAGACACAGCACTTTTTAACATGGGATTTGCATTAATGCTGGAGAAAGCTTGCCATTTCCAGGATAGCATAAAATAATTCAGAGAAAGTTAACTAAAGAAAGTGCAAGAAAGTTAAATGAGTAACTTCACTTTGTACTGCTTTAAACCAAACAAAATTTTTTGAGTGCTTGAGGAGTAGCACATGCCTGCTAACTACTGCGTTTGACACCTAACCCAACACTAAAAAATAAAGATCTGTTTTCTCTGGATCCGAGAAGTCCTACTTCAGGCCAGCAGTGTGCCTTAAGGCAGTACTCTCTCCACTAACAGCTGTCCTCCCTACACCTGTGCCTCGGCTGGAATGGCTCTGCAGGCAAGTGATGACCTGGCAATGGGGAAACAGCTTATTAATGGGTACAACGAGTTAGGGGCCTGCAACATTATTGTAGATATACAGGGACTAACACTACTAGGTAGGCTTTGGCCTTCCTAGTCTAATGGAACAAGGGGAATGTTACCAGATGGTCAGACCAGGGCAGGGACTAGGGCACTCACTGCTACATTGTGAGTGCTGCACACTCGGACATGCATGGAATTTCAGCGGGTCTGATGTGGAAGAGAGTGTGCCCTGATGCTTGTACTTTCTCTTGATTACTGTCAGCCTCACCCAACTGAATCCAGACAATAAAGGATCTAGATGATCATTTACATGGTAATCTGCCTCCTAGAATCACAGGGAAAATTACTGGGAATGGATTCAGAGAGCATGAGTATATCTATTGAAAGATCACACAGCATGATACACACTCACTACTCACTTTCCTTAAAGACAAGTTGAGACCAAAGTCAAGTTCTGAACCCGCCTTTGGTTTGCTAACATAGGCTGTGTCTTGATTCATAATATTTTTGTTTGCACTTTTCTAAATTCAAGAGTTTGGACTTACCTATCCATGGTGACATTCGATCATGCCCTTGGCGGGGAAGAATGGCAGTATTAATGTTGGACTTTCTGAAATGGAGTGGACTTTACCGTGATGAGTGCCAGCACTGTTGATGTCCAAGTGCTATAGGTCTATAGTACATGAATGGAAGCCTAGGATTTTGTGAGAATTTGAAGTGCAAGCTGAGGTTAAACTCAACAATAAAGTTCCACGTTTGAATTCACAGCAGTAGAGTTCTATTTTCAGCACATCCATAAATGGTGCTTTTTGAAATCTTTAGATTTCCAAACCCCAGAGCCTATGGAATTATATAATGAAACAAAATTAAATATTTTTTAAATGTTAAATAAAAAGGTAATTTTGATTGAAGCCATGGGTAGGCAAATAGGGGAGTGTTTTCTTTCATGTAGTTTTCTATTCAAGAACAAATAAATAGAGCCACAACTTGCAAAAAGCATTAACATTTGAAAAAACAGGATTATAGTAATTGGATACATCTGTTTTTAGAGACCCAATGAAAATAACTTTGTGGTCCCAGCGCAATAGCATAGTGATTAAAGTCCTCGCCTTGCACGTGCCAGGATCCCATAAGGGCGCCCGTTCTAATCCTTGCGGCACCACTTCCCATCCAGCTCCCTGCTTGTGGCCTGGAAGGGCAGTCCAAGTAAATAGGAAGAGATGAGACAAGGAGCTTTGGTTAGTCCTACAGTAATATTTGAGGAGTGAGAAGAAGGGCAAGCAGAGACATCAGAAGAGACAGAATACACAAAAGCCAGGAGTTGCTGTCAGTTCTAGATTGATGAAGGCAATCTTTGATTTCTAAGTCTTTAACATTTTGCTAGACAACCCCTGAGACATTAATGTAAAAGCAACATTCCTCTTGGAGGAACACACAGGTCCATTTATAATAATTCTTATTTTCTATAATAAGGAGGTCCAGGGCCCTTCTGTTTTGGAGAGCTACCTTTGTCATGGAGGTAAAGTGGGGCTGGACAGAGGCCAGAGGGAGGGCGATGTTACTTAGGGCTGATTTAAACGTGTATGACAGTCAATGAACAGAACGTCCCTTGGTTGACATCGCAAAGACTGCCTCTGTGGCCCACCTTACCCTACTCTTCAGAAATGAGCTAGACAGCAAGAGGCCCATTAATGTGGCTTTATAGAGTGATCTGCTCTCAAGAGAACCAAGTAATGCCAGTCCACCCCGAAGTAGCACCACCCAGAAGTAGCACCTGCTTACAATGTGGCAAGCCAGAAGATTGGGAATATAGGTACCCATGATAGAAATGACTTCTGAAAATCCTTGCTTGGCAGGTTATAAGAAATGATACCTAATCCAAAATGGCGGAACCATCATGGAAATGCTTAAGTCACTTCTCACAATATAATCTGTACCATATAAACACTGTTTTCATGAATTATTCTATATGTATGAACTTTCTCTGAATTTTAATCCTTGTCAGGAATCACTTGTTTTATAATCCTTATTTATCTACTTTCAAGAACAAAATATTATACATGAAGTGTGTGTACGCCAGGCTTTCAAGATCACTTGCATAAAAATATACAGCAAACACAAAGGGTAAAGCCTAAGAAACAGTGAGCATTGAAGATTGATCCTGAATGGTAAAAGGTACTGTAAGTTTAAAGAGGGGCTAGACAGCCCTTGGTTGGTGAAAGATTAACTTCATAGTTTGTTACACTCTGTGTTCTTTGAAAATTCACGTTACAGCCCTTGTCATCATGCTACCATTTCAACTTCTGAGGAGAGCAACCTCAGAAGCATTCCATTTCACCACCCAAATCTGACCAGCTAACTGCAGCCTGCTTTCAGTTCATGAATCAACCTGTCAGAAGTGCGCACTTCCCTCCAAGCTTTCCTTAGCATTGGTTGACCAGAGTGGAAACGCAGGCAGGGACTTTATAAGATATGTCCTCTTTCTTTGTTGCTTTGTGGCAGGAATTCACTGTTTTGTTTTGTTTTGTTTTATTTTATTTTAATTGATATGTTTCTTGTGCAGATGGTAGAGAGACAGAGATGGAGAGTGGCAATGGCCAAAACATACATCTCCCAGTGTCCTGTTCAAATGTCTGGAAGTAACAAAAGACAGGAACCCATGATGTGGCTCTCCCATTGGTGGCAGGGATCTGAGTACTTGAGTTATCCCTTGTTGTCTCCCATAGTACACATCAGCAGAGCTTGACTCAGAAGTACAAGCTATGCTTGGATCACATCACTTCTATATGTGATGCAGGTAATCTCAAGCATCTAGCCACTGTGCCAAATATGTGCTTTCCACATGTTCATTGTATCCTAAAGCTGCGCCTGCCCAGTTTACACACTGCTTCCTGAAATACACTTTTTTTTCTTAGATTCTTCTTTTTTGTAAATGAGACAAACTTGTATTTGCTGCATGTCAGTCCTCATGCTGAGTTGACAAGAACAGAATGCCATTGCCACCCACCATGTTGGGCCTTGCTCAGACTGTATCTTCATATTTTGGTTTGTGATGTATTGCCTTTCCTTTCTCATAATCATTTCCCACAATATCCAAACAGAATTGCCAACTCATTGCTTGGCACCTAAAAAGTGTCCAGAGACAGAAGTCATCTAAAGATGACTTACTGTATTTGGGAGGTTGTACAAGGGCTCTATGCAATACAAAGCCATTTTATGAAAGACCTGAGCATTGTCAGGTTTCATAAATGGAAGGGGTCCTGGGACTAGTCCTTGGTAGATAATCAGGTAGAGCTACATTTGTAACTAGCCACCTCTGGCACAGGTTTACATAATAGAAGATAGCAAGTCTCCCTGACATGTCACCGAATTAAGCCAATAGACACTTCTGTACCACATGGCTAAGGATAAAGCAGTTTAAAGAACATTACTCTAGGGGGAGTGCCATTGTTGTGTAATGGATCAAACTGTTGCCTGCAACACCTGCACCATGTGTAGGCATTCCTTTCAATCCAGCTCCCTGCCAATTACCTTGTAAAGCAGATGATCCTAATATGTGGGTTCCTACCACTCACATGGGAGATCCAAACCAACCCTGCCTGTTGTGCCCACATGGGGAATGAACAAGCAGATGGAAATGGATGATCTCTCTCTTGCTCCTGCTCCCTGTAGTTCTTTCCAATATATCAACACATCTTTAAAATATAAAAGTAAATGACTCCAAACATATTCACCACCTTATAATATTTTGCAACTCTTCACAATGTACTCACTTTACCTTTACAATGTATTCACTTTACCTGCTCTTATTCAGTCTTGTTTCTGGGCTGATCTTGAAACTGAGGTCCATTTCAATCGTTCTGATCTCTAGAAACCCCTAACTCCCTTCACCCCCACCCCCACCCCCATTCCCTAAGCTGGGCCCTCCTGGCGTACAGCCACAGCTCTGAGACATTTCGGTATCTTCCTGACCCTACCAGCTCTTCATCATCATTGCCTATTCCCACCTGCAGCTCACAGTCTGCATCCTGATAACAGAATTCTGAAATGAACTAAACTATAGGCTGGAGGGCAGTGGGAAGAAGAGATAAGGGTTTATTTCACTGGCAGCTTTGGACTGGGGTCACAAAAGAAAAAAAAATGACTGTGCATTCTCTTTTCTCTGTGGAAGATGAGTCATCAAAGCCACATGGCGTTTTCCTTTCAGAACCAGCCAGCCATGGAGCATGGAACCTTTTCTTTCATGAGTCTTCAGTTATCGCAGGACTTTGGCCTCTTATCTGTGGCCAGTGAAGGTTCAATGCAAATGACTTGTGCTGCCTGTCTTCAACATTTCATTAGAAAATATTTAAGCTTTTTTTGGTGCAGTGGACCTTTCTCTAGCTACTTTCAAGTCACGCTACTGGTTGCTTCAATATTTTGTCCTATATCCAGTCTACGTGCAAAGATTTTTATTGGTTTAAGAAAAAACATGTTTGGAAAGGTAGGTTAACTAGATGAAAGAACAAGGAAGAGAAGAGAGAGAGAGAGAGAGAGAGAGAGAGAGAGAGAGAGAGAGAGAGAGAGAGAGAGAGAGAGAGAGAGAGAATGAGATCTCACATCCACTCATTCCTCCAATGACTGCAGCAGATTGCAATAGAAAACCAGGAACCTAGAACTTGACAGATCTTCTGCTGTAGAAACTGTATCTGTTGAATAAACACTACTGACTTTACAGGTGCAGAGAATGGAAGTAGAAATGAAGCCAGGGTTTTGAATATGGGACACAGATGTCTCCAATTGTGCTGTAACCACTGCATCCAGAACCAGCTCTTCCTAGTACTTCAGTAAGACCTTTTTAAAACTTTTTTTTCAGTGAACTCTTCGTCTTCACATTTTAATGTACTAACTCCAAGGGTTTACTACTCTGCTTGGTGAGGGCAATGTTCAAACTTAGTCCTAAAACTCAGTTCCACATCTTGTACCAGGCACAAGCTGCCTTCTCAAAGGAGAGATGGAAGACAGCTTGGTTCGTGTGACGGCTGAGCGTGAAATCCAGCTGGTGCTCACCTCTGACTTCACCATTGTTTCCAGAGCTGTCAGGACCAGCTCCCTCACCCTCTTGGGTACCAGCTGGGAGGCGCCAGTGCAGTTGTCATCTTTTACTACAAAATGGGATTCTCGTGACACGGAATGGAACACAGATGTTCTCCTCAACCAGACTGCACCAAATAGAATTATGCAGTTTTCCAAATTGTTTTAGCACCTGTCGATCAAGAAAGACCCTTCACTCGGGTCATCATGCTCTTAAGGAAACTAAGAGATCAACCAGAAAACTAGAGGAATGAATGGGGAGGAGACGCAGTAGCCACATAGCAGCAACCTCAGCCAAACACATCTTGAGTCCTTGGGAATAAAGCTACATCGACATGACCATTATATTTCTCAGAAGAATCCATTAAAATTTGGTTATGGATTCATGTTGCCTTTTAAAAAGATCTATTTTATTTATTTGAAATGCACAGCAACAGAGAGAACAAATCAGCCAATAAGACTATGCACTATTTTTCTCACACTCATCTATTTATTACCTACCTGTCATGTTTCTAGCTTTCTGTTTATCTATGTGACTTTGTTTCTCACTCTTTGCATCCCATTAAAAAAAGAAAATTACCAAGGTTGGGGCCAGTGCTGTGGTATAGCATGCAAGCCACCACCTGCTATACTGGGATTCCATATGGGCACCAGTTCAAGTGTTGGTTGCTCCACTTCTCTTCTAGGTCCCTGCTAATGCATTTGGGGAAAGAGTGGAAGAAGGCCTGAATACCTGGGCCTCTGTATCCATATGAGATATTAGGAGGAAGCCCCTGGCTTTTTGATTTAGGTAAGCCTAGCTCAAGTTGTAATAGCCAACTGGGGAATAAACCAGTGAATGAACAGTTCTTGATCCATGCATGATGTGATCTCAACTGCGGATGAAGACATGGAAGGAGGCTAAGCGCACATAGCATGGGCTCCAATATTTCTGTTGAAAGCTGAGCATATTTTGTGGGTACATAGAGAATCCGACTATGAGTTAGAACAGCTGGATTCTGGATCAAGTGCTACGTTAATACTATATGGCCATTGGTAAGCATGTGATTTTCTCTGGAGGAACAGGATAGGCAATAGTGACAGCCCTAGGAGCTGAAAACACACACACACACACACACACACACACACACTACAACTTAGCAGCCATGTTTTCCGCATAATTTCATTTGTTTTAAATATCATAAAAATCATATAACATTTACCCATTTAATGAGGGACTGAGTTACAGAGCCATAGAAATGCAATTAGTAACTATAAATCCACAATTTTCTAGTCAGTAGTAAAATATAATCCAATTGCTCCTATTAGTCAATTTCCTCTTACATATACCCAAATTTTATTTTATTCCAATTAAAATATTTTACCTAAAAGCTATTAAGGTGTTATAGTAGCAATAAATAGTAGCAATTTTGTAAATTACATACCGTGAAGGCAGCATTGTGGCAGAGTTACACCTCTGCCTGTGTCACTGGCATCCCTTATCAGAGCACCCATTTCAGTCCCAGCTGTTCCATGTGTAATCCAGATCCCTGTTGATGCGCCTGGAAAAACAGTGGACAATGGCACAACTACTTGAATCCCAACAAACCATGTGAGAGGATTGGGTGATGTTTCAGGCTCCTGGCTTCAGCCTGGGCCAGACATGAACATTATTTTCATTTGCAGAATGAGCCAGTTAACAAAAGTATGTGTCGTGTATGTATGTTTCCCTTTCTGTCAGTCGTTGAAATAAGTAAAACCAAAGTCTTAATTAAAGCATAAAATATGTAGTACTGATTCATTCTCTTCTTCAGTCACTATGTTTAAATGCTCTCTATATAATAATCGTTAATCATATTATGCATTCCACAGATCCATGGACTAACTGTACGTATACACATAGCTAGCCTATGTAAAAACAAGTCTTTGAGTCAAAAAGCATAGGACAGGTACCTCTCAAACTTTTCTGTTCAATTTTGATGATCTACTGCTACACAAATAATGCCCTGACCACTCAGGGGTGAGGTTACTCAGATGCTCCTCCATTTACCCACCACGTTTCCTTCCTCTGTCTACACACCAGCTTCCTGACCTCAAACTCCCCATGCTTCGTTCTTATTTTTCTGAGGATCGCGTGGCTGCCTCTGGCTGCAAGGTGCATCACATCTCTGTGCAAGAGCAGACTTCATGACTAACAGGCTGGACATATGCAGCCTTGGAGCTTGCCAAAAACACAGAAATATGATAGTAAAACCTGAAAACAAACCCACTCCCTAAATAATCAAAGAACGAGGAAAAGGTATTGATAATTGTGCATAATGAAGATGTCGTTTGTGGTCTAAGCTATGAAGTTTTCCCCTGGGTTCTTTTGTGTTGTAGTCAAATTCACAGGACCCCTAAACTATATCTCCCTTTAAATTAATTAAGAGAACACATACAGGCACTTAAGAAATCATGAGACTTTAACAGTAATGTTCATTTTTTTTCCCCTGGTGATTTCAACAGCAATTTTTTCATGCATATTTAGGTGACTAAGAGACGTTTGGAAAGTAGCCTTGGGATGACTATTTTGTTCTTAGTTCATTGCACGTTAAACAAGCTAAC
The DNA here is from genome assembly GCF_030435755.1 of Ochotona princeps. Lineage (NCBI taxonomy): Eukaryota > Metazoa > Chordata > Mammalia > Lagomorpha > Ochotonidae > Ochotona > Ochotona princeps. The sequence goes on along the minus strand of NC_080836.1, from coordinate 6,309,827 downwards.
ATTAGGCATAACAGGATTTTGGCACAGGAACCGCACCCATACACTCCCTCTTCCTACACTTTTGTAGGGAAGACACTGCAGGTGCAAAGACATATTCTATGCATGGATTGGAGAACGCAATCGAAAAAAAAGATAGACACAAGCATGCAAACACACACAAACTTGTTCTTAGTTGTTGGGTCAGAGTGTGGCTACCACATAATAACCATCCTAGGCACGTTCTTTCCCAGCAGTGCTCCAGGCTTGGGTCCAAGAGTCTCTGAAGGACTTCCCAACTCCCACACCCTCAAACCTATAAGAGCTGAAACTGAGATGCTATTTTCTCACACAAGTGGCTCAGGTGGGGCTGTTCAGGAAACCGGTCCCAGTGAATGGGGAAACTGCGGCTTCAAGTTGACTCTTTGCTCTACTTCTGACAGTTGACTCTGGGCCTTGCTCTCCCACTGAGAAGCACTAAAGCAAGTTGGTGAGCCACACAGACAGGAGTGAAACGGATCGCTTCTTGGCCTTGTGGCTAAGATCAAGTTAGGAGTGATATGAAAGATAAGGCTTTGCTGGGTTGCCTCACACTCACAACACTGGCAGAGCTCAAAAAGGTCTGGGGCCTTTTGAGTCCAGAGTGCCCATACATGGGGATGTCAGAGGAAGGTGTTAACATGGTGGACAGTTCCTTTGTGTTGTCCTCCAGCCCCCTGCCCCCTAAGAAAGAGGATTTGCTCTTTTTCTAGCTTCCCAAGGTGCAGAATTACAATGGATGACTCAATTCATGGGAACATTAAATGCACTTTACTGTTAGGAATCACATTCACATTAGTTTTGGCAGTCTGATCATGAAATTGGCAGGGTGTAGAACGATTTGGACACCACACCATGAAAGAAGGAAGGGTAGTCTACAGGGTATGTCTTGCTATACATAGTGGGACACAGACATGCACTAAAACATCTGGAAACTGCTATAACAGAGAAAAGGGAAATTGAGTAAAAAGCCCGAGGCCACAAAATGACAAACCCTTTTCAGGCTCCACATATAATGAAGGGACAATAAGTAAAGGGACGGTTAATTTATTGCTATTGCTTATCACGTTGATAGATGAAGAAACTTGGTATAAAAAACACTTCATCTGGATACAGTGGCATTCCATTAAATGAATTATGTATAAGGCAGTTCTCATGAAATTTGCATCCTAGAAAAGAAAAGCCTGTTAATAAACAGTAACATGTTCACATAGAAAGCGGCATGGATACGGTGCAAATTTTTCTCCCGAGAACTAAAGTAAAAAGGATCAAATAAGTTAGTTCCCCTGTAATAAAAAAGAGTATGAACCTAAAGAAACTGAAACTGATTTTTTCTCACTTGCAAGAAAAGAATTTTAGCTACAAGCAGTTGATGCAGAGAAATAGAAAAGCAAAAAATAAAGAATGTTTTGAGGCATTTTCTTCATGTTATACGTCCATTGTAGATTCTTTAGTTTGGGTGAGCACTAAAGAACATATTTTTTTGAAATTTTGAAACTTTAAGACATGGTTGTGAAGAAATATTAGAGCATGAAAAACTAGAAATTTGAGATATTTATTGTAATCCCATTAAGTTTGTATTAAAGATACACAACCTTCTCCAATGTGTACATCTGTAAATGAATACGTATTCACAATACTACATACCTGGCTAATGAACAACAAATAACATTAAGCATTGTGTGACAAGACTCATATACATTTCTTCCATAATAAAAGTATTTTGGTTTTCTTTTTTTTTTTTAAAGATTTATTTTATTACAAAGTCAGATATACAGAGAGGAGGAGAGACAGAGAGGAAGATCTTCCGTCCAATGTTTCACTCCCCAAGTGAGCCGCAATGGCCGGTGCGTGCCAATCTGAAGCCGGGAACCAGGAACCTCTTCCAGGTCTCCCACGCGGGTGCAGGGTCCCAAAGCTTTGGGCCGTCCTCGACTGCTTTCCCAGGCCACAGGCAGGGAGGTGGATGGGAAGTGGAGCTGCCGGGATTAGAACCGGCACCCATATGGGATCCCGGAGTGTTCAAGGTGAGGACTTCAGCCACTAGGCCACGCCGCCAGGCCCAAAAGTATTTTGTAATCTAGGTTATTTTTTAGAATTTTCAAATTTGTATTTAAAGGGATGAACAGAAAGGAGAGACTAAAGAAGAAGGTGGAGGAGGAGTGGAAAAGATATCCCATGCCCTGGTTCACTCTGCTAATGGATGCAGAACTACGTCAGTCTGAAGCCAGAATCCTGGATCTTCTTCCAGTTTACCATGAAGGAACAGAGTCTCAGGACTTTGAGTTGTCCTCCACTACTTTCCCAGGCCACAATCAGGGAGCTGGATGGGAAGTGGAGCCGCTGAGGTATAAACTAACACCCCTATTGGCTGCTAGTATTGGCAGGCAGTAGATTATCCAACTGATCCTTTACACTAACCTCTGTAATAATGCTCGAAGTCGCTCATTACTTTGTTGTTTCCATGTACTTTTTTTTTATTTTAGCAAAATATACATGAGAGCTTCCCATTTGAAACATCATTAGGTGCACAGCTCAATGGCTTTAAATATGATTGTATTGTGGACCAACCATAATGCACATTTTAAATAACTTAAAATTTGACAAATAATTTGTTTCTAACTTGTTAATATGAACTATGCCACAATGAATACACCAATAGTTATACATATTTCAGATTATTTTGTCATAAATATTTCTTCACCTGTGTAGCAAAGTATATATGAATTAAAATGTCTATGTATGATTGTAAACATAAGTTTTTCTTTTATGTTTTCTTCATGTGTCTGACAGGAAAAAACAGCAGTATTTCAACATTGCATTAATTTACATTTATTTATTTTCAAATAGTACTGAATATTTGGCATATTTAGTTATAATGAATTACAAGGTATTGGTCTCCGCATGAATTCACACTTACTACTGTTTATACGTGTGTTGTTGGGAAATATGTATATTTCTAATGTGACGCTGCTAAGATTTATTGTGAAAGTTCATTAGCAGTTTTTAAAGAGGACTTTTTTTTAAAGATTTAGTTATTTATTTTTTAAAGTAGCAGGACAGCAGAGGAAGAGAAAGAGTGAGAAAGAGATCTCCATCCATGGTTCGCTCTTTAAAGACCTGGAGGAGCTGATACTGGGCAAGCAGAATCCAGGAGTCACAAACTTCATGCGGGGTCTCTGATGTGGATGGCAAGAACCCAAGTACTTGGAACATCACTGCCTTGGTTCAGAGTGTGTATCAGCAGGGAGCTGTGTTGGAGGTGTAGGAGGCACTCTATTCCAGGCACTCTGATATGAAACAATCACTTACTCTATTGTACTCTTAAACAGGAATCTTACAGTTTGTTCATGTGCTCAGAAAATGTGCCCTTAAGTGTGCTGTTGCAAAGACTGGTGAAGCCGTCTTGATGTGCCTCAGAACATGAGCATCCCCAAAAACCAGACACTCCGGGTGGACACCACCACCATCAGACATGCTGGAGCCATGGCCAGGAATCCTACCTTAAAAGGAAATCAAGCCATTTTCCACAGTAAGTCCTCCTTTAATAGGGACTTTCCTATGCGAGAAAGAGGCTAATTTTTTCATCTTATAACACAGGAACACCAGAAATACGAAAATTAAAATAGCTGTACTAAAGGAAGTTTGGAATTAAAGGCAAGGAGACCTTACACTAACTTTTTCCTGGCCTCTTGACATCCTCTGGTCAGTCCCAGGTTAGTATCACAGTCATGCTCTAATGGAATAATTTGATTAGGAAAGGGAAAAAATTCATAATCTAGTTCTGCAGCTTCTGTCTTGTACTTTTCCTGTTTGTGAGTGGGAGATAGAATTTTTCATCCGTGTCACCTCCTTCCCCACAGAGGGCTACTAAGAACCCCCGGGGGGCTGCAGGCAATGTGGACAGAGGATGTGCAGTCATGGCAGGGGAAGCTGGCAGAGACCCCAGGGGGGCTGCAAGGGCACAGTGGCAGAGGTGCATTTGCTGTAGGCACAAGTGATCATCCCACACAACGCACATTCCCTACAGTGTGTCTTATTTTCCTGCAAACATGTTTTACTCCCAATGCCCTATGGAGAGTTTCCTTACCTCACTATCTCTATGCATATGGTCAGCATCATTTTCACCTGCGTAGCTTTTTCCTGCATCTCTTTAGCATAATTCATTCATCCAGCAGAGCAGTGTGGTGCCAGCCCTTCAGAGACGAGGTTTCAAAGTGCAGTCAGTTTGGGCTGTGAATTTGGGGATGCTTATAACCCCCAAGGATCATTCTCATAGCAACATCCACTGGAGAGAAGATGTAGCTGACCACAATAAACAGAAAAAAAAAATACATCGATTGACAAAATCAGTAAGGCCATATTCACTCAGCCTTTCACTTCTACATATACAGCAGTACATCAGAAATATTTTTAAAATTGGTGTTCACTGACCACTGGCGGATGATTCTCTTTTCATTATTCTCCAAACAATGTAACATAGCAGGACCACCAGCCACATGTGTTTACACTGTATTTGCACCTTAAGGAACCAACAGATAACAAAGTAGAGAAGAGGATTTAGGTGCTATGCGAGCACTATGTCATTTTATATAGAACACTTGCTCATGTGTGCATCTTGATATGTCTGTACTTGTGGTAGAAGATGAACCCAGGAGCTCATCAATGGGTACTGAGGGATAGCTTCATTTACTAAAGTGTGTCAAGGCTTTTGCCAAGGCTACAAAGTTAATGCACACCGAAGGATTAAATGCTTCACCTTGAGAAGGAGCTGAAACAGAGTGCCCAACGGAAAACCCAGGGAGGGCTGGCCATTCAGCCTCATGGTTAACGTACCTGCACCAAGATTTGGGATGTATGAGAGATTGGCTGACTGGCAAGAACCACTTTAATTATCTTAATGCTTACTGGAAGCCTCATGCTCTATATTACATTAAGTTGTTAAGGTTGATCATTTCCTTAGGAATGTATCATTTCACCTAAGTTTAAATGTGCTAACATTAATAACCTACAATGCTATGGACCTATTCAAAACCTCCTCACTTCATTTAATTGCCTAAATTCACATTTTAGAATCATTTTCTATTACTGATTTCTAATTGCACCACATTCAGGACAAAGTCTGCAGTATTTCAAGCCTTTTAAATTTATGCAGCTTCATTTATATCCTGTCTTTTGGTACATTGCTTATATAGCATTTATTAAAAATATTTATTTTTATGACATTCATTTACCTTTAGACACACATATAGTAATGTGCAATTTATTAATTGGGGTATTGCCCCAATTGTACTATAAGAAATCTTAGCTTTTGTTCCTGATTCCTGATATGCAGCTTCTAAAACCCTAATAGCAGTGGCTGGGTTACTGTTACCTTAAAAATATGTACTTTTCATCTTCAGTTCCTGAAATAGTCCCAGAAAGACAGTTGAAAAGAACATTCTTTGTCATCTCTTGTCATCGCTAACAAACACTTTCCTTCCAACCATACCTGAGTTCCTGCTAATGAGAAAGCTCCTGTGGATGAGGGATTGCTTGCCATGGGAACCAGCATTTGATTTGCGAGATGGTACTTCAGTCTCACGCACAGACCTTGGAGGAAAGCAAGAGAGGCTGGATGGGGAGTTAACAGTGACTTAATCTTACCGCAAAGTGAAGCTTCTGTAAGACTCCAGCAGAGGTCTTGAAAGTGTGCTGAGTAGGGCACACACATGTGGCAGGCAGGTGGTGGCAGCCCGAACTCCACAGAATGCAAGAGTCGTTGCACACCTTTTCCTCTGTCTTCAACTGGTCGTTTATTTACATTCCTTAAAATAATTTTTGCATGGAGCAGCTGTTGCACCTAGAGGTTGTGACTTTGGAGCATTCACAGCCCATAAAAAAGTATTTGGGCTCACAGCCTGTCTCAGGCTTCTAAGCCAGACTCTGGAAAGGCAGCTCAGCAATAGATCCTACCAGTCACATGGGTGGCATGGATGGAGTTACCTTACGTGTCTGTGGCTTCAGTCTGGGCCAGCCCTAGAATTTAAGGAGTGAAAACTAGTTGATGAACGCTGACTCTCCATGTCCATCACCTTCTCAAATAATAATTCTTAAAAATCACTGCTGAGAGAGTTGCCATGTGTAGTAAATCTCCAGTGGTATGTTAGTAAACTAATCTAGAAAAATACAAAACCTTAGGATGGGGTTTGGTATCTGGTATGCAGCCAAGTCTGACAGATGCTGTGGCTATACTGGGGAACACTTGCTGCCACTTGACATTGGACATGGGGAAAGTGGTTTTACAGGACTGAGCCCTTACTCTACAGAGCCAGCACTAACTGTGGGTGATTGGTGTAAACATGGAACGTTTGCTATTTTCTGCCAAAAATTGCAGACTTTCTGGGTGAGAGGAAAACCCAACACGTTTAATATCAAAATTGTTCTCTGTGAACAGAAAACCATTCTTTTAATTAGAAAGATTTACAGAGAGAAGAACAGGCATGGACAAAGATCTTCCAGCCACTGTTTCTCTGCTCCCAGTGAACCATGATGTTCAATGACCACAACTGCTGGAGCTGAGCCAATGTGAAGCCAGGGAGCCTGGAGACACTTCTGGGTCCCACCTCAGTGCTGGGTTCCAAGGCCTTGGGCCATCCTTGACTGCTTTCCCAGACCACGAACAGGGAGCTGCCATGATAGAACCAGTATCCATGCGGGATTTTGGCGCATGCACGGTGAAGATTTAGACACCAGGCCATCAAGTTGGGTCCAATAGTTTCTTTTTCCTAGTTATATGCATTTTCTGTAAGATTACCATTTGGGGAACAATGATATGTCACTGTGAGTTGGGTCACTGACTGCAGCACAGCCATCCCATGTCGGTAACTCTTTGAGTCACAGTTGCTCTACTTCAAGTCCAGCTCACTGTCAGTATCCATGGGAAACAACAGAAGATAATCCAAGTTCTAGAGCCCTCTCCTGTGTGTGGATACAATTCCTTCCTCTTGGCTCCTGGCCCCAGGCTAGCCCAGCCTTGGCTATTGTGACCAACCAACAGATGGATGATCTCTCTTTCTGTTTCTCCATCTCAGTGTCTCTGTCTTTCAAATAAATAAAATAATAATGATGATAATGATAGATAGGTAGATATAGACACTAGCAATACTATAACCAGCAACACTGAGCTTTAAAAAGTTTTATAAGTCAATGTTTAATTATTTGAACTGTTTATGAAATAAGCATGCTACATTATTAATTACAACAATTAGCCTGTTTCTTGATTTTGTTGTTATAACTGTGTCAAATATTCAAATGTAAGCTATTCAAACACCTGACTGTTTCGTCTTCAACATCTCTGTTCCATACTAGGTTACCAGATAGTCTTATATTTGATTTATATTTTTAATGATGCAGAATTTCTTAATGCTTCTGATTGTATCTCCTGAAAACAACACTCAGTGGTCTCCTTGGAGCCATTGCTGATATCCACATATTTCATATAAATCTGTTTTTACTTCCAGGAATTCTCTTCAATTTTCTTGGCTGTATGATTAGCCTACAGTCTACTGAAAAGGCCCTAATTCCTTTAATGATTACACAGTCTCTAGAAATCTTTCAATATGCTTTCCTCATTGGAAGATGACTTTGTCAAAATTTACATAAACACTTTTAAAGAATCCTTATTTATACTCTGTCAATTAATTCCGTAACGTTATAAATTGTTGCTGATGTTATGTCGGGGCTTTCGATTGATAGGGATGATACTCTGCCGGCTCTACCTTCAGGCCAGAGATGGTCTCCACAACAAGCCGTTGAATTTAACTGGACAATAAGATGACGGACTCTGTGCTTGGTATATGCTTGCAATGAAAGAATCTCAACTGAACTTGAACTGTGGCAAAGCAATAAGGTGGAAGAATCCACCATGGGGGGAGGGTTTGGGGAGGGGTGGGGGGATTCCCAGTGCCTATAAAAATGTGTCACATAATATGATGTAATTAATAATAATAAAAAAGAATCCTTGTTTATTTAACAGGTAATGAACAGGAAACAGGCAAATAGATGCTTTCCATCTATTGGTTCACTCTCCAATGGTCACAACATCCCTGGCTGGATCAGGCTGAAGCCTGGAAGCAGGAACTCGTTGGGGTCTGCCATGTGGCTGACAGAGCCCCAAACACTTTATCCATCATCTACTGCCTCCCATGGGACAGAAAGTCAAGACATTAAACCACCAAACACAGCCAGGGTTCAAACCCAGTCACTGCATCATGGGAGGTAGATACTCCAAACTCCATCATAAATACCAAGCCAAAAAACCACCGCAAATACTTTCTATTCAAGTAATTTTCTGTTCTACTCTCACATTTTTAAAAATATTTTTAAACATTTTTAAACATGTTTAAATTATTGTAAAATCAGATATACAGAGAGGAGAAGGGAAAGAGAGGAAGATCTTCTGTCCAATGATTCACTCCCCAAGCAGCCGCCATGGCTGGAGCTGTGCCGATCTGAAGCCAGGAACCTGGAGCCTCTCATAGGTCTCCCACTCAGGCTCAGGGTCCCAAATCTTTGGGCCATCATTAACTGCTTTCCTAGGCCACAAGCAGGGAGCTGGACGGGAAGCGGGGCCTCCAGGATTAGAACCAGCACCCATATGGGATCCAAGCATGTACAAGACAAGGACTTTAGCCACTGAGTTACCACACTGGGTCCTCATATATGTTAAAAATCGACTTTTCCTCTTGTATTGCATATACTTATCAATTTTCATTTTGCATTCATTTCTGATGCCTTCTGAGAAAAGATTTCATTTCCTCATAACTACATTTTCTTTGTAAAGTTTGTGATCCATGGATTAACTTTTTGATTCAAATATCTTAATTTTCTTTATTGTTTGTTTTAATTCTGTTGTAAAATCATAGTGGAGAGATAGGGAGAGACTTCCATGCACTGATTCACCACACCTTTCAAATCTTCTATTCCTTCACCACACTCCTGAACTCTGAACATCTGTAATAGGCAGGGCTGAGCCACACCAAAGTCAGGAGCTCAAAACATTGTTGCATGAACCGCTGGTACCGTAGTACCTCAGGCACCACCTGCTCCTTGGTTCTGCATTAGCAGAAAGTTGTAATTAGAGGTGGAAAAGTCAGGACTCAAACCAAGCTATCTTACATAGATTGCAAGTTTTTAAAGCAGCAAGAAAGCACTGCTCCAAATGCCTTGTATAAAAATGACTAAATCTGGGCCTGGCATAGTAAGTAGCCTAGCAGCTGAAGTCCTCACCTTGCAAGCACCAGGATCCTGTATGGGCAGCGGGTCTAATCTTCTAGTAGCCCTGCTTCCCATCCAGTCCCCTACTTTTGGCCTAGGAAAGCAGTAAAAGATGGCCCAAAGCTTTGGGATCCTGCACCCATGTGAGAGTCCCAGAAGAAGCTCTGGGCTCCTGGCTTTGTGTCAACCAAGCTCCAGACATTGTGGCCATTTGGGGAGTGAATCAGCAGCCGGAAAATCTTTCTCTCTTCACTTCTCTGTATATCTGACTTTCCAATAGGAAACAAATGATAAACAACTCCTTTAAAAATTGACTAGTTTTGCTATGTGTTTTAAATTGGTTATTCCTTACATAACAATTACTTATCTTTTTTTTCTACCCCGATGGATACTTCTTCCTTTACCCTTATGTATCATTTTAGGTTATTTGCAATTGTTCACCAGAAAGTTCTTTTCGTTTGTGGATCTTCTTTCTGTGTTGATTCTTTTTGCATGTCTTGTTATTTTCCTCAGAAGGTCACAAATGACTTGGCTCTCATCTACATCTGCAGCTCGTACAACCTTGAACAACCCAGAAAACCCTCAGCCTCTGCTTCTGCAGACCCTTGAGTCTGGGACAGGCCAGGACAGAGGGGTGGAGCCTACAGCACACACCCAAGAGCAGATCCACTCCCTGTTTGCCTCCAGTCCCTCAGCAGCCCTGCCCTCTCAGGGGACTGTGTGTGTCCCTCTTCCCTGGTTGGTTCTTCACTGTGTGCTCACTGGATCTTGGAGTTGGGTGCCATGTGGGCACTAGTAGGATTCAGAGAGCTGCTGTCCTGATAAGCTGGATCAGTCAGTCCCAGGGGAAGCTCTTCAATACTCCTGACATCTCTGCACAGCATGTGCGTGGTGCTCCAGCCATCCATGCTAGGTCACAGAAGGCAGTGGTCTGTCTTGAGAAGCCAGGAGGATTCACAATGTAAAGTGCTAACACATTCCCTGGCCATTCATGAGGACCTTTTTAAAGCAAAGATGCTACTTTCCTGACAATTGGATTCAATTATCTCCTGTCAACACAATATTTGCCTCCTCTCACAAATCTGTGTTTTTCTCATTTTTCTTTTCCTGCTTTATATTATTCATGAAATCTTAGATTAATAGGCCATATTCTCTGAAATAAATTCAGGAAAATATTTTTATCTTCTTGTATAAATGTCTTTTTTGGACTTATGTTTATTTTCTTTGAATTTTATTTTATGAAACAGTTTAATAGGCATTGCCCCCTCTCCATTTTTCTCATCTCTAATCTTTCACTAGGTGTCTTTTGAGTGCTCTCAGAAGTCCATCATACTGCCATTAAGGTGTCTCCAAACAATGTAGGGACTTATCTGTTGTTTCACTGTGAGTCCATCCTTGTATTGCAGGTACAGGGATATATTCTCTGTTTCTGCTTATGGATATATTTATTTCCACTGCACTTCCATTATACCTTCCCTTGAATAGAGTCTCCATCAGGGTGAGAGGGAAAAAAAGAAAAAAATATATAAAATGAAATAGTGAACCTTCATCTCCAGGCAGTTATTGATCTCATAGCAGGGGTATCGATGTGACGGTAGGGTAGCGCAAAAGGGTGTCTAATATCTTCCTGTAGAAATTAATGATAGTGTATGACCCATGTGGTTCAAATGAGAGTACAATTCAGTCTTATGAAACATTTCAATTCTGTTATCTATAGCCCACCTTCTTCTGAAGATATTAAATTGAATATTTAAGAAATAAACGGCTGATGTGCTTATAACTACAGATTAGTCTATGCAGTGTGATGAGAGTTCTTACTGCTCCATCCTGCTGGGTATATGACTCGTCCCTTAGCCCAGCATATCCATAGCGTATGAACTGCACCTTCATAAGTCATTGATCATTATCAGATTGTCATGCCATCACATTGATTCTGTTGAAGTAACTCTTACTTTATTTAATAAAAATTCAAACTCTATAGATGTAATGTTGGCAATTTGGGTATGCAAATGAGAAGAGAAAATGTACTTTTTTTGAAGGAGAAGGTGAAACGTTTATGTGAAATAAGGGTAGAAAGAAATTCCATGGTACGAATACTAAGATCTCTGGAAAAAGTGAATCATCACTCTGTGAAACTGTGAAGCAAAAGAAAGACATCCATGCTGCTTTTGCTGCTGAGCAAGAAACAAAGAATGCGTGATACGTGTTTGGTTGAGAAGGCAAATATGTTAAATTATGGGATTCAGAACTCTTCCTCGCTTCAGACATCCACTGAGTGTCTTAGAACTCATCCTCCATGGAAAAGATGGAAGGTCTAGATGAGAAAATGTAGGCTCAAGGAGTTTGGACAATTTTCCTTTTCCAGAGGCAGCAATGACAGTACACAGACTGGTTCATTTGACTGCAATCCACAGTGCTTTAAAAAGAATTTGTATCACACAACAAATAGTACCCAGAAGTCATTTCTAAGAACATCACTTTCTCATTGAATAGAAGAAAATCATCATGCTTTACAAACTCTATAGCTCTAAGTTCATTTCAAATTTACTCAGAAAAATCAAACATACAGGAGTTATATCCAGTCCCAAAGGTTGGTTCATTTGCACTTAATGGAGCTGCGAAATGGCTGTTGAATAAGTTCAAAGATGATTGGAGCTACATTTTTAAGGTCATTCAAAGCAGAAACTGCATGCACAAACCTTGGTTGCAGACACTGAGCACCGATAATTTAGAACCTCTGCAGCGCCATGCACAGAAACCTTGGAAATCTCTCACAGGGTTCTAGTATTGTGGCACAGTGGGGCAAGCTGCCATTTATGACACGTCATCCCAAATGAAAATACTCGTTAAAGCCCTAGCTGCCCTGCTTCTGATCCAGCCCCTAATCAGAAGCTGGTCTAAGTGATTGGGCCCCTCACCGATGCATGCATGTGGGAGATCTAAATGGAGCTCCTGGCTCTAGCCACTTGGCCCAGTTCTGGTTGTAATAGCCATATGCCGCTACCAGATGGAAAGTTCTCTCTCTCTCTCTCTCTCTCTCTCTCTCTCTCTCTCTCTGTTTCTCTCTCTTTCTCTCTCATTTAAAAATACATGATTTTTTTAAAGGAAAGGAAATCACTCAGAGTTCCACTAGGAACATACCAGCTCTCTTTCAGAAGATGTCATTTCATACAATGCTCTGAACACTATTTCTTTTCATAGTGTAAATCACTGAATTTTTAATCACCAGCTGTTGGGTACCAAAACCCAGACTCTTTAATCAGATATTTTCCCAACACCAAGTTCACACTTCTGTTGCTTCCCCATCCTGATTAATCCACTCTGTGTGACCAGCATGCACAAGGCCAGCACAGCCATACACAAGTAGTAAAGCAGGTTCTATAACTCCATCTCAAACAGAACTTATTGCTGAGCACAGGAGCCAGGTAGAGAGCTACAATCTATTCACTTATTCACTTTCTTATTTGGGGGCCAGTCGTGTTATAAAAATCACAGAACAAAAATATTTCCTGGGTTACCTTGTGCATTAACAATTTCACCAGCAATTTTATGTTACTAACCCAACCAGATTGGAACACATTTGTGATTCTGGGATTAGAATGTAGATTTTCCCTCAAATTTTCCCTCTTTTTTTTTTCTGACATCGCAGGAGGAAAGGGTATCCCAAGGCTTATAAAGCAAAGCCCCTGGGGTGTTTGTCTTTGTCACCATGCTGTAGGTACTCTAGCAGATGACACAGCAGTGGTCCAGTGAGGGCACTGTGATGGGGATGCACATAACAGGAAAGCACATGGAGTCTCCCAAGCACCTTCTACCCTAACAGCAGATTTCGCATTTGCCTAGTTCCCAACAGATGGCTGTCTTTAGGGAATGGTCTGAGAACTGGCATAGCTGTCACGCACCAGCATCCAGCCCAATATCAACATTCCACTGTATCAAGTGATAGACCTGCCCCATGTTTTTACTGAGATCCTTTCATTGCACAATTTGCAGGCACCACCCTCTCTCCAAGGCATCTGTATTGTAGCTGTAGAGTCCAAACCTAAACAAACAAAACAAAACAAAAAACATAATCTAGTGAAAGTGTTAGAAGTTAACATAAAAAGTGGGGACTGGCACTGCCTTGCAGTGGGTAAGCCTCCACTTGCAACAGGAAACCATAAGGAAAGCTCTGGTTTAAGTCCTGAAGGTTTTACTTCTGATTCAATTCTCTGCTAAATAAGGCAGTAAAGAATGGCTCAAATACTTAGACCTCTGCCTGTCATACAGAAGGCTGATGCAGCTCCTATCTCCTGCCTTCAGCCTGGTCCAGCCTGGCTGCTGTGATGCTTCAGGGTATGAACCAGCAAATGGAAATTTTATCTATCTATCTATCTATATATCTATCTATCTATCCATCCATCTAAATTTCTCTGTAACTCAGCCTTTCAAATAGTCCTTTGAAAACAAAATGAGGCGGGCCCATTCACTCAACATTTGCAAAATACAGAAAGCATGAGGGATAAATTAATTTCTTCAGTACCTTGAAGGAATGGATATTACCCTAGCCCTCCCACAGATGGAAAACCGTAGCTCAGGGACTTGTAAAGCTTCACAATTCACAAAGAACAGAACCAAGACTTGTACTCAAATTAGGATAACTGTGGAGACGAAGCTTTCAAAGAGAGAACTCCTCTTACTATTGAGTGCAGAGACCACAGGGCATTGCTGAAAGAAGAAAAACACAAATATGTGTTTTGTAACTTATTTATCTAAAAGTAAAACATTCCTCATGAGATTGTTTCCCTTTTGTGACATGTTGCTTTGGATTTCCATTACCTGGTGGAAGAATACAACCAAAAATATTTTGGCAAGCTTATAACCCTATTAAAATGGCAAGGCTCTGTTATTAGTTTTCAAGATTTAATGGTCTTTCTATAAAGATCATTTTTATTTTTACAATGATCTTATATCTAGAATTCTAGTGTAAGAAAATGATGTGAATTTTCAGATTTTCTTGGACATAGTATGAGGGGATCCATGAACTGTATGCAGTCCAAAGATGATTATTTTGAAATATTTTCAACGCAAAATATTCAAAGACTGTGTATATGTAATTGAAGCAGTGGTAAGTCCCTAGAAATCTGGCTGCTGCTAAAATGGAGCAGAAATAAGGCTTGGCTTTCAGAAAGCTACATGTGTGAATACAAAGTAAGTGTTCCTTAATACATGCAAAAAACGTTAAACATTAGATGTCACAAGTATTACCAGTAGAATCATGCTAATGATTTAAGTGGGAGTGAAGCAACATAATAGTAGCTGTTATTTGTTACCTGTAGGTGATGTGCCAAGAGCTGGGCCACGTGTTCTGTCTGCCCTCCTCTTGTTATACTTATTTCCTAATTTCTCTGAGATGCTGGAGCCTGAGACATAAAGAGATTAGGTAATGTATTTATGTAGCAGAGAATGTTTGAATTCAGACATATCCACCTTTGTAATGCTTCTCATTTGGCAAATTCCCTGAGTTTTCAGCTTAGTTGAGGAATGAACCCAGACAAATAACGTTCATGAAATCCAGAGTTTGGACACTTCTGATTGCGCTTTCTCAACATTGTTAATGTGACAGAAAGCTCTGCCCAGTGATTCACTCTGCCCCATGGTGTTTTCTTCACATACACCTTTTCTGAAGCCTGTTCATGAGTGGATGAGACATTTATATACCCGAGGCCACTGAGCAATTTATAAAAAGGTTTTCACATTAAGCTGAAACCACATTGTTAGATATCATCTGATCTAAGGCACAAGTTACTGCACTACCTGGCCAACAACATCATCAATGAGACAGTGAAACTGCAAGTTATACGCGAGTACAGGCTATCAGAACCAAAGGGATCTCAAGAAACTGTTTTGTAATTTGTTTATATAACTAGGGAAACTTGCTGCTTTTCTTTTTCACAGGTAAGGAGATGGAAAGGGCAGAAAGAAAAAGAATGAACGGTGGGGTATGAAGAGAGAGTTCTTCTGTTGGCTGATTGTCTCCACAGATGGCTGTGACTTGGTCAAGCTGGGGCCAGGAGTTGATAACTCAGTCCAGGCACAGCTTATGGGTGCTGAGACCCTAGTAACTATAACATCAGCTCCTGACTCTTAGATTCTATGATAAACTGAAATAAGGAGTAAACTGGGACTCAATTCCAAGCTCAAGCATGGGTCGAACACCAATCCCTGAGCAATGTTGAAGTGAGGGGTCCCTATCAGGCTACAGAACATTTGACAAAGTGACAGAATAAAGAATAGATCCCTCAGATTCTCAAATAAACACTACTGTCTATTTTGTAAATATTAATACATTTATATATACTTGTATTCAGGACAACGCAAGGAGTATATAAAAACACACAGAGATCTACTCTCCAAAATCTCTTCCCATCTCTATTGTAAAACTACCCCTCGCCCTATACGCAACATTATCATGAATGTGGATACGTATGTTCATTCATGCTTCTTTGCATTCACAGTATCAATAAACTAGACAGAAAAACTTGTGATTTTGTTTACATAAATGACCCAATGCAGTTTATGACTTTGAAAGGCATTATTTCTTTTTTTAAAGATTTATTTATTTTTATTAGAAAGTCAGATATGCAGAGAGGAGGAGAGACAGAGAGGAAGATCTTCCGTCCGATGATTCACTCCCCAAGTGAGGGCAACAGCTGGTGATGTGCCTATCCAAAGCCTGGAACCTGGAACCTCTTCCAGGTCTCCCACACGGGTGTAGGGTCCCAAAGCCTTGGGCCATCCTCAGCTGCTTTCCCAGGCGACAAGCAGGGAGCTGGATGGGAAGTGGAGCTGCCGGGATTAGAACCGGTGGCCATATGGGAACCCAGGGCGTTCAAGGCGAGGACGTTAGCCACTAGGCCACGCCACCGGGCCCAAGGCATCCTTTCTTTACCCAACATTTTATTTTAGTAATTTGTGTTTATGCCATAAAAGTGGTTTTATTCATTTGAGCTTCTTGCTGTTATCATGCTGTATGAATACAATCATCCATTTCTGACTATTGCAAGTTTGTTGGTTTTCCTTTTTCCTTCTCTACTCTTTCTGTGAACATAAAGTCGGCCTCCTCCCGTTATCCACATAGTGTAATTTAGCATGCCATCTTCAGTTCCTCACATTTCTATGAGTGAGCCATGTGTTGAGTGATAAAGTTGTTTGTTATGTTTACTCCTATATTCTGTAAAATACCAGATGCCACCAACTTTCATCCTGTTTTGGTTAAACATCTCTCCGATGTAAAATAAGAACAGAAACAACACTAGCATTTATCTCTGTCGGAATCGTGCAGTCCTGTGAGATGCCCCTGCTCACACTCATGATCTGATCTCTATGTATGAAGGTCATAGTTTGAGCACATCTGGCTGTCTCTAAGTTAATCTACTAATGTCCAGATGTTTTACAAATCATGATTTTTCATCTCAGTGAGATGGGAAGCACAATAGAGTTTTAGATATCATTTTGATTTCTAAAAAGATTTATGTAGGGCCCAGCGCAGTGGGAGACATGGAGGAAGTTCCCAGATCCTGGCTTTGGATCGGTGCAGCACCGGCCGTTGCGCTCACTTGGGGAGTGAATCATCGGACAGCAGATCTTCCTCTCTGTCTCTTCTCCTCTCCGTATATTTGACTTTGTAATAAAAATATATTTTTTAATTAAAAAAAGCAGATTTACAGAGAGAAGGAGGGATAAAGAGAAAGATCCATCAGCTAATTCTTGGCCTCAAAGGCTAGAAATGAGCCAATCTGAAGCCAGGAACCAGGAGTTGCTTCTTCATCTCCCGTCTGGGTGCAGTATCCCAAGGCTCTGGGCCATGTTCTACTGTTCTTCTAGGGCATAGGCATGGAGTTGGACGGAAGTGAGGCAGATGGGACACAAACCGACGCCCACAAGGGATCTTGGCACACGTAAGGCCAAGGATTTAGCCACTAGGCTATAATACCAGGTCCCACTTTAATCTTTTTGCAATTTTCCTTACCAACACTTCTGAAGTAAGTTGATTCCATCATTTTACTTACTTTTTTCATATTCCCCCAAATTGCTGTGCTTTATTTTGCAGTTTCAGTAAATTTAACTATCTTCTTTGCTTATCTTTGTTTCTTGAATTCCACTTTTTGTTTTTAGATTCAGTTATAGCCCAGTGAAATACTTGTCTTTGGTTAGAATTTTCAACATGTTTTAGAATTTACTAGTAAACTCTCCATTTATAAATGTTTGAAATCTCTACCTGAGAAACAGCTGGGTGTTTCCTTGTAGCGATGGCAACCAACCTGGGCTGATATTGTGATGTCACATGGCACATCACAATGCATCTCAGGCAATGACCAATCAGAAGGCAGAGTAGCTATGACACAGCAGCCATGTGCAGCTACACCAGGCGGAGCTCTCTCTCAGACCTTGCCTCACAGGGAGAACCAAGGTGCAGCATCAAGGAGGTGTTGCCAGTGAGAAATGACAGTACCGCTTAGAGTCTGAGACGCAAGCCGAGCAGTCCTCTCCTCGAAGGAAGAGCTTTACTTTATGACAGGTGAGTCCTGGCATGCCAGGGTAGACCTCTGGAACTTTGCCATGCATCTGATATTTCTCTGGTTTGTTTCCATTCATAAGGTATATATATACATATATATATATATTTTAATCATCAATTCACTCTTCATGTTCTTCAGTTTCCCTGTGACCAATCTAAGTGGCAGATTTTTCTACTTTCTTTTGTCCTCTGAATAAGTTTGCCATATGTGAACGTTTCCTTTCCAATTCTAGAAAACTCTGAGCTGTTATTATGTTGAATATTGCCTCACTGTGATTTTATTGTTTTCTTCTGGAATTCTTATGTGTCTTGGCTCTTAAAACCGGGTGTTCCTTATCTAAGGCTTTTTTCTTTTCTTTCTTTTTTTTTAATGTTGGTGGTTGTTCTTTTTTTATATTGCCTGTAACATAATCTAAGAAAACGGTCAGTATTGCCATCCTCCTGAATTCTTTTCAGTAAAGGTCTGATTTTATTTGCTGATATATTTTCTAAGTCCAATAGTCTCTTCTATTGTTAAGCTTTTTTATAAAAATGTATTTATTTATCTTTTTATTAGATAGATTTACAGAAAGAAAGAAATATATAGTGAAAGATCTCTTGTCTGCTGGTTCATGTTCCACATGCCCACAATGGCTGGAGTTGAGCTTATTAGAACCCAGGAGCTTCCTCCAGGTCTTCTGTGCAGGTGCATGGTTCAAGGGTTTGGGCCATCTTTGACTGCCTTCCCAGGCTACTAGCAGGGAGCTGGAAAAGAGAGGGAGGATTTATGACACATGGGATCAGGGCAGATGCAAGGCAAGGACTTAGCAACTAGGCTATCATGCTAGACTCTGTTGTTCAGATTTGTAATAACATCTGAACTTTTTTATTATTCTGTGTTTGCCTTTATGTATGTTTCTTCTGCATTACCATCCAGTGATTTCACAAATATCTAAAAAGGCATTTTAAATTACTCAATTACCTTCAGCTATCTGTGGGTTTTTTTAGACAGCTCCTCTTTTCATGTTAAAATTCTAATTAGTACAGAAGGGTAAGCACCAAAATTTGGAAAAGTAGTAGCAAAAACACCAAGAAATCAGCTTCCAGCTGAGACTTGAAGTGCTGACCATTGTTGCTTTTAAGAAGAGAAAGCAGAGGGGATGTATTTCACACAATCCATCTCCACATACACACTGAAAGTTAGTAATTAGGCTACCCCAACTGTCTTCCATGTAAACAGTGGGGAACAACAGGGTGGAGCTCTCAGAACCTCCTTCCCACCTTAGCAGTAGCCTCCTCAACTCCTACATTCTCTCCAGTGGTCTACTCCCTGTACAGTCACAGATATTTTTTTTTCCTTCGTTTGCAGCAGCAAAATTTTAAAAGAGGGAGAGACAGAGTGAGAAACATCTGCTAACTCACTACCTAAATGGCCTCAAGACTGGATGTGAGCCCGTCTAAAGCCAGGATCCCGGAGCCTCTTCCAGGTCTCCGACAACAGTGCAGGGTTTCAAGGCTCTGAACCATCCTGTACTATTTTCACAAGCAGGGAGCTGGCGCTAAACTGGAATAGCCAGGAAATGAACTAATATCCATAAGGGATGCTGGTGCTGGCAGGCAGAGGATTAATCAGGTGACCACCCTGCCAGCCCAAGTCAAAGTTACTTTAAAAAAAATTCATTTATACTCAACTTTATTCCTAAATCATTGTTTTTTCATCATTAGTGATAAAAATCAAACACCTGAAGATACTCTTTATCTGTTCTCAGTGTTGTTCACATTTTAGTTTGCAGATGAAACACAGTGTACTTCCTGCTCAGCAGGGTGATGGGGTGACCCTGACACTGTGCATTCTAACCAGCTCCCAAAAGGCACTGATGCTGCCAGGCACATTTTGAAAGAAAGAGTCCTATATTCACGTTACAGAGGCGCACATAGACTGAAAGTGAAGGACATGCAGAGAACTGCATAAATTCCTGGATACATGTAATCTACCAAGATTAAATAAAGAAGATAGACACAATCTAAACAAACCCATAACAAGCAATGAGATTGAAGCAGTAATCAGACTTGTTTCCATCATGGAAAAGCCCAGGACCTGACAGTTCTGTTGCCAAACTCTAGAAAACATTTCAAGTGGAACTAACTTTAACACTTGTCAAATCATCTCAAGATACTGAACTGGTTGGACTCTGTTAAACTCTTTTAATGAGGGCAGCATCCTTCTGATATCGAAATCAACAAAGACACAACATGAAAACTAAAGATCTATATCATTGAGGGTGCAAAGATTCCCAAGATTAGGAAACCAAATCCAATGTCACAAAACATTATCAGACCTCATGAACAACTGGGACTTATTCTAGAAATGCAAGGTTATGTTTACATTCCCAAATCAGCAATTATCATAAATCACATCAACAGAATAACACACACACACACACACACACACGCACACACACACAGAGATGTGGTCATCTCAAGATATGTAGAGAAAGCATTTGCTAAAACTGAACACCACTGCTTTATTTAGACCCTCTAGAAATTTGTTATAGAAGGAACATGCACAAAAATCGCAACGGCGATATAATGCACTAGCAGCCCATATTATACTGAATTGGGGAAAGGCGCAAGCATTTTCTCTCAGATCTGTAACAAGACAAAGATGCCCACTTGCATCAATTTTATTCAATATGCTATTGGAAGTATTAGCAAAGGCAGCTGGGGAGAAGAAAGAAACAAATGGTAACAAAAATTGGAATGGAGAAAGTAAAAATATCTATATTTTGCAAATGACACAATGCTGTATGCAGAAGCCTAGATACTCCACCAAACACCCAACCCAGAAAGTTGTTGGAACTAACAAACCAATTCTGCAAAGTTGCAGGTTACAAACTCAACATACTTTCTGTAGCTTTTCCATACTCCAATTTTAAAATCACTAAAAGAGAAATCAAAAAATGCAATAATCACAGAGCATACAATATTAATAAATGTAACTAGAGAACTGAGATATATCTGCAATAAAATAAATCACCAAATGTACCAAAAATGGAAAGATATTCCTTATTCACAGATTAGAAGAATTAATATTATTAATATTATTATCAACATTATTAAATATTATTAAAATACTACCTAATGTAACATATAGATTCAAGGCAATATCTGTCAAAATGCCAACTACATTCTTTGCGGAATCAGAAAAGTAACCCTAAAATTCTTGTAGAATAAAAAAACGAGCCAGAAAAACAGGCAATTCTGAAGCCTCCCTTCAACCTGGCTCAGAAAAAAGCAAGCTTGAGAATGTCACATGGTTTTATTTAAAAAAAAAATGGAAAGCATAAAAAATTAATTTCAAATGCAAATATCACTTTTTTTATAAGTCTGACTCATCAGGAAACTGATATAAAGAATGTAGCTCCTTATTGCCTAGTAAAGCTCAGTTGTCTGTCTATTACTTAGTCAATTTCCAATGGAATCAAATCACAGAGGAAGTCACAGGGTGCTATTATTTTGTGATTTGCTGTTGTTGCTGCTCTGACAGACCAGTCAGAGGAGACAAGCAGACAAATGTTAAACAGTCAAGCTAGTTGAAAGAGATTACACCTTGGCCATTGTGGCAAGACAATATTTCCTGAAGAAAAACCATCTGAGTTGCAAACAACACAGCATGCCACACTCCAGCCTGTTGGGGAAAGTAATCCCAGCAGAGCCAAAGCCTGTGCAAATACCCCAAGGAAGAAGGAGCTGTGCTTCAGATGCAGATAGAAGACCCCCATGGCTGGAGGGAGGCTTGTCCAAAAGGCAAAAAACCAGGAAAAAAAAATGCAGAAACCTACATTATCAGCCAGGCATCTAGGTAGGATCCGACTCTTACGGTAACCAGTAGTTTTTTTTTTTTTTTTTTTAAGTATTTCTTCAATTGTTTATTTATGTGAAAAAGTTACAGAGAGAAAGGAAGAGAAAGAGAGAGAGAGAGATCTTCCATTTGGTATCCCAGATGCCATATCACTGCAGCAGCTGGGGCTAGATCAGACCCAAACCCAGAGACGCAAGTTTCATCCAGGTCTCCCATATGCATGGCAGGAGTCCAGATATATGGGCTCATCCCCTGCTGTTTTCCCAGGTGATTAACAGAACACAGAATCAGACATAGAGTAAATGACACACAGACCAGTGCCCATATGGGATGCTGGTGTTATAGAAAGTGGCTTTATGCCACAATGCCGGCCCTGCTAATTCACAGGTCCTAATCAGAAACTCTGATTTTATCTGATGTACAGTAAGAAATCACTGGAGTCTTACTAGAGGAGTTAAATAACCTTTTTGTGTTTAACAGTTGATGCTGACTCTATGGTAAGTAATGAATGGATTGGGAGGAAACAGTAAAAGCAGAAGTAAATAGATTACTTAGCAGTCTAAGTCCACTGGGACTGGCACAGATATGCACTATGTAGACCTTTTATTTGAAACAGTTGTGGATCAGACATAACCTGAAGGTGGGAAAAGAATGCAGAATGTGGTAGCACTTGAAGTTTCTGAAGAACATAACAGTGGTGTGGCCCAAAATATCATTTGATGTAGCCGTTGGATCGCTGCAGAAATCAGATAGATCTTCAAGGAAGACAAACTGCTCATTTTGTAAATAGGATGAATTAAAATTAAATCACCAGATGCTCAAGTGAGCCTCCCAGAACTGCAAACACTGACAATTCATCACAATTCTTTTTATTTTTAAATTATAAGCTGACACATACAACTTATATGTATATATAAGGTATTGTGTAATATGTCAGTACAGGAATATATTGATGGGGAATCAATGTAAATGTATCTTATTTTTACATAGAAATATGCAAATTTTAGTTTATCCAGATTTATTTACCTAATATAGCATAGAAAAACAGCAGATTTGGGCCCAGTGTGTTAGCCCAGTGGCTAAATCCTCATCGTGCATGGGTTAGCATCACATATGGGCACCCATTCTTGTCCTGAATGTGCCACTTCCCGTTGAACTCCCTGCTTGTGACCTGGGAAGGCAGTCAAACACGGTCCAAAACCTTGGGAACCTGCACCCACATGGTAGACTTGGAAGAGGCTCCTGGCTCCTGGCTTCTAATAAGCTCAGCTCCAGCCATTGCATCCACTTAGAGAGTGACGGAAGATGTTTCTATATATCTTTCTCTCTGTATCTCCTTTTCTTGTTTGCTTTCCAATGGAAATAAATAAATCTGGGTCTGCCACTATGGTCTAGAGGCTAAGGTCCTCACTTTGAACAGTCCGGGATACCATATGGGCACTGGTTCTAATCCCGGCAGCTCCACTTCCCATCCAGCTCCCTGCTTGTGGCCTGGGAAAGCAGTCGAAAACGGCCCAGAGCCTTGGGACCCTGCACCTCTGTGGGAGACCTGGAGGAAGTTCCTGGCTTCTGGCTTCAGATCAGCACATCACCGGCCGTTGCACTCACTTGGGGAGTGAATCATCAGACAGAAGATCTTCCTCTCTGTTTCTCCTCCTCTCTGTATATCTGACTTTGTAATAAAAATAAATATATCTTTTTTTAAAAATGAAAATAAAGAAATCTTAAAAAAGAGCAGATTTAGTGAAGTTCACAGATCAGTTCTAAAAACAATGATCTATCACTTCTTCCTCCCTCTCTTTTATTTTTAAGACACATACAACACTTTAGCATTATCTGTATTCCTGCTGTGGAAAACTCCAGCAAATCTGACTCCTGTCTAACTACAGTTTGTTACCCATCAATTAAGTTTCCCCACCATTCAGCTCTCCCATCCTCTTGAGCCTCTGTAGAACCATCTTTGCTGTTTATACAGCAGCAATGGACTTGGTGCATGGAACTGTCAATCATACACGGGGACTACTGACTGATGGCCAATAGCCAGAGTTTACCAACAGCATTATACTTTCATGTAAGCATAAAGGAGAAGGTTTGAGGGATTTATGTGTCAACAGCAAGTGGGAGCTGACTTGAGACTATGGGAGTTCAGTACCTCTCCCTGGAAGTACCTCTTTTTGTTTTATAAACCAGACTTCCAGATCCAATCAATGTCCTCCTACAGTTGTCTTCTCCCTTTCCATGTGTTCAGCTTTTAATCTTAGTCACATGAGAGAGAACCTGGGACACTCGGCCTGTTTCCTTTTGGGCCTTGCCTACTCCACTCAACGGGCTGATTGTAACTTCCTTCCATGCTATGGCGTAGAATGAGATTTCATCCATTTTTCTAAAAAAAAAAATAAAAGCAAAAACACTCTTGTAGTCTGTATATTTGTTAAATGCCTTGCATCACTTATTCCGTGCATACCCACATATTGTACAAATAGTATAATGAAAGAATTGCATGAAGATGTAACTCAAAGGTATAATAAAGAATTCTCATGTCTCTTTTTAATAATGGAGTATTTTCAATCTAATTGGAACTGCTTTGTGTGAAATTTATCTTCTTCCTTCTCTTACACTTCATAGCTATTCTGTCCATATCTTTGATATTATCAGCGATATCTGCTTCTCCTTCATGAGGGAACTGCATTTTCTAATACAAAAAATACTTTGTGTGTCCTTCGATTTTGATATCTATAGATTTTTCTTGCATCTGTTTTATAAGTAAATTATAATGACATGTACATATAAACTATTTTTTGAAGACGGGATGGATATACTCATGTCACAGGATGTGGTATTAATGAAAAAGATTTTAAATCATTGCAGAGTATTACATTTCCGTTTCTGTTCTCTAACGATAGGGAAGGTCCATTGCTTTCTTCTTTTTCAGGCATATGGACCTGGAAGTGCTCTTGAGATATTTAAATATGAAATAGAAAAAACTGTATTATACTCTTCCCAACCTGACACTTCTAATTAGAACACATTTACTGCCAATTTTAACACATATGTGCTTTTCTAGGCAACTGGTGATGACTTCATTTGGATGGTTTTAAACATTTCTTAATTAATCCTGAAGGGTTTTTTTTTTTTCTTCTTAACTTTTTTCTAAAGGCTTCATGACACTTTACTACCAGGTAATCCACCTGATAAGGCTTCACTTCAACAATTCTGGGGAATTCCTTTTATATAGACCTTGACAGGATTCTGAAGTCACATTATTCTTTGATTGTTAAGGAAGGATGGTGTCTTTTAATAGGAAAGTGAAGGAAGTGGAAGAAAGCAAATGAAGTGCTGGTTGCGAGTCTTCAAACATGACAATTACATTTCCTGAAGCGTTCTATAAAAAAAAAATAAGTAGCATTGACTTTCTGAGATTGCTTTGATAAGTGAAATAAGTAAAATGAATTATCTGTAGTTAAAAGACTGTCTTATCTGCATGAAGGTTGATGTTCCTATTCTGTTGAAAATGCATCTTTTTCACAATAGATCCGGTGCTTCTTAGATTTCATGATATCAAAGCAATAATTCTGTTTTAAAATAATATTTTTAAAATTGCATGAGTAAATAGTTTTTAGCATCAATTTATAGACATGATACATGAGAAAAATTTAAAAATGTCCTATATCCAAAATCACCAAGACTGTCCTGGACAAATGCAAACGTATTGGGATGGCCTGGTCTAGCTTCTTATGTCCAAAAGCAAGTTAGCATTTGAGGATGGAACAAAGCTAAAGGTTAGTGCAAACGGAAGGTTACATTGCATGACCAGCGGACATCTGCATGAAAAAATGAGTGTTGGCTCACCTGAGTGACCTGTACCCACTGGTTTAATGCCATCCCTTCATATGATGTGCAGACATAGAGGGTGAAGTTGGGCGGGTGAATTGAATATTCAAGGAGCACAGAGTTTGGAGTGGGGTGTGAATACTGCCATTTCCATTTTGTGGAGTCTTGCAAGCATTGCAGTCTCACTTGGTTGAAGGGAATAAAAGTGTCAGTCATGTCAGCTTTATATAATGACATTTTAATAAGGTGAAAGCTATTTTAGGGAGACAGCTGGCAGTGATGTTGGCTATTTTTGGCCCATGCCAGTTTTAAGTTCTCAGTGACAGTTTTAGGAAGCTGAAGTTTTCCACTGCTGTGAAAGGAGATGATGGGTTTGCGCAGGACTGAGGGGCCATAGCTCAGGAGGAGCTGTAGAGATGGCTGAAGACCTCAGCTCCTCCCTTCTAACTCTCCCCTTACCTGCACCTAGTTGCATTGGACACAGAGAAATGGATGAACAGGAGATCTGCTCCCAGCCAGGCTGTTCCCTGGGTACAGATTGCAAAATCTTAACTGAGAAGTAAATGACTTGGATAACTGAGGTGTTGTAATGGTGTAAAGCTATTGACTGCAATCCAGGCATCCTATGTGGGTGCTACTTTGTGTCCAGTTGCTAAGCTTCAGATCTTGCCCCCTGCTAATGTGTCTGGGAAAACAATGGGGGTAAAAAAAAAAAAAAAAAACAAAAACAAAAAAAAACTTGAGTGCTTAAGCTCTTACATCCACCTGGTAGGGTCTAAAGAGGTTCTTAACTTCTTCCAGCCCAGTCCAAGTCATTGCAGCCAATTGAAGATTGAAGCAGAAGATGGAATATCTCTTACTTTCTGGCTCTACCTTTCAAATAAATGAATTTAAAGATAAATAAAAAGACTCAGGGAACTCAGCAGTGAATCTGAACGTGAATTCAATCCATGCACTGAATTCATTTTGACGTGATTGACTACTATGTAGTTGTTGATCTTTATAACTAAACTTTCATTAAGCGTAAATATGGATTGCGTTTCACAAGTGCGTTTGACTTTGTGTAAGATTCAGTTTTGATAGGATATATTTATCACATGCAGTGCCTCTGTTCACGCAGCCTGTAGCAAACTGAAGTCAGGAAGTCGAGCAGGGAGGCAGGGACCAGGGCCCTGAGCGTGTTGCTCAGATGGTGCAGAAGGTCAGCCTTCTGTCCTTGTCTCCATCAGACCAATCTTTGCAACAGTGCTGATGAGACAGCCCTCTCAGCCACATTGCAGTCATCCAAACCTTAATGACATTCAGTGTAGCATTCCACGGAAATAGCAGCTCTCCTGACAAGCCGCCGCCTACAGTTGATGTGGCACTAATAGGCACCTGAGCAGTTTGGGCTGGTCAGACATCTGGTCCACTTGAAACAGCTGGGAAGGCTCAGCCTCTATCCTCACTTACAGTAACAGGCACTCCTGCAGAAGCTGAACAATTGTGGTGGGTGTGGGAAAATCTTGGAATTTCTGGGAAACATTTCCATAGATGACATCTGGCACTGTGCCTGCTTGTTTTTCATCACAACAAAAGAGATCTTGGTCTAATTTTTCCTGCTTGCCAAGTCTCCTCTGTACACTCAGCTAAATTTAAACTAATTGAACTAAACCCAAGAAAGCCCTTATGTACAAATCACTATTGGAAACCTAAAGTCCAACAATCATTATCTTATCCAGTGAAAAGAGTGAATGAACAAACTGTTACATTAAAGGATGGTCAGGGAAAGAGAGCAAGTATTTGATGAGAGTCACCCCCGACACATGTCAGCTACATTAAAAACATGAATAAACTATCTATTTTCATTCGAAAGGTAGATTTTACAGAAAAGTAAGATAATAAAGAAGGTAGCCCATCCTCTAGTTCATTCCTAAATGGCTGCAACAGCCAAAACCGAGCTCATCCAAAGAGGTTCCCTCTGGGTCTCTCACGCAGGTGCAGGGAGCCAAGGGCTTGGACCATTTCCCACTATGTTCCCTGGCCTCACGCAGGAACCTGGATTGGGAAGTGGAGCAGCTAGTATACAAGTAGGAGCCCATACAGGATGCCTATAACTCAGAGCACAGCATTAGCCTCTGTGCCACCATGCGGGCCCCGATGCATATATATTTTAAAGACCAGTTTTCTTGATTTGAATGTAAGTTCCAAGAAGGACAAACTTTTCTTTTTTTGCACAACTTACAGTGCTGCTTGGATGTATACAGACAGTATCATACACATGAAAGTATTCAATAATATCTGTTGAGTGGATGATATTGTCTACTGCTTAACAGAGGGCTGTACAGGGAACAGGCACATGGTAAATCCATAAATAGACTTCTTAATTTTTAAAGATCATTAATTTGTTTATATCAAGACAACATATTTAATGTGTTTGATATATACAGTTTTGCAAACATAATACTTCACACCCTCCCTTATTCCTTCTTTCTTATTTATTTAAGGTTGTGATGGCATATATTCCCCCAAAATACGCTGAATTATTTATTGATTAATTAGGTGTCTGTAGCATTTCAATACAGCCTGAGAATCTTGAAAATGGGAATACACAAATATGATAAAAATAGTTACTATACACAAAATGTTTTTAAAAAGTATCAGCTACATACAAAATGTTGACGATGTAGGATAACGCTCACCTGAAAGGTGGACTAAATACTAATGGAAGTTCCATTCCATTGAAATTGAATTGTGTCATCTTATGAGTTTCTAGTTCTTAGAGTAATTCTTTACCCAAGTTAGGCCTCTGTGCTTCCTGTGACTGAATGGGAATGGAAGGGTCCACCAGGAGTGTATTGTGGCACATTGGCACCATCAGGGTTTGATCAGAGTCCTGGCGACTCTGCTGACCTAGCTCCCCACTGATCTGGCTGGGAAAGCAGCAGTGCATAGTCTAAGCACCTGAGTCCCTGTCACCCACTAGGAGATCCAGATGGACGCACTGGTTTTGGCTTCTGCCTGGCTCACTCCCCGCCATTGCAACTGTTTAGCAAATAGTGAAAGTGACCTCTTGCACTCACTCTTTCTCCCTCTCTCTGTCTCTCTTTCATATGGCACCTTCACGTATGGAAATTTCACCTACTTGCCTCCACTCCTGCAAGTGCTGTCAAGTACTGTGAGTCCTTCCATTTAGCAACAGAATCCTGATGATAAGCACTGTATGAGTACCTGCTGCAATCATTAGCACCATGCACGCTGTATTTGCATTCCATCAGGAACCACATGCCCCACGTATCATTTAAAGCTACCAAATGGACTCCCCAGTGGCTCATTTCCCCCACTGCCCAGGATAGCACCCTAAGCTTCACCTGAGAAAGTGTCAGAGATGGAAATGTGTGTGAGGTCCCACGATCTGGGCATCACCAGACTCTGTAGTTGAATCAACTCAAGTTGAGGATCGAATACTCTCACTCAAGCATGTTCTGACTAGGGCTTGCTCTGTGCCGTACGGGTGAAGCCACCGCCTTGGAAGCCTGCATGCCATTTGGGCACCAGTTCATGTCCTGGCAGCTAGAGTTTTGATTCAGTTAGATTTTTTTGATTCAGATCCAGATGACTAGTGGCCTGAGAGAACAAGACAAACAGTGTCAATGCTTGGTCCCTGCCTCCCATGTGTAATACCCAGATGAAGCTTAGCCCCAGCCAGATCTATTGGCACATTCCCTAGAACTGTTCATTCCCTCGGGGTGGCCAGTGGTGTCCTGGAATACTTGAACTTCTCCTAAGATGTATTTTCAAAGCAATAATATCCTGAATTTCAGAGTTTGTGAGAAAAATCAGTGTATTTTCTATGAATTATATGTTAAAATGCATATTTCTGAGATAGGAACAATGGTCCTAAACACTTCCATGTTTTATTTTTGTTACTTCCACTACGAGAAAGTGCCAAATGCCATCTAATGGCTTAACTTACATTATTTTTGCTTTCCACTTATTTAGGAAACCATACTCCTAAAAAACCTCTGTCTTACTGAGGGAGACTCTACAGGAAGGAATTGTAGCTATGTAGGGTACAGGAACTGACATTTTGGCAAATACCTGCGCTGTACTGTTAGTACAGTACCAGGCTAAGGAGCATCTCCACAACTTCACCCAATCAGCTTTGGTTGTTGTTATTTTTTGTAGCAGGAAAACTTGAAAATCGCTTACTGTCTACCCTACCAGCAAGTGACCAACAGACAACACAGAATTGATAACCACTTTCACCTGGACACATTATCAACCATATGAAATTGACCGTCTAATTATAATGATGGCCCAGTTCTAGAAAATGGATGTCAAATGGTGCCTTTATTTCAAACCTCACATATTAATAGTATTTCTTAAAAGAACTGGCTGACTCATATTTTGGATATTTGTTCACTTTCTGGTCACACCAATCACACATGGCCTGCTGCTTGGGTTGCTCTCCACAGAACAAGACTTCTGCTGAGCACGTATTCCAGGCAGCCCCCCACAGACAAGGACTGTGAAGCCATGTTGCAGTGTTGGTTTCCCACCGGCATAGCCAGGTGACACAGCCCATCAGTACAGGAAGGAAGAAGAAAACCCTCCTCAAATACATTCTGATCCAGAAAGGAAGAAGGGAATGGCTAGTATTCTAAGTCACACCCAGCACCCTTTCCTCCCTCCTCCAGCCCACTTGTCTTCAGAGACCTCCTGCACCTGCCCAGGGCCTCTGGAGGAAGCAGATGTGTCTTGTCATAGAGTAAAAGCCATATCCTGACCTCTGCCTCCCCTGCTACTCCTAGTAATGTGTGATTCCAAACAGAGGGCAACATTTCCTGGGGCAAGCAGAGAGGGAAGCAGTGAGGGATGAGTGGGTTATAAAGCACCTGGGGTTTGCAGGGCAGAGGCCTCCATACATGGGGAAGACAGCAAGGAATGCCTCTTGAGTAAGACAAAAAGTCTTCACTTTAAGGGAATTTTTGTCACTTCAAATGTCCTAAAATGCAGTTATTTTTCTCCAGCTGAGCTAAAATAACCTTCAGAAGTGCCACTTGACCTGCTTTTGTTACTGTGTATTTAGAAGCAAAATACATTTCCTGCAAGAGAAGACTGCTGTGCTTTGTTCTGGGGTCACTACCTGCTCCTCACGACTGTGGCTGTAGAGCCAGCCCATCCGTGCTCAGAAGTCTGTGTGGGAAGACAATGCCTCCTGCTCTACCTTGTTGCTTGACACTTTTCTCTGTAGTGTGTAATCTATTGAAAAAAGCTCATCCTCAACCCCTCGTGCTCAGTGGAAATCAAAGATGTTGCTAATGGTTTCATTGCGGATGCACCAAGTCTGCAGAATTGGGTTTGAGAGTTTCCTGGACTGCACTGTTGTAACACCCATTGCTCACAGCAGGGCTGTAGTCATGCAACATCTTCTGGCACTTGTCTTAATTTGTACCAGGAACTTAGGAGTTTAGAATAAAATGCCCTGCCCACGCCTACAGGTGCCTAGGCAACAAGATCACATATGGGGAGAGAATACCAGAAAATCTGAAAGGAATGTTGGAAGGACCCTTCTTTTCTTAGAGAAACATCCCACACTGGCAGTGTGCTTGGCTGAATGCAGTTCAAAGGCATGCTTTATCAGCGTCTTCACTGTTACATACATGCATACGTACATAACAAATTAGTTGGCCATATTTAAAAGTTGACAGACCACAGTTAAAAGTTCAATCCATGCTTCTAACTTCCTTAGAGAATGGAGTCTATCCTGCAACCTGATCTCACGTCCCAGATGGTTTGTCTTGAGTGGCACACCTAAGCACGCTCCCCTATTCCACCACTACCCCCTCATGACTTGCTCCTCTCTCGGTTCAAGCTTTCTTCAAGACCTGGACAATATAGTTTTGATCCCTGAGATGCTCATGGCCACTGATTCTCCAAAGGGACCATAAAGCTGATGCTTGCATGGAATGGCACACCTAGCACTGTGTGGCTCAGACCCCACACCAACAAAATCAGGTGCCTTGTGGAAGAGACTGTAGCCAATCTCCTGAGAGATTAGCAGAGTTCCCCAGGTTATTCCAGCATGCAGCTCAGTGTGGACAATTTCTCAAACTCCCAAAGGAAATTGTCTCTTTAGAATGCAGATATCCTGGCAGAACCTCACCAAGCAGAGACAGGTGGCAAGTGGGGACCACTCAAAGGGAAGAAGGGAAGAAGAATGATTTAGGTCAGCAGTGCAGGTGGCACCGTAGATGAAATGTAGGCAACTTGAATAAACTTAGTGCTCCTGCTTCTACCACCAGCTCCAGTGCTTCAAGTGATCTAGCTTTTCACATTTTACAAAGCCTTACTTTTGACATTTGAAAGGCAGATCAAAAGAGAGCGAGAAAGCAAAATGGACAGGGTAGGGAGGGGTGGATTTCATGTTCAATGATCCTTTCCTTAAATGTCTGCAACAGTCAGTCATTTTGAATTCAGCCTCAGTTCTCTCAAGTATGTGGATGTCAGGGACTCATGTAATGGGACCAAATCCTACTTTTTCCAAGAAGCATTGGCAGGGAGCAGGGTCAGAAATAGTATATTCTGGACCTAAAACAGGTACTTCAGTGACGAATGTGAACATTCCTAGCAGCAGTTTAATCTGTTACTTCAATCACCCTGAGAATTTTTTAAATATGTGTTTTTCCTAAGAAAAAATGTAGAAAAAATGAAGATCACCAATTTAGAGCATTCATTACAGATGTAAATGCTTTGCTTGGTCTGAAATAGTCATCTAAGACTAAGAGCAAACAAGCAACCTTGAGATTATTGAAGGAGCCAGTGTTGGATTGTGTTTCACCGAGGACTGAATCTAGGTTTGAGCGCCATTTTTCCACAGGATGCAACTGGAAATCCCATGAAAAGTTGTCACATCTCCAAAACCACAGGCTGAGTTTCTAGTTGGCATGACCTGCAATATCATCTAAATCTCAACCTACGTTTTAGGTGCATCCTAGCTACTTGTTGCTATTTTACACCTCACTCTGTTTCAGCAACTTAGCAAAGCACCTGGTGCCAGGCCAACCCGTTTTTTGTTTCTCCATAGTTGCAGTGCCCGGTGGAGAAAAGCCCTTTTCTCGATGGAGAGGCAGGGGTTTGTCACAGATGCACAGAAGTCACAGTTTAGAAAACAGCTCTAATTTCCCTGTTGCCTATCTGTGGAATTTCACTGAACTTCAGTAATTAAAGCGTTTTTTTTTTTTTTTTAGCTCATTACTGAGTTTACGCCTTTGTGCTTATTTGTTGCTGGCTAATCTAGTCCATTGAAATATCTTATTTGGTGCAACTGGGAAATGGGTCTTGATTTTTCTTCCCGATTAAAGCATGGGAAAGAACAGTAGAAATGCAGTTAAGGGTTATCAATTTAGTCATTTTGGGAAAGTTTCCCTCAGGAGTCCTGTCACTGTGAACAACCCTGATTTATAAAATCAGTAGTGAGCTTGATTTGCTTATATTGGTTAATTTATCTACACTGAACTTACAAGTTGCATCATTTCTTTTAGTGACAATAGGAATGCATTTAAACATATATATTTGTATGATATAAATATATATAACATATGACTCACATATATTGGTCATATATGATATATTTGATATATATCATAGTTTTGATATATAAATCGAACTTTGATTTTTAAGTATTTTTATATTTTTGTGTTTTTACTTTTGTCTATGCTATTTATATTTTATATTTTAAGTACATTTTTACTTTCTGACGTATTTGATTTGATATATAATGATATAATCTATATAATTTGATAAATATATGTGTATATATAACAAATTAACATGTATTAACCAAATTCATATACCAAGATTTTTCATTTTTTAAAACTACTAATTTCTTTATTATTATTATTTTTAAGTTATTTATTATTTTATTTTGATAATCTTTACATAGTTGATTAGGGCACAAAGGGTCAAGGGCTAGAGGAAAGTAGGTAAGACCTTTGTTTCCACATTATTACTATTATTTTTTGTAGATCTGGGTAAGAGTAAAGAAAAAGGGAGAAGCCCCATCCAGCCTCCCACCCATCCCAAGTCCCCTACATGGGGCATGCTCTGAGGGTCCTGCTCAAGTGGCTTTGATAGTTCAACAGTTATGAACTGCTACCAATCTCGCCATTCTAAGTCCAATGAAATGTCTCCAGAATCAGTGCCAACACATGGCTGGGGTAGATATCGATTTGTTCTGTCCTCTGTCCTATTATGGTACCAGGTGTCCTCTGCGGGTTCCAATAGATTGCCATATCCTCCATGTGCACTTGAATTTGCTGTCTGTTGTTCCATCTGAGCCTCTGAAGAGGCTCAGGTTTGACACTTATACTCCATGGTCAGACTATGAAATCTGCACTTAATGGTTGGTGTTTTGAGATCAGCAGTTCAGTTGGAGCGATCCCAGGTCTTGTTCTGTGTGTGCATGCCAGCACAGGATCTGGCAGAGTCCGTCATCCCCAATCAGCTTATGCACATGCTGGTGCTTGAAATTGCTGGGTTAGTTCTGTTTCCAGCCCTGTCTTCCACACGAACCAATGAGTGTTGCAGTCCAGACTGATTCTGCCCATCACACACTAAGCCTTCATGCAAACCAGT
This sequence comes from Ochotona princeps, assembly GCF_030435755.1. Lineage (NCBI taxonomy): Eukaryota > Metazoa > Chordata > Mammalia > Lagomorpha > Ochotonidae > Ochotona > Ochotona princeps. The sequence continues at coordinate 6,275,703 of NC_080836.1, read as the reverse complement.
GGGAGCTGAAGCCTACTCAGGGCTGCCCACGAAGCCTGCCCCCAGCCTGGTTCCCTTGCTTACCAGTACGTACAGCAAATTAGTCCAGTCTGTCCCACATCTCATTCCGCTCTCCTACATGTCAATAGGCATTGAAGCCTAGTTCAGTCCAACAAGGCCCACTATCCAGTCCACACACATGCTGGTGGGTACCATTCTGTCCAGCCACGTCTGCCCCTGTTCTGGTTTTCATGCTCTCCTGTGCGAGTGGTGACTCAAGAGAGAGATGCCCACTCCTTCCCTTCTAGGCCACTCCCACTCCTAGATCATGCACTTTCCAAGTGGTTTTGCAGTTTAGCTTGTCAGAATTAACCCCCAGTGCCAGCAGCTGCCAGTTGATGCAGCAGCAAAGCCCAGCCAACTCTCATCCACTCTAATTTGTTTGCCCCAGTAGAAACAGTCAACCCAGCCTGGCTTTTCCCTGATCTAGCTCACATGAGCACCATAGGTGTTATAGCTCTCCCCAGTCTGGGCTGTCTCCATCCCAACTCACGCTCTCCAGTGGGAGTGGTGTTACAGCAGGGGAGCCTTCCACATTTCCTCTATCAGCTTTAACCCTTCCCCCCCGCCCCGGTCTTGCATGTGCTGGTTGGGCGCTGTGTCCTGGTCTGACATTTCCTGCCTCACCTCAGCTTTTGCAGTGGGTGCTGTAGCCTGGCCCGGCGTGGCCCACACCCAATTCCAGCTCAGGTTGGCAGGGGCTAAAGCCTAGCCCAGCCCAGCCAGCACCTAGTCCAAGCTGTAATGTGTTTTGGTTGTGTTTTACAACCAGATCCAGCCTGACCCACACTCCATTCTAGTACTCGGATTTGCCAGCAGGTGATGTGAACTGGCCCTGGCTGGTTCTCCCCCGACCTGTGCCAAATGTATGCTGCTGGGTACTATTCCCTGCCCTGGTCTGGGCTATTCCACATTGTGGTTCTTGTGCTCATCTTCAGGGACTGTGTCCCAGCAGAGGAATTTCCCAGATTCCTCCATAAGAACCATTCCCAGTGAAAGATCTCGCACACACTAGTGGGTCCATGGGCCAGCTCTACTCAGTTCACCTCCTGATCTAGCAGGAACAATGGCCTTTCCTGACCAACCTTCAGCCCATTCCGGTTATTATTGTTGGGTGTTACAGCCCAGTCTAGCCTGGTCCTCAAGCAGACACAGGTCATACCTGGCTCATCAGGGGCAAAAACTTAACTTAGCCCATCCCACACCTACCCTGGTCCTCATGAGTACCAGTGGGTGCTGGGGTCTATCCCAGACTGGCACACCCAACCCCAGTCCAAACTTGTGCCAAGGTATGCTGCAGCCATATCCAGACCAGAACACAGCTCCCATTCCAGCCCCATGCTTACCAGTGGGAATCGCAACCCAGCCAGGTGTCCCTTTAGCTTCCCAACTATGAGTGGTCCCAGGTATAAATATTGGATATGGCAGTGGTTATTCTGTCCCAGCTTGGCCTAGCCCCTTCCTGTCATGACCTTTGCCTTTGAATGCTGTAGCCTGGCCTGATCCAGCCTAAACCAAGTCCCATCACTCGTTGGCAGGTGCTGGAACCTGGCCCTACTCCATTTGATCCCCTCTCAGTCTCATACAATCTGGTATGTGTGACAGCCTAGCTGTGCTTGATCTGTGCTTGAGCCTGATTTCTGTTCTTTCCGGTGAAGTAAGGTTGGCTCAGCCCTGCCTGGTTGCCTCCCTTCAAAGCCAACCAATACATTAGCCAACAGTTGAAGTTACCCTGTTCAGGCTGTCCAGCATCCAGTCCTGAAACATGCGCTCACCAGCAGGAGCTGTGACCCAATAGGTTCTCCAAGTTCTCAGGTTCCCCCACTCGGTCCACTCCCCAATTCAGAGCTCACATTCTCCAGCAGGTGCTAGGTGCTTGCCGGGCATAACCTGTCACTCCATCTTGGCCTTAGTATGAGCTGGAGGATGTTGTGGTCCGGCCGGCCTTACACCCTGTGACCGGATGCATGTGCAGGTGCTGCAGCCTGGACCTGCCCAGGCTGTTAGCAGCCCCATCACCCATGAGTATCGATGGGTTCCATAGTCCTTGCTAGCTCACCACATTATTACCCCAACAGGGTTGGGCCCATTTACCCTCACAGAATCTACCTCGGACCTGGATTTCTTGCATGCTGGTTGGTGTCATGACCCTCCCTAATGTGACTCACCCCTATTCTGACATGCAGTCATGAACTGGGATCCAATCCTGTCAGACAGGCCCTCAGCATAGCTTTCCTGTGCACTGGCATCTGGCAGTCAGCAGTTTTATGCTAACAGCCCATCTCAGGACTCCCATGTGAGCTGCTGAATCAACCTGACCCAAATAGATCCTATGGCCTCTTCCCTCCAAATGGCCAGGTCTCAGTCCCCACGCTTGCCAGCAAGTTCTGTGACCCCGTCGCTGGAAGCCACACAGGATTCATACCTCACCTACTCTCAAATTGGTCTTATCCATTTATGTCTTTAGGCAGCAATTACATACCCCCAAAAAAACTAGAGCTCACCTCCTGGTGCCCAACAGCCAAGATTTGCTCACCACATGGCAATGGTGTCCATGGACCGAGTCCCAAGCATTGGGTCTGACCTGACTTGGGTACTCTCCACAGCCACCACGCTGCAGAGGGCTCCTTTTACCTGAGTCCCCAAGGTCGAACTCCCACACATATACCAAGATTTTTCATCTTAATCCTAACAGTATTAAGTTTCACCAAGATTTTCTAGCCTGAACAATATTCATTGGATCATAAAAGAAGACAGAAAAGTTAAATGGGCTGAAGTATATTTTGTTAGACATTTCAATTTTGAATAAGATTCAGAAAACATGTCCATAGCTTACAGGAAGGAATATATTAGATCCATATTGGTGATTTTTTTTTTTTTTTTTTGCAATACCATCTTTTATTAAATGTTTCAGGGCAGTAATAATCAAAATATCCTGGTATGGGCACAGAAGAAGTTATATAGAACTGTGGAACAATGTAGAACAGTATTATCTATCTAATATATTATATAATAGATATTATATACATCAAATACCGCCTATAAATCCAAGTTATTAAGATGAGAATATTTTAAGTCAGATGTGAATATTATTCTATGAAAATAAAGAATACCAGTAGCTTAATTAACAAAATGTTATGTCTTCCAATGTTGCATTTCTGTCACTTGTTAACTTCAAGTTTCCTCAAGCAGTCATGATTGTTGAGACAACAAATACTGTCTTAATCAGACTTGCCACCACATGGGAAGAAGAGTATTCAAATCAGCAGTTAAATAATACCAAGCTAAATAACTACACATTGTTAGAATTAATCAGCGGGCATCATCCTGAATCATATTTCTCTGTGTTCACAAGATGAGCACAGCAAAATAGTAGTGATTTTAACAACTTCTGATGCTCACAATGGATTATTAAGATATTGATAACTGAAGGGAAAACTTTTCATCAATTATTTTAAATTACATTCTCTAGGGAAAGTTTTCCAATAGAATCTGATGTAGTGCTCACTCCTGGCCACCCCATATCCTACCACCCCCAAAATAAAAAAAGACACTTTACCAAACTATCTACAAATATGCAGCATATTTTACTGAAAGGTCTTCTGTTCTTAATTCCTACAATGAGAGTTTCTCAGTTCCTTACAAATCTGGCCCAATGTAGACAGTGCTGTGTGAGAATTTTTTTCCGCTTGCTGGAGCCTACCTATTCTATGCTATTTTGTACTTGTCAATCATTTCCATAGCTGTCAGGTTCCTGTGTGTCAGGGACACAAATGCCACTCACAAAGCTTCCCCACTTCACGTTTGAAAGAAAGGAAGAAGTTGCACTTTATTTTGAGTTTTTGAGTGTGTTTGTTTGCAGACTGGAACGAGCTTCTGGCAGAAAACAAATTGGACATTACTCAGATTACACAGGGGCTTGCTTTCCTGCAAATATTTATGTATCCATTTAGTCATTCAACTTTATCTTTGTGAAACATTGACTTTAACAGTAGCTGGAATTTACTTGCGCTACAAATAAGGTTGTAGATTTAGCCACCAAAAATATAGTATGACCAATTAGCTTTGAATTCCACGTACAAATTTGTACTTACTGCAAGTATATGATATGCAATATTTGGGATACTCAGTAGTAAAATATATATGTTTATATGCCAGATGCAAATACATATTTGTTATAACTTTCAAATGTAACATGAAAACAGTATCTCACATTTTATCTGTCCAAACAAAGAACTCTGGCTTCTAAAATGAAATCTCGTTTCCAACTTATCTGGGCAAGTCTAACGCCAACTTTCATCCTTAGTCAAACACTGATCTTTGATCCCAGCTGACATGTGCACTGTGTAGAATGATGACACAGGTTCCACTCCGGGGTTTCACCCACAGGGAGAAAGCTTTGCTCTCAGGTTCCTCTTCTGACAGTGCTGTGCCTCTGCCCCTGCTTTCAGGCATGCTTCCTGACATAGCTGGAACTTTCTGTTGACACGCCCTCTCTTCTGACTTCCATGGGTGTTTCTTGCACAAAATCTGCCCATGGTTCCCCATGCCACCACTGAGCGGTATCAGACACTGTTTTCATGTTTACCTCAGTAGGTTGAGGAAAATATGCTTTTACTACAAAACGCATAAAGCGTAGATCCGGAGGAAGTCAATGGAGTTGTAGTAGAAGGACCACAGTAGAATAACAGCACCAAAACATTGACATGGATCATCTGAGGAATAAGGATGGAACAACTTAAGCACAGGTGCATAATGATGTGTTTATGACAGTGACAGATGACAACCTGTCAATGATTGCCTTATAATAAGATGTGCTCTGGATAATCTTGAAAATCACTAGAATGGAAACCTGATGTCACTAAGGCCAGGACAGCAGTAAGACAGACAAAACATGTGGGGTTTTGCTCCTTGTGGTCAATCTTACATTTCAAAAACCCTGAAATCAGCTACCCCCTCAAAGATTGTGCCCAAGTCACCTCATTGGTCTCACCCAAGACACAACACTGGTGGCTGAGTTTTCTTCTTCTTCAGCACTTTTTGATGTTCCTTGATTTTCTGAGATTCCATGCTTGGGTATAATATACAGATAGAAACTCTATGGGGACCATTTATGGAAATAAATTTAATTTGTTTGGGACTAACACTTAATTTCACAGGTGGTAGCCCTGGACCAGCTTCTGTTTTCATATCAACACAGTGTCCTCTATGGGATTCACTTACTCCTCCTTGTGGAAACTGAAATATGTTACTATGCTTGGAAATCACAACACAAAGATCAGGAAAAGCATGAACTCCAAAACCAGGTCTGACAATGGCAGTGTGATCTCCAATACCTGAGTCAGTGTCTTGGGGACACAGTTTCCTCAGAATACAATAAGGAAATGCCTACTGAAAAACATTATGGTGGATATTAGATAACGCAATGAATTGTAGTTCATCAAAGCCTGGTGACTTCCTAGGAGACATGGCTTCTTGAAACTCTCCTGCTTTGCCAATAACTTCTTATATTTGAGGTTGATTCACTTGAATTTCAAGTTCTTTTTCAAGGACCACCAGTATCTGTGAAGAGCAATGAGCACCAGATTGACAGTCCGGAAACTTTGGATCAAATTATAAATGGATCACTTCAGGTGGAGTTCTGCAATCACCCTGAATGATTGTGAAACTCGGTCTCTAAGAAGCCATTTCTCCACAAAAGCTGCTTAAATCTCACTACTCCCACAGAGAAAACAATAAAATTGCTAAAGTGTAAACTACAGATTCAATCCTAAAAGTTAAGTATCTAGAATCTATAGCCACCCCCCCCAAAAAAAGTGATCCTATTTTGATGTCTGGCTGCCTTCACATGTATAGGGTAATCTCTGCCTTTCCACCCTTGTCTTCCTGCACCACAATAACAAGATATCCAAATGCTCTTTTCTCCTTCCCATTCCAAACCTGGCCTTGCATGCCACCTCATGATTCTCACAGCCCTCTTGAGGGTTCATGGACAGCCATTGCTCCTGAGAGGAAACCAACAAACAAACAAGAGAGTCTCCGGGATTTATGAAGCAGCTGGATGAGGGCTAACAGAAGATCCTGAGTTCCTACTGCTAGTTCTGGTTCAACCGTACAGTCATGGCATAATTGTTAAATGGCTGATTTTACAGCTTGACCATTCCACCATCAGCCTAGCTAGAAAGCCATGCCCTGCGTCCCTGCCCTGTACCGCCCCAACTGTGTCCGGTTCAGTGTAGATCTGTTCCTAGAAGAACTCAAATTCCTTTGTCAGCTTGGAGAAGTGCAGAGGACAGTCAAAACCCCATGCAGATGGACAACGTCCCCTTGGCACTCAGGAAGCTTCTCATTCTTGTTAGCTTCCTTCATCACCTCCCTCAAGAATGTTCAAGTTTCAGAACTTTTTGCTGAAAAAGAAAGCCTGAGATTTGTTTTTCTGTTTCTATTCACAGTTCTATCCAGAACCTCAGTCTAGAAACCCTAAATCATTAATTAGACAAAAAGTTCAAAGAACTGACATAACGTTTACTCACCAGTTTGGTAGCTCAACCATATTCACTCTGATTTCACAATTAAGCATCAAACACTTTAGCAAGCATTCAAAAGGTTTAATTTTGTCTTTGAGTTTCCTTTAAAATTTGAATTTAAATTTAAGAGCACAACGTGTCACACTCCAACCTGATGTTTGCAAACTTCATATAAGATCAGTCTCTGTTTCATTAGCATCTCATTAGCATCAAGCTGAGAATGCACAGAGCAACAGCTTGACAGTGTGTCACAACAAGCTTTCTTCAGCTTGGGTAGAAAAGGAAGTACAACTAGATCAAGCTTTGTGCATGCAGTATGCTCTTCACAGATTTGGCTGCTTTGCTTGAAGGTGTGTGTGTGTGTGTGTGTGTGTGTGTGTGCATGTGTGTGTCTGTGCACACACATGTGCATACGTGCATGTCTGTGAGCTTATGTGCATGTGTGTGTTCAAGGATTCCAGCAGCTTTGTGCTACAGCGACAGATCTGATATTACCAACATCCTACACATGTGGAAATGAGACTCTTTCAGTGGGGCTCTTCACTCGGTCGTTGTGAATTTTCATTCTTCCTGAAGGTTCTCTGATCCACTGAGGTTTTCCAGTCTGAATTCCAGTTGGACTAACCTAAGCCCTAGCCAACTGAGTCTCAAGAATATACCTTCATGCAAGCTTCCAAGAGCTGACCCCACTTATGACTGGGAGGTCATGCTGTGTCCTGGCCACCTGCAGGTGAGGCACACACGAAATCCAAGGCAGAGGGCATGGCCTGAGCCCTGGTTGGCCTTGGGGACAGCAGAGTAAGGGACAAGAGAGACCTCTGTCTTTTTTTTTTTTAATCTTTTTTTTTTTTTTTAAAGACTTATTTTTATTACAAAGTCAGATGTACTGAGAGGAGGAGAGACAGAGAGGAAGTGGAGCCGCCGGGATTAGAACCAGCGGCCATATGGGATCAAGGCGAGGACCTTAGCCACTAGGCCACGCTGCCGAGCCCCGAGACCTCTGTCTTTGCAAAGCACCCAGCTTACTTGGGCAGGCAGGTTTAAGAGGATGGGGTGAAGTGTGGTGGACTAACCTTTCTTACAAGGTAGCAGAACATTGTGATCTACAAACAAAATGGATGCAAAGGTGGATGCCTTTGAAGAACTTATGGCTAAACCGACATGAGGATAGAAGCAGGACTTACAGTTAACGTGACTGGCAACAACTCAAGAAGAAGCAACTTTAACAGTGAGACACACAGGCCCCAAGTCAGTCAAGTCACTCAGTATCAGGATCGTCTTACATTTTCCTGCTAGGACAGGAGGTGAACTGAGTAGGGCTTGATCATGATAGCCCTGGTATGCGCAAAATCTGGCATTGGGAGAGGTTTTGATGGAGGAGCCTGGGCAACTCCTCTGGCAGGACACAGACTCTGCAGGTAAGCACAAGAAGCATGAAAGGAACAGGCCATGGAAAGTGTCCCACTGATATACATTTGGCAAGGGTTGGGGGCAAACCAGGACAGGCCCAGAATTAGGCAAAGGCTGGGGGCAGACCAGGCTGAATCAGTTCACGTCATCCACTGGCAAATCCGAGCACCAGAACAGAGTGTGGGTCCAGCCAGGTTCGGTCGCAACAAAAACAGTGCACAATACGGAATGCCAAGGTGAGGTGAGTCGTACCGAATGTGACCGCAGCACCCAACCAGCATGTGTGAGAACCAGGAAAGGAGGGGGCAGAACCAGCAGGGGGAATATGCCAGGGGCGGGGGTTCGCTTGCTGGACAGCTATTCCCACTGGACAGCGTGAACTGGGATGGGGGCAAATTACACTAAGCAAGGCTACAAAACCTGTGCGCCTCATGTGGACTAGATCAGGGAAAAGCCAGGCTGGGAGGATTATTCCCACTGGTGCAATCTACAATTATAGTGGGTGAGAGTTGGTTGGGCTTAGCCTCAGCATCAGCTGGCAGAAGCTGGCACTGGGGGCTGATTCTGTCAAGTCAAACCACAGAACCACCTGGAGAGTGCATAATCTGGGAGTGGGAGCAACCTGGGAGGGAAATAGTGGGCTCCTCCCACTTGGGTTACCACTCTCACTGGAGGGCATGAAAACCAGGACAGGGGCTGGGGTGACTAGACAAAAAGGCACCCAACAACATCCATGGGTTCTGGATAGTTGAGCTGGTTAGATGGAACCAAGCTTTAATACCTATTGAGATGTACGAGAGCCAAATGGGATGTGGGACAGACTAGACTAGTCTGCTACACATACTGGCAAACCAGAGTAGGGGACGGGCCTGGTTGGGGTTATTGTGGGTTGCTCCGACTAGGCTGCAGCTCCCACTGGTTTATGTGAAGGCCGAGTATGTGCTGGGCAGAACCAGGCTGGACTGCAACATCCATTGGTTCCAGTGGAAGTCTGGGCTGAAAACAGAACCAACCCAACAATTGCAACCACCAGCTGATTGGGGTGATGGACTGTGCCGGGCCCTGTACTTGCTAGTGCATACAAGAATCTAGTCTGGAAACACCTCAGACAAAGTTTCTTTGGGGATCTCCCCAATAGAAATGCCGGACTCAACCCTAGCCAAGAAAAGAAGACAGAACAAGTCAATCAACCACCTCAGCTATATGTTGGCAGCGAAATACTGGGCAAACAGAGGCTCTAGGATGGACTATGTCAATCAGTGGATTCTTCAACGACCTCATCGTGTTTGGAGTGGCGAGATTGGCAGCGATTCATAATTGGTGAACTATCAAAACCGCATGAGCAAGAATCTCGGAGCATGCCCCACATCCGGGACCTGGGGTGGGTGGGAAACTGGGTGGGACTGCTCCCTCAATATCCCCCTTTATCTCAGATACATGAAGGAAACACTATGGAAATAATAGTCTTATTATTTTCCTATAGCCCTTGAACCACTTTCCCATAGCCCTTGAACCTTTTTACCCTAATTAACTACATAAAGATTGTCAAAAGTATAATTTAAAAATTTATAAAAAAGGATTGTCTTACATTCAATACGTTGATTCCTGTTGATCATATCATCAGGGTATATGATCCTCCTTAATATCAGCTCATTACCTGAAGGACGAGCCTCAAACCTATCATCCTTCAATATTCTGCTTTTGTCCAGGGACACAAGATGGATGTGATCTCAGAGGCAATGGCCGTATAAGCAGGAACTCAGAAAATGTGGCCAGAGAACAGAAAATACTCGAACAGAATGGTGTGGCAGCACATCTGAAAAGCCCACGCTAGGCTTCCTCTGCCCCAGTTACGTGTGCAGCAGCACCTGTGGTCTCAGGAAGCCTGGCCATGGTCTCCTAACTTACCTGCATAGTCGGCAGCAGGGCTCTCTAGAGGTGCCAACCTGGACAGGATCTGCGCCATCACAGTACAGGTGCTCAGGAATAAATGGCATGAAGAAAGGCCCTCTCTGAGGAGCAAGGCTTGTGGGGAGGTGGAGGGGACCCTGTAGGCTCAGGACTGGGGGAGATGAAGATCTGGGGTGCAGCCCACCTGTCTCCCCCATGCTTGGTGACAGGACTCTCAGTGTGTGCAAGATCTGTGAGCTCTGGTGCTCAGAGGTAATGCAGATATGACCATCAAGATCCACCTTGAAAGTTAATAGTGTGTAATTTTGAAACAAACATTTTGTTTATGACCAGTAGTCATTAGAAGACTAGACAGGGTGCAAGAGCCATTCAGAGAGGAACTAAACGGGAGGATACATAAAGTATATAAGCCAGGAGCAGTGTAGCAGCTCAGAGATGGAAAAGCACTGTGGATGGATGGGTTTTCTCTTCCAGAATACAAAGATGTGCAGCATAGGATAGGGTGTGTGCAGGGCAACACTCAAGAGACCCAGATCCAGGGTGGAGTATTCTCATGGACAAGCCAGGCCCGTAGTCCCCACAGCAACTGAACTCTCTCAGAAAAGTCAAGGTGAACACTCCTCAGCCAGGTCCCAGGATTCTGTGGCCACCACACAGCCCTCATGCATGGTGCCTTAGCCACTGCTGCTGCTCCAGGGTAGCAGATGGTATTAGGAGAGAAGGCAACAATTAGGATAATCAGTACAAATCATCCCAGTGAATTAATTAATTTTCAGCTCTCCCCTGAGCATCACAGTGGGGCTGCACAAAAAGTGGAAATCCTGGAAATGCCACAGATGATAAATAGGCTTGCACTCTGGGGCACTGTGTGTGCCAGGGAACAGTGCATGCCCAGAGCCAGTTCTCGTGGACATTTGGAAAGTAAGCCAGAAGATAAAAGCTTTTTTTTCTTTTTCTTTGAGTTTCTAGCCCTGTATGCCTGCCTTTTCAAGAAGCAGAAGGAAGAGGAGGAAGCGGCAAAGGAAGATACTCAGGGTCAACAATTATAAATGTCCACAATGCGGGAAGACCAATGTCAAAGAAAGCACTTGAAAAGCTGGTCAGTGTGACCATTCCTCTTTGCTTCCTATTGCTAGCAGACAGTTGAGGTTTGCGAGAAGACAATAAAGGTATTTCTGATGCATTGAAAAAGGTGACCCAGACAGCTCCCTGTTGAGGGTGAGCCAGCTTGTGCTCTGTGATCTAGCAACACAGGTGCAAGAAAAACAAAGTTTGAGAAGTAACTTCAAGTTCCTAATGACTTTGGATAAAATGGCATGATTACTCACACCACACCAGTACTTCTCAAATCCAATGGTTCAAAGTGTAGATAATGGTGACCATGTGTTCTTTCAGCTGGAAAGAACTAGTGTTATAGAAATCGTCTCATTAAAATTGCAGAGCAAACATATAAGGTTGCTAACATTCATATTCATTATGAAAGGAAAAGGGAAAAAGGGCCAACCATTATTTTGTAGTAGTCGAATGAAGGTTGCAGTGAGAAGGTAATGGAACTAGGCTTCACACTTGTTGTAAGTGATAAAATTCCAGGCTCTTGAAAATTACTCGCTTCAATGTCTTTATCTATGTATGTGCATATCTGTGTGTGCATGTAAATAAGTATGCTTTCAGAAGTGAAATGAATTCAGTGCTGTTTAAACCACCTCACATTACGTTCCTTATCATATGCATCATATATAATGTTCCTGAAAATTTAGTATATACCTTAGATATATACACATTGGAATGTGGGGTGTGTGTGTGTGTGTAAACTCTATATCATGTGAGTTACCAGGGTTCAATGCAGAAAATTACTTCTGAAGGAATAAACAAGTAACAGAATGTTTTCCAGTTGTGCAAATGCTATCAGCAGTATCCCTACCCAGGAGCTGCTCTTTAGCCAGTAAAACTGCTGAGTCCCACGTGGGAGTACCTGGGTTTTATTCCCATCTCCAGTTAATGATTTCAGCTTTCTGCTCACGAAGACTATGGAACTGCATACATATAGAGAAGGATGGATGCATGAACAGCTGATAGATAGATAGATAGATAGATAGATAGATAGATAGATAGATAGATTGTATATAGGTATAGATATGCATTAGATAGAGATAGAGGTAGATAAGGAGAGAGAGACAGACAGAGAAGTAATTCAAATAGCAAAGCCTTTAAGGTTGTGCTCATCTGAAAAAACCATACAAAGGTTGTGGTTTGCCCAGAATTTTCCCTAGGGAAGTGTCTACCAGGCACAGCTCTCAGTTTTTTCTCTACTGATTTACAGTGACCAACACTCACACACATACATGCATCTGTGAGGAAAAACAAAAAAGGAGGGGGGGTTATTCTTTGATGCCACACCATACTTCCTCATGCGGTAATCTGCATTTTCATTGGGGAAAAGGATAAGATTATGACTACCCACAGGGTACTGTTTGGGGAAAATCAGGGAAAGCCCACCATATTCAGTGCCCCCTCGATGTTCCTTGTTACAGAAAGCACTCCCTGTGTGCCACTGTAGGCCACTGGCTGCGTGAACACAACTTTGCCCACACCTGCTGGGGATACAGATGTGCTGGCCAGCAACCAGAGAGCCTCTGGAGTCTTAAGGAGGAATGTAAAGAGAGGTCCTGGGGGACTCCAGTGGCAGTGCAGACAGAGACCTAGGCAGCTTCAGAAGAAGCCGGCTAAGAATTCCTGCACAAGGCGGGGGCTGTTGGGTGCAGGTAACATGCCACAGCTCACAGGAACAGGCTTGAAGACTTAGACAACAGAGACAGAGATCTGCACTGCTCTGACATTGCCAGAGTTTGCAGGGGCAGACAAGAGTATTGCAGGACCTGGGTACTGCAGACCAACATCAGGAAGAACTAAGCCCACAAGGGGACATACAGCAGGTGCTACAGGGAGAGCAGCCACCACGGGCCTCCTAGAGCCCGCAACTGCACAGCTGTCAGGAACAGAGTTCCTTCTCCCTTGGGTGTTGTTTCTTCTGGATTACAAGGACCTGGTCAAGGGCAGGGTTCCTTCATGTACCAAGATGTTGAGCCTGAACACAGATGAGGAGCCCTGACAAGCCCTAGGAACGGGATCAGAAATGCAGGTGTGCACAGCATTGGAGATACCCTCCTTCATTTCAAAATATATTGAATTTGAGCTTTGGAAAACTATCATTTCAGATATAACTTCTGGTGCTTGCAGCTTGTAAAATAACTCCTAGCACATGATAAATGCATGTGGAGTGGATTCATGGTTTGGATGTCTCAGGATTTAATTAATTTCTCCACACCTGTTTGCCCCACCAACACACACACACACCATGCATATATAGGCAAGTAATTTAAAGTCTGAGCACTGAGATGATTTTTTGCAACTCTCAGAGGGTGCCTTTCTCAGAGGGGAAAAAAAGCACAAATGAGATGTGTAACCTCCAAGGAACGAAAGTTCTTTTTTTTTTTTCTTTTTTTTTTTTTTTTATTACAGCCAGATATACACAGAGGAGGAGAGACAGAGAGGAAGATCTTCCGTCCAATGATTCACTCCCCAAGTGAGCTGCAACGGGCCGATGCGCGCCGATCCGAAGCCGGGCACCTGGAACCTCTTCCGGGTCTCCCACACGGGTGCAGGGTCCCAATGCATTGGGCCGTCCTCAACTGCTTTCCCAGGCCACAAGCAGGGAGCTGGGTGGGAAGTGGAGCTGCTGGGATTAGAACCGGTGCCCATATGGGATCCCGGAGCTTTCAAAGCGAGGACTTTAGCTGCTAGGCCATGCCGCCGGGCCCAGTTCTTTTTTTTCTTAATGATTTATTTATAATATTTATTTGGAAGTCAGATTTACATAGAGAAGGAGAAAGGTCTTCTGTCTGCTGATTTACTGCCCAAGTGGCCATGGTAGCCTGAGCTGAATTGAGATGATTCAAACCCAGGAGTCAGGAGCCAGAAGTTTCTTTCGGGTCTCCCATATTGGTGTTGGGTTTCAAGACTTTGGGACATTTACTGCTTTCCCAGGCCATAGGCAGAGAGCTGGATGAGAAATAGAGCAGCCAGGACACGTAATAGAGTCTATATGGCATCCCGGCACATGTAGGACAAGGGCTTTAGCCCCTTAACTACCAAGCTGGCCCAGAAACACAATTACCTCCTTGATAAAAATGTTGAGAATATAATGCATGCCCCAGGGAGCCATACAGAGTCTCAGCAGGACTGGTGGGTGGCTCAGACACCTGGGACACTAGTGGGCATCTTGGAGGCTTGGGTGTGCATGACTCTGATGGGCAGATCCCTGGGGTGAGCAGGACCCTGGAACACAGGAGACCTTAGATGAACAGGAGAACCCAGGTGCCAGGAGTCACAGAGACCCCAGCCACTGGGTTCCTCCCTCTAGGCACTGCCATTGCATCCAAGCAGAATCTGGCAGCTTAGATCATCTGGATGATCGGTGCTATTGTTCAGAGAGACCTGGGTGTATTTAGAAAACCTCAGACTTTTTTCTTAGCTTTGATGCTGGTCCATCTGTTCCAGGGCCACTGTGCAGCAGAAGAAGGACAGGCATGTTCACAGGAGCTGTATTAAGTTCCACTCCAGTTCTGCTACACACTGAGTCTGTGAACTCCCCAACCCCACCTGTGTGGTATGAAAATCAAAACCTTCTAGAACAAGGCTGTGAATATTGAAATAACTGATTTCTTCTAAATACTGACTTATTTATTTGAAAGGCAGAGCAATGTGAGGGGGGAGAGAGAGAGAGAGAGAGAGAGAGAGAGAGAGAGAGAGAGATTGATTATATACTTCTCAAATGGTCACTACAGTCATACAACCACATTTGGGCCAGGCTGTAGCTGGAAGTCAAAGTTCCATCCTTGTGTCCCCATTTGTAACAGGGATTCGAGGACCTGGTACATTTTCCAGTGCTTTTCAGTCACTTTAGCAGAGTAATCTGAAATTAATCTGAAATTCAGTCATGAATATTATCCCACTGCTTTATGGCAAAGTACAGCATGGCAGACTAGATCACTACCATACAGCATGATTCTCATGAAACTCAGTGAGGTTACAATCAAATGGCAGCAATTACAGCTTAATGCTTGCTTACTATTAGGCACCATACCTGTTTGTTCTTTACTTAATCAGCACAAATATTCCCCTAAGGTGATGAGCTCTCTACAGTAAAAAACGAAACAAAGCAAAATAAAACAAAACACTTACATTTAGGAAGTGTAGGGATTTTCCCAAAATCTAACCACTCATAAAGATTGAAGATGCATTTTAAGGTGCATCTACTCAAAGGCTACACTAATTAACCACTACATTTCAATGAAGTAACACCACAACTGTGTGTCTTAATTTCTGCAGGAGACAGTTTTGATACAAAGGATTATTGTGGTAATACACAGTGGATATTGATGCAGGAGCACTCACTGTGCCCTTCTAAAATGTTGGACAAGGGGGGTTGTGTGGCCTTGACATTATACTGCCATTGGTAGTATAATTCCTTATTCCTTAGTAGAATACCCAGGTTTGATTCTTACATCCTGATCTAGGAGGCAGAAGGAGATGGCTCTAGTAGTTGGGGTCCTGCCACTCTTCTTGGCTGCCTGGTGGAGCTCCTGGATTTGCCCTCAGCTAGAGGCCATTGCAGGCATTTGTCAAATAAACCAAACAATGATCGCATGCTCTCTGGGTCTGTCTGTTCTTGCTTATGGAATACAAATGAATGTGAAATTGAAAAATAAATAGTAAAAGCTTCACATGGGTCCTAGGTCTAGGGCTTGGTATTAACTCACACCCCTGGATGACACAGTTAAACCACAAATGGAGACATTGTATTCCAATGTAAGAGTACTAGTTGGAGTTCTGAGTATTCCATCTGACAGAGCTTGTGTAAAAACATCCTGGGAGGCAGCAGATGATCACACAAGACTTCACTTTGCACACTCCAGGATCCCATATCAGGCTGGATCTAATTCCAGCAGCATCACGTTCCATATGGTCCCCTGCTTGTGTCCTGGGAAAACAGTCAAAGACGGCCCAATGCCTTGAGACCCTGCACCCAAGTGGGAGATCTGGAAAAAGTTCCTGGCTCCTGGCTTTAGATCGGCTCAGCTTCGGCTGTTGTGCCCATTTGAGGAGTGAACCAGAAGATAGAAAATCTTTCTCTGTCTCCTTCTCTTTGTAAATTTGACTTTCCGATAAAAATCAATAAATCTTAAAAAAAGAAAAGGAATCATCTAAATGAAAGAAAAAAAGCCAAACAATTTACAATTGAAAATACTAGTTATGAATCATTTCTTAGCTGTAGCATCAATAGCTCAATCCATTCTAAAAAAAATGGATATTCATCAAAATTAAAAATGTAAACATAATAAAAAAATAACCTAAACAATTTGGTATTGTGCCCCACCAGGGTTTGATTACACTATATCCACACTGGTAAATGAGAAATGCTGCAACTAGTTTAGAAAAACAGTTCTCTAGACCTTCTCAGATCAGGATGGAGAGACATCTGTGTCCATAAAGACTGCTACAAGAGTGATTGCAGCTTGATTTATAATAAAGAGCCGAATGTTCACCAACAAAGAAGATGAGCACAGCAAGAAAGAGTACAGGCGTTTAGTACCAAATACCCATTCAGTGGACAGCCACTTAGCAATGAAAAGTTGTTAGCCACCAACTGTTCAAAATAGGAATTCAAAAGACACTCTGTAGACAACATTAGATGCGTAAGAATTTCCAGTATGCAATAATCACATTTACATGAACTAGGTACTGGTGCCTCATAGAATCAAGTGGTAAAACTTTGGGAGAGATAGAAAATCTATCTTTAGGAAGTGATAGTGCAAATGAAAGCTGCTCTAAAAGCTTATTCTGAAAGCTTAGCAACTCCTAATTTTATGATATGAATTATACTTCACCAAAACAAAGCTGAGAACCAAAAAAGGAAAATAATAGATTAAATTGGCTAGTTTATCTATTGAGTATTGGTAAGTGAAAATATTTCTCATCTCCAAATAGTGAAAGAAAAATTAAGAAATGTGTACAGCTGCAGTTTGACACTAACAAGATATTAACCCTGGCTGCCACAAGGCAGAAAATTTTTATAAATATTTGTAGCCAAAATACACACACACACAGTACTCACAGCTCATTTATGTTGGTTCACATTCAAAATGTCAACAATAATAGGTGGTAGATCAAGGCCAAGACCAGAATCAGACAGGAACTCAGTCAAGGTCTCCCACAGAACAATCCAGTCACGTGAGCTCTCATCACTGCTTGCCAGAGGTTGCCCTGCTAAAAAACCAGAGCCAGGAGCCACAGTCACGAGTTGGAAACTCCAATGTGGGAAAGAGCTGTCGTAAACAAATCTTAACCGCTTGATCAAATCCCCATACTGTACATATTTAAAGTATAAAGTATATCACTTGCACACCTTGTTTGCTGTTTACATTGCTTGGTATGTCCCATTATATTCTTTTGGTGGGACCACACATTCTTTACAGAAGAGGCCATGTGATAAAATACGTGGAAATTAAATTTAGAGGCCAAAAGATGGCACCCAGGGTGTGTGCTTGGCACAGCAGTTAAGACAGCTCTTGGGATGTCCAGACTCATATGGCAGTGCCTGGGTTTGAGTCCTGGCTGTACTCCTGACTCTAGCTTCCTCCCAGGGTGCACCCTGAGGGGCAGCACTCATGGTGTAAGTAGCCGGGCCCCAGCTCCCCACACAGCATAGCCTGGACTGTGAGCACTTGGGGGAGTAAGCCAACTAGTGAGGGGCAGATCTCTCCATCCTTATCTAGGTAATAACTGACTCAGCTTTTGTTTTATTCTGGAGCATTAGAGAGCAGAGAAGAGAAGAAGCCTTTCTCTTGTTTCAAAACTTACCTCAAGAAAAGGGACAGAGAATAACAAGAATATTATTTATTTGGCATTTTGCAACGTGCTTTGAGTTAATTTTCACTCTTCCTTCATGTTTGTTTGACCATAAAAATCATGCACTGTTATTATTATTATTCTTTAAACATTTTACTTCTTTTTATTATTATTTTCTTTTTATGATACAGTTATATAGACCCAGGGATTTCCCTTATCCCATCACCATTCACTGGGTTCTCCTATATCATTACTATAGTACAGTTCTTCATACACAATCATATGTCCATCATTGCGGGCATGGACAATGGCAGAGAATCCAGCATAGTATTGTCAAGATAAAGTCAATAGTTTCATTGGGAGTCCGTCTTTAGTCTGAAAGTAGAGACGCATGCTGCATTGTATCCTCACATCTGGATGTGACAATCTCCATTATACAGTTCCTTTAGAGGTGGAAACACTGGGACTCATAGGTTAGATGACTTGCCTCTTTTTCTATTTTTTTTTAAGATTTGTCTATTTTTATTGCAAAGTCAGATATACAGAGAGAAAGAAAGACAAGGAGGAAGATCTTCTGTCAAATAACTCACTCTTCAAGTGACCACAATGGCTGGAGCTGAGCTAATCTGAAGCCAGGAGCCAGGAGCTTCTTCTGGGTCTCCCACGCAACGGCAGCATCCCAAGGCTTTGGGCTGGCCTCAATTGAAAGGCCACAAGCAGAAAGCTGGACGGAAAGTGGGGCTGCCAGGATAGAACTGGGGCCCATATGTGATCTTGACGAGTGCAAGGTGAGGACCTTAGCCACTAGGCTACCACACTGGGCCCATTTGTCTCTTTTTCATAGGCTACCTCAAAGATTTCCAACCCATGAGATTGTGCAGGTAAAAGAGGATTTTCTCATGGTGCCTGTTTTTATTTTTCCCAAAGCCATTGCCAAATGTTCCTGCTTAAGTATCTGTGTAATCAAAGAACTAAAAAGCATTACATTGGCTTTAATTACTTCATTATTATTTCATTCTTAGATATGCAATTTATCATGTGAGAGTTAATTCTAGTAAATTCCATCCATTAAAAACAGAAACTGTTAGTCTGAGAGCCAGCATTGAAGACAGTGTGTGTGACAGACATTAGTCATCTTGCATGTGGGGGTCATCTTTAGCCAACTGCCCATTGGCCAATGACACAGGTCAAAAAAATATTAAACGGAGAGGGCTAAAACCATGAAGAAGTTCTATTTGTTTCACAAAGAAGACAGAGCAAAGCAGAAAAAACTAAGAGTAGTTAACTGAAATTACAAAAAATGTTCCTTTTGCAATTTTAAATAATCTCTGAGTTTGCTGAGGTTGATTCCAGATTAAAAATGCATCAGATTAAACATGCATTAAATGTGTTTTGTGAGCTCTGAACAAAAACTGTATCATAAAGAGCAAACCAGGTGAGTGGAAGAGAGAGGCAAGCCTTTAGCCTACTCGTTAAGATGCCAGCTAAAAAAACATGTCCCACGTCAGAGCTCCTGGTGTGACACAGGCTCTGTCCCTGCCTCTGTGTCCAGCTCAGAGCTCCTGGTGTGACACAGGCTCTGTCCCTGACTCCATGTCTAGGTCAGAGCTCCTGGTGTGACACAGGCTCTGTCCCTGACTCCGTGTCCAGGTCAGAGCTCCTGGTGTGACACAGCCTCTGTCCCTGCCTCTGTGTCCAGCTCAGAGCTCCTGGTGTGACACAGGCTCTGTCCCTGACTCCGTGTCCAGGTCAGAGCTCCTGGTGTGACACAGGCTCTGTCCCTGACTCCATGTCCCAGGTCAGAGCTCCTGGTGTGACACAGGCTCTGTCCCTGACTCCATGTCCAGGTCAGAGCTCCTGGTGTGACACAGGCTCTGTCCCTGCCTCTGTGTCCAGCTCAGAGCTCCTGGTGTGACACAGGCTCTGTCCCTGACTCCGTGTCCAGGTCAGAGCTCCTGGTGTGACACAGGCTCTGTCCCTGACTCCATGTCCCAGGTCAGAGCTCCTGGTGTGAAACAGGCTCTGTCCCTGACTCCGTGTCCAGGTCAGAGCTCCTGGTGTGACACAGGCTCTGTCCCTGCCTCTGTGTCCAGCTCAGAGCTCCTGGTGTGACACAGGCTCTGTCCCTGACTCCGTGTCCAGGTCAGAGCTCCT
The DNA here is from genome assembly GCF_030435755.1 of Ochotona princeps. Taxonomy (NCBI): domain Eukaryota; kingdom Metazoa; phylum Chordata; class Mammalia; order Lagomorpha; family Ochotonidae; genus Ochotona; species Ochotona princeps. Next base: position 6,255,754 of record NC_080836.1, on the reverse strand, counting down.
GGTGTGACACAGGCTCTGTCCCTGACTCCGTGTCCCAGGTCAGAGCTCCTGGTGTGACACAGGCTCTGTCCCTGACTCCATGTCCCAGGTCAGAGCTCCTGGTGTGACACAGGCTCTGTACCTGACTCCATGTCCAGCTCAGAGCTCCTGGTGTGACACAGGCTCTGTCCCTGACTCCGTGTCCAGGTCAGAGCTCCTGGTGTGACACAGCCTCTGTCCCTGCCTCTGTGTCCAGTCAGAGCTCCTGGTGTGACACAGGCTCTGTCCCTGACTCCATGTCCCAGGTCAGAGCTCCTGGTGTGACACAGGCTCTGTCCCTGACTCCATGTCCCAGGTCAGAGCTCCTGGTGTGACACAGGCTCTGTCCCTGACTCCATGTCCCAGGTCAGAGCTCCTGGTGTGACACAGGCTCTGTCCCTGACTCCATGTCCAGGTCAGAGCTCCTGGTGTGACACAGGCTCTGTCCCTGACTCCATGTCCCAGGTCAGAGCTCCTGGTGTGACACAGGCTCTGTCCCTGACTCCGTGTCCCAGGTCAGAGCTCCTGGTGTGACACAGGCTCTGTCCCTGACTCCGTGTCCCAGGTCAGAGCTCCTGGGGTGACACAGGCTCTGTCCCTGACTCCGTGTCCAGGTCAGAGCTCCTGGTGTGACACAGGCTCTGTCCCTGACTCCGTGTCCAGGTCAGAGCTCCTGGTGTGACACAGGCTCTGTCCCTGACTCCATGTCCAGGTCAGAGCTCCTGGTGTGACACAGGCTCTGTCTCTGACTCCGTGTTCCTGCTTACAAAGCTTCGAGGCAGCAGCGATTGACAGAAGAGGCTGGATCCCAACTGCTCAGGTGAGAAACTCAAAGTGTGCTCATGGCTGCTTCTGCTCATTGCTCTAATTCCTGGGCCTGTGCTCTGAGTTGTCAGCCTGAGATAGATACCAATTAATTTTAACTCATTGTGGCATCATTGCTGATGTGAAAATACAAAAACTGTTGTTCTCACAGCTAAGATTTGGAATTAATTAGATTAGGTAATAAATAAGAAAAATTCTAGATTTACATTGAACTATTCAAGGGGATATTCAGATAAGTTTCTGGAAATAATTGCATTATAGTGAGTAGGGGATGGAGTGAGAGGCGAAACTTACTCTCAAGCCTTCTTGTTTGGAGAGGAGAGCCCAAACAAAGCCTGCTTCTTCCCAGTAAAGGGAAGTAAGTGTGAGTGTGGGCAGTGTTAGCTCCACTAATAGGTAGGATGTGACCTTGTGCTCTGTGACACCTGCAATCAGCCTCATCCCGTTCCAGACACAGCCTCATCCTCCTGGAAGCTTTCTGCTCAGAGGCTGGGCAAGACCTAGCTCTTGGAAATACAATTTCATTTTAAACTCCAGGCTTGGAATCATTTACCCTACTGAGCCTTAAAAATTTCTTTCTCCCATTTTATTCTCCCTAAGACCTGACTTTTTTTTGCCTCTGGGATGCTAAATTCCTCTTTTTAAAGCCATATTAACACAACATAACAAGTTCCGTGAGAATTCCCAGAGTTTCCACTCTGGTGCCTCTAATTTAAGTTCCTGTTTGACCCTGGCCAATGAACAGACCCTATTCGTCTTTGTTCAAATTCTTTGATGTTTCAAATCCCTTGCATTTCACTCTTACTCCAATGATCATTGAGTTAAGGGCCAGAAATGAGAGAGAGGTAATACAAGCACATCCAGCTGAGATCTAAGCATTTTGAGCATGCTGTTGTGCAAACAGAACTTTCAAGGAGGAGTGGATCTCCCTCAGCCCACATGTACACCTTGCATGAGAACCAATGTTTGAACCTCCTGAGTCCTTCACGCTTTCTGCTTCTAATAAGAATGAAAAGGGAAGGGTGATCCTTTCCACAGATAGCTTCTTTGGTAGGAAATCCTCCCAAATGGGAAGAATGGAATTGTGCAAGACACCATACCTGCCTGTAGTACAGTATGTACAACACTGCAGTACCAAAGCATTTTCCCAAATAGGCATTCTTAATTATTCAAAGTGAGCAAAGTTATGTTAAACCATTTAACTTACAAAAATAAATTGAAATCTAAAGGAAACAATTTGATGAGTTAAAGGATTTGGATAATAATATCTTAAAGGATTCATTTAAGTTAAAACAGATGAATCAATGAAATAACCGTTGCACCAAAAATCTGTAAAAGATCTTTTCTTTTAAGAAAATATTGGATATCCATTGCCTGACAGATGATAAAAGCCTCAAAGTAGCCAAGGGAACAAACAAGATGGAAAATTGGTACCTTGCGGTTTGAGACAATGAGAGAGAAGAAAAGAAAGGGTAGGAGGGATGGTGGAAGAAAACCAACAAGTGAGGCGCAGGGCAAGTCCTGAAGCAGCAGTTCAAAGTTCTCCCAAGCCACACCATGGTTCAAAGAGCAGGCTCCGAACCAATTAAAAGGATCTCTGTAATACACGTGCAATCAAAGTGAAAGATGCAGATTCGCCTTGATTTATTCATGTTGGGATTACATCTGAGAAACCCACCCAGAACTGTAAATGTGCTACTTCGCCTGCTAGAGGCACCTGGTAGTGGTGGCTGTGTCTCCTTCAGAATTGCAAGATTGACTGGGAGCTAAACTCAAGAGACAGCACCCTATCACACATCCAAAACCTGGGGAAACATTCAGATTCAAAAAGTTGGTTTTTCATCAAAAGTGCATCCTGCTAGTGAGAGCATCTTTAGTGCAGCCCTCTGATGCAGAATTCAGGGGAGTTGGCAGAGGTGGGGGGTCATCAGCTGCACAAATATAAGGGAGAGTAGTTGCAAATATTAAAGAAATGCCTCGATTTTACTCTTTTCTTTTTTCTACCATAAGCGCAAAACATCTGATCTTTTTGAATAGGCTTAATTATGTGAAAAGAGCTTCAGGGGGGGAGACAGAGATATTCCATCCATTGTTTCACATCCTAAATTGTTGTCATGGGTAGGGCTGGGGCAGCCAGAAGTCAAGAGCATGGAAATTCAATCAGCACCACCCCTTCAACATGAGTTTTGGGAATTAATCACTTCATCATTGTCTACTGCTTTCAGATAGTAAGGAACTGGATCAGAAATGAAGAGAAAAGACTTGAATGGGTGCCCATAAGGAATGCCAGTGCTGCAGTGTGAGAGTGCCAACCCCACACAATCTTTCCACTCAGCCAGTTGTGTTCCCATTCTGCTGTTGCAAGACTATGAGTGGTGTGGGCATATCCTTGGGCTTGACTATGTGTTTTGTTGGTATGTGCTTCAACTTGTCTGAACTCCAATTTCTTCTCATGTGAGTGGGGCTTAACACAGCAGTATTGCACTCTGAATGGACATGCTTAATGGATCTGCCCATGTTTGCTACAAATGGTTTGAATGAGATATTTTGATTAAAGACATTTAATGCAATCAAAACAGACAAAAACAATTCAAAATTGGAACAGAACATAAATGATCTTTTGCCCTGGAGGAAGTAGTAACCATGTCACTGGTGGTACATTGAGATCTTTTATCAACTGACCTATTCCCCAGAGGCGATAATGACTGAAGCTGAGTGTGAGTCAGGTGCTTCTTTGAGGTATTCCATGTAGGTACAAGGGCCCAAAGACTTGAACCATCCTCCTCCGCTTTTCCAGGTCATAAAATGGGAGCTGAATGAAAAGAGGAGCCATTATGGCATGAAATAACACCCATATGGGATGATGGTTCCACAAGCAGATTAGCTTAAATACCACTGCACTGTCCTGCCATCTAGGATTTTTTTTTTTTTTTTTAGAAATACATTTATTTAACTTGGTGGAGATACAGAGGTGGGAGGAGTTCAGCATGCATGTGCAAGAGAAAATCTTTCATTCACAATTAGTTGCAAAGACCAGAGCTGAACTGATCTGAAGCCAGGAGTCAGGAGATTTTTTTTGGGTCTCCCATGTGAGTACAGTGGCCTAAGGACATGAACTGTCCTCTGCTGCTTTCCCAGGCAATAAGAAAGTAGTTTGGGTGGAAAACTAAGCAGCCAGGACATGAACTGGTGCCCAAGTGGGAGGCCAGCGCACCAGGTAGAGAATTATCCTATTATACCTCCATGCTGACATCATAATCTACAAATTATAAAGGGTGAATTACCATACAAGGTATGTGTATTTAGATATTACTGGTTATAAATAAACATTGCTAAAGGATTGCTGTTCAAAATTTTGTCCCACTTTCTCTTGAGTATGTCCAAAACTCAAACTCTTGTATTCTCTCATTGATAACCCAAAAAATCAGCATTTTACATAAAATAAAAAAGTATCATTTTGGAAATGAAACTAATTTTTTGTCAATTAACCAGACCACTTATCCTTTAAATAATATTTGGTTTCTTTTTTAATGTTTTGAGGATGAACAGGAAAAAGAAAAAAAATTGATACCTAGGCTGTATAAAAAAATTCTGAGGCTGGGCAAGAGCAAAGCCTGCATCCAGGAATGCAATCTAGATCCGACACATGGTAGGCGGAGACAGGAACACCTGAACCATCACCTGCTCTTTTCAGGGCACACCTGGGCAGGAAGCTGGAATTGGGAACAGACCCAAATCTGGAACCCAGACACTTGGTTAATGTGATGTGGGTGTGCCCACCAGCACCTTAACCACTGGACCAAGCTCCCACCCAAGTGTATGCATTCTGTGTTTCTGTGTTGTATTACTTACTGTTGAAATACTTGAAAAAGACACAAAGCTTTTACATAGCCTCTAACTGCAAGTTTATACAACCACCCCCAAAGATCTGTAGTAGAGATGTTATTTTACTTGGATACTTTTGCTTGCTTTAATATTTCACATGTAATGCTTTCTTTGGTTTAACACAGTATCAAACATCTGGACGCCAAGTTAACATTTAAGTAACTAAGCTCTATATTTTCAATTATTCTCCTGTTTGGCAATTTATGGAGCAAACACCCAGATGTATCACTAGAGATTTTTCTTTTTAACCAGATGTTTTAGTATCAACGAAATGTTTTTCAATAAAGCATCATCTTTCCAACCTTTTGTATTCTGATTGCTCTGTTCTGTGCTCAACAGAATATCCAATTTCCTTAGTTATATTTGAAAAGGAAACTCAAGTATTTTGTCTTACTTTTTATTTTCAATCATGATAATGATTCTGACCAGCTGATACAACAGGAAAATCTCCTTTGTTGCAGGTGGCAAAGAAATTACCTTTAAAAAGTGGTTGCTGCATATAATCAACTTTCAGAACACATTTCCCTTCAAAGACAGATTGTATCATTTCAGAACACAATGATGAAGATTCATATCTTACCTCAAAGTTGTGTGATGAAGACAGGGAATTCCTAAAATTATTGCAGCATTCCTAAGCTTAAACCACACCCTTTTGTTTAATTGAAAGGCAAACTATTGCTTTAGGATTAGAATGATCACATTAGAAAGACCAATGCTATAGATGCACCCAAGTAAATGGATTTATTGGCAAGATCCACTGAAATGTTAACAAAGCATGGAAAAGACATTCCAGCTGGAATCCCTCTCATGCTTTCCCAACCCCCTACAACACCTTCTGTGAGTGTAGAATTTCACTTGACTTGCACATCTTTTAGTGAAACTGCTCAGATCTCAATTCTTCAGAAAAACTCATCCTGAGTCTTTAAAAGATCTATATATATCAGCAAATTTCACTTGCATTTCTGCCACTTGTGCTCCATTTATGCCCATATGGTATTATGATCTAGCGAAGAAATTCGATGTACCTCCTCCAGAATGTTGATCTAAAGGTTCAGTGTGGGTTGCTGGTTGGTTCTCTGAGTGACAGGTTTCCATGCTAGGGCAGTGACGCCTGACCCAAGGACTGCATATGTGTGTACCAAACAGCCTCCAGAGATCTATAATGAAGGGATACTTTCGCACTACTAGAGATAGAAAGTTACCTTCCTCTTCCACAGGTAGGTGTCCAGAATATTTTGATCAAAAGTGGCAAACTTAAAATTAATCCCAGAGATGAAATTTCCTAATAATTTTAAAGGCAGTGAGATGGAGAAACAGGAAGATTCCCCGTCTGTTGGATTCCTCCCCCATTATCTGAAATACTCAGCACTGGGATAACCAGGAGCCAGAGCTGGAAGCTGAGTTTAGGTCTCCTACAACGGGTGCTGGACAAAAGTACCTTTGAGCCACCACATGAAGGCTCCTGGCATGTTCACGGGCAGGAATATGGAATAGCACATGGAGCTGAGCCTCCACTGTAGGCATTCTGAGATAGATATGAGCCATCACATGCAGGCTCCTGGCATGTTGACGAGCAGGAATGTGGAATGGGGCATGGAGCTAAGCCTCCACTGCAGGCATTCTGAGACAGATGTGAGCATCTCAAGAGGCTTCTCAACTTGTGGGCCAACACTGGTCCTTATGTTTTCTTCTGTTCACTTATAGCCAAATAGAATATCTTTTTTGTCTAATCAACATTGGAAAGTTGTTGTCTGTGCTAAAGTGTTTAAGATCTATATAGGAAGCATCCTAATATAATCAAAAGAGGGAGCAAAACTGTAATGTGTATGGGTGAAGATAACATCTTGAAATTCCATTATTGCATGTAGAACTCTGGCCACCCCCTACTGCTTTCCCAAGCACATCAATAAGAAGCCGGATGGGAATTGGAACAGCCAGGATTTGATGATATTTATTAGGGATGCCAGCATCACAGCTGGCAGGTTAGCACACTGTGCCACCATATTGGCAAGGAAGCATTGCTGCTTAAGGCTCACTGCTTACTTATAAAACCCCAGTGTCATGTCTTTTTCCTTATTTTCAACTGTGGCAAATCTGGAAGCTCCAGCATCTAAGCATGGAAGGAGGTGGGATCTACTTCTTTGCATTTCACCCTCTGCTCCTGACACCCCTGCTGGGTGGCTGAGCATGCCACGAGGGTACAGAGCTCCTGATGTTACGGTCTGCCCTGCAATGGCACTCACTGATGCTTCTGGTTGGTGTGTTGTGCTTAACTGTCCAACCATGAGTAGTGCATTAGTAAGGAGTGCTAGCTTGGCCTAGATTTCTCTCTATCCACAACTCAGCTTCTTATTAATTTCATGCAGTAAGATTTGCTGTGTGCTCAATTACTACTCCTCCCCATGTTATGCCAGGACCACACTCGATACAAACAAGCCAGGCTGCCATCCTTGATGCCACATCCAGTCCCTGCATCCCATTTAGAGTTGCCCAGAGTATTAACATTACAGACTAATTAGGATCCATGAGAATCACAGACTTGTCACACATCCACTCCAGGATACTAATTCCAGGAGTGACTGAAAAGAAAGGGAATAAAATAAAAATTGAAAACAAAAGTATGAAATAGTACTAGTTTTCTTACAATAGCTGTCCGAGTTTTCTTTTTTCTGAAATCTTCATTAAATGTGATTTACATGCAAAATATCACTTTAAAATAAGGGCTGAAGACAGAATCTTTAAATGCAGCAAGTATGCTTTATGTAGTAAATGCACAGCTAGAGTAAAATAAATGGGAATCTGTGAATTGGGATTGGATATTGTGGGGACGATACCAGGGCAATCAATGCCCTCTGAGAATTTGTTAAAGACAAAATAGATACAACACAGCATGGTGGTCTAGTGGCTAAAGTCCTCTCCTTGAATGTGCTGGGATCCCATATGGGTGCTGGTTCTAAACCCGCAGACCCGCTTCCCATCCAGCTCCCTGCTTGTCTCTCTGTCGCTCCTCCTCTCTGTATATCTGACTTTGCAATAAAAATGAAAAAACAAATTTTTTTAAAAAGACATAATAGATAACTTGAGCTAGCAAGTTAACTTTCAAAGTCGTGATTCTCATTATTAAAAATGGAATGGAAAGATATAAGCAACTAGAACATTTTACCAAATTGTTCCCATTGATTTCCATAACAGCCTTAAAAACTACCAGGTATTTAAATATTGCACTTGACCTGACCAAGGACAATTGTCAGCTATTACTTCTGAACAATTAATTAAAAGATAAAATTGAGCTATTGTCAAATCCATGTCTTAATGACATACTACTTTTTAGAACTACCTTGATGATGTGGTTTCCATGAAATATTTCTGTCTAGTGACCTTTTCTCATTACTTCTGCAATCAAAGTACACCCAAATTCAAGGTAGACATGACTTCCTTTGCTAGCACACTGTAATTTTCTTTCTTTTTTTTTCTAAAGATTTATTCATTTTATTACAGCCAGATATACACAGAGGAGGAGAGACAGAGAGGAAGATCTTCCGTCCGATGTTTCACTCCCCAAGTGAGCCGCAACGGGCCAGTGCGCGTCGATCCAATCCCGGGAACCAGGAACCTCTTCCGGGTCTCCCAAGCGGGTGCAGGGTCCCAAAGGTTTGGGCCGTCCTCAACTGCTTTCCCAGGCCACAAGCAGGGAGCTAGATGGGAAGTGGAGCTACCGGGATTAGAACCGGTGCCCATATGGGATCCCGGGGCTTTCAAGGCGAGGACTTTAGCCGCTAGGCCATGCCACCGGGCCCTGTAATTTTCTTTAAATGGAACACTTTTTAAACAGCAAGGGCTTCTCAGAATAGACAGCTGGGAAAGACTCGCCTCTATCCTCACCCAATGAGAAAGATTTCCTGAATATCATGACTAATAATATCCCCCAACCTCAATACACAGCAAGGAAGCTTTCTAGGCTCAGTCAGAATTCTGGACATCACTCCTTTTTGTTTGCTTGTCGTCCGCCACTGCTTAACCCTGTGTAAATCCCATCAGCTCAATCTTCAGAATATAACCAGTGTTTTATCCCTTTTCACCATCGGGGATTATCATCAGTGCACACAGGGACTATTGCAACAACCTCATCATTGATCTCCTGTCTCCCATCTTTGCTTCTCTGCACTTACTCCAGTATACTTGTCAATTATATTCTTAACTCTTTGATCATACCCATCCTCCTCTGTTCCAAGTCCTGCCAATACTCACCAGCTCTCTTAGCGACTGAGACCATTGTGGATTATCGGCACATCTACCCCAGTCTCCTATCCAAGCCACACCCTCACCTACAGACCTGGCGTATTCTTTCCTCTTTATCTCCAGCTCAGACTCCGCTCCACCACAGGTCTGGGGCAGGCAGAAGCTGGGAGACCAGGTCTCAACCTCTGATTCCAAAGTGATTGACGGGAACACAGTTTGTTTATCCACACCTGCTGTCTCCAGGGTATGCATGTGCAGGAAGATGGAATTAAAAGTAGACTTGGAATTCAAAGTATGGGTACGTTAATGACCGCATAAAATGTCCAATGCCCCCATGATGTCAGATTTTAATGGCCAATTAATATGTGTAGTGATCATCCTAGCCATCTGCCAGACCCTTGCTCATCCCTGATTCCCCTCTTCCCCTTTGCAGAGGAATCCATTTCTCTCATCTCAAACACACTGCAGCATAGAGAATGAGTCGTCTGTTGTTGATACTGTACCCAACACAGGTCTGGCAGTCTTTGATACTAGTGTGTCTGGAGAGCTGTTAATATTTGATGCCTTTATGCACAGTGGCCTTTAGGATGCTCTAACATTATTGTGCTTAGAGTTGTGAACCTGTGGCCAGTACTATGACTAAGCTAGTTAAGCCACTGTTTGCAATGCTTATATCGCATATAGAAGCACTAGTTCATATCCTGGCTGCTTCGCTTTAAAATTACCTCCCTTCTAATGCATCTATAAATGCCCAAGTGTGTGGGATCCCGTAAACTATGTGGAAAGTGCAGATGGAGTTCTTGGATCAGGCATCTGCATGACATTTCCTTCAGTGCTGCAGCCATTTGGGAAGCAAGCAAACAGATGGAAGATCGTATCCATCTCATTTATCAACAAACAAGCAAAAAGAAAGGCCTGGTTCCATGACTTACATCCCAGCAGCTCCATTTCCCATCCATCTTCCTGCTTCTGGTCTGGGAAACTGCAGAGGATACCTCAAGTCCTTGAGCCCTACACTCACTTGGAAGACTCAGAGGAAGCTCCAGGCTCCTAGATTTAGGTAAGTTCACCTTTGATCATTGTGGCCATTTCGGTGGTGAACCAGAAATGTAAGACTCTATGTCTCCTTCTCTCTGTGATTCTGATTTCAAATAAAAACAAAATATTTAATAAAAAAGATTGGGAACATGATGGAAGCCATTATATACAAAGTGAAACCAGTGGGGTGTGGGAGAAAACCAGCCTGAAGGCCTTAAGAGATAGAAGGATTTGATCAGGTCCTGGAAAGGCAAGATGGGATTTAAAGTTACACAAATCTGTAGCAGACTCATTTTTAAGTTGAAAATTTTGTGTCATTCATGAGCAGAGTATTAAATATACAAATGGTCCTTGACATAGAAAAGAGACGGGATCCTCACGTATGATAGAAGAGACGATACTCCCATCCAAAAACTGTTTTAAAGTTGTTCTGAACTAAGAGCATTTGTTATAACTGCTGTTGAGTTTCCAAATGGTACATGTACATGAAAAATGAATCAATCAATAAATAGTGTGTTTGGTATGGAAATTTGTTCATGAAGATACTTTAAGAAGAAATTTATTGTGGTGTAAAAATTTTGAAATTTGAGAATATGAGGGTGTCTTCATAGAAAATATTCATTATGTTAAAAAATAGGCCTGGGTTTTTGAAAACTTTATTTACACAAAATAACTAGTAATTTCATCTTCTGGTAGCATGTGAAAGCACCATTGTAAGAACTCTCATCATGCAGTCAGGCCTTGATACTCACGGACTCAGCCCTGGAGATGGAACTGCATTCATATGTCCTAGTCCTTCCATGTCAAGACCCTTGGCAGTTGTGCTGATGAAAAGCAACGGGACATGCAGTCACATGCCAAGACCAGAACCAAGGCACACATCTGGGCTCTGCTCACACTCATTCATGGGTGTCATGAAAAATATTTATCTATTTATTTTATTATCCCATAAAACAGTTTCATAGTCTGAGATTTCGCTCCTCCCATACCCAAAACCCGTCCCCTCCAATAATTTCCTCCAAGTCATTAAAACACTATACTCCATCATAACAAGTCCTAACTTCACCATTCTGCTCTTCAAGCAAATTTCGAATTTGTAGGCTTAGACAATGGTAGAAATTCCACCTCCCTATTATCAAGTTATGTTTAACAGTTTCATTGGCAGCCCATTTTCTGCTTGGGAGTAGAGATGCACACTGAATCATATCTTCACATCTGCATATGATAGTTCATATTAAATCGTTACTATACATTCCAGTAAATGAAAAGCCATAAAATCCAGCAATAGTATAAAAAATAGGAAATTTACAACATTAATTTAAATAGCATCATAAAAATGAATGTGTCACTAAAAATGAAAATAAAAAGCTTTCATGAAGCAAATGATGCTAATATGAGATGTATGAGTCAGTGATGAAATTAATAAGAAAGAAAACTTTTTCTGAGTGGATGAAAAATAAAAAGAGAAATATCAGAACTCAAGAGATATAGCAAAAACACTATTGAAAGAGCTACTGGTCTTGTATGTTGCAAGAAGGCTCTTTTATATCAGAGAGAACATGATATTTATCCTTTGAAGACTGACTTGTTTTGCCAAGCATAATGGTCTCTAGTTGGGATCGTTTGGTTGCAACTGTAGGATTTAATTCATTTTTAATGGCTGAGTAGTGTTCCATGAAGTAGATATACCACAGTTTCTTTATTCACTCCTCTGCTCTGATTCCAGGAATACCCTTGGAGACAGTAGGTGCTTCCTCAGGTAGCTGGGTATTGACCAACTATGTAGAGAACCCAGACTGAGATATAGGTTCCTGGCTACTATCTGACGCAATTCTAGATGTTATAGACATTTGGAAAGTAAAGCAGCAAGTGGAAGGGCTCACTCACTCCTATTTACAAATAACGCTTAGAGAAAGATCTTTTGTTTATAAAACCAGCTAGTGGACTAGACTTGATCTCTAAGCCACTGCTCTCTGATTCATGACATAATGGCATATTTCAGCAATGAAGCCACACTAAAGCTGAACATAAAAAGAAAATGAGCTTTTAATTGCTGGCAATAGTTTATCTCTTGATTTCATTGATCTTTTGTTTGGTATTTATGATACAAAAACTTGCTGACTGATATACTAATTTTATGCACTTGTCTGTATGTGTGTTACGTTTAACCTTTTTAAAAAGATGCTTAAGTTTTGGGTTTCGGTTTCCCTCCACTTCCTCTGCTCAGAACACACAACTTTCATAGGGAGTCTTTTTTTCTTTTAATTATAAGACTTATCAACCATTAAAATGTAAATTAGCAAATTGATTGATGCAGTAAACTGCCAATCTGGAATCTGGATCCTTAAATCAAAAATGAGAGCTTGTTTGTTTCTTTCTTTTCTTTCTTTTTCTTTTCTTTTCTTTTCTTTTCTTTTTTTTTTTTTTTTTTTTTTTGAGAAAAAGAGCAGGGAAAATAATCTTTCCAGATTTGAAGGAGAAGAAAACTCAACTCCATGGCCCCAAAGAAAGGGGTATGACATCATTCCCACCTTTTTAACGTGGCTGAAGTCACAGTGACCACTGCCGAGGCTTCAGTTCATGACAATCTGCACATCTATAATGCTGGGAGCTAACAGAAAGGAAGACGATCAACCTGTTCCCAGGTCCTTTCCCCATGGCCAGCAGGTGCATCCTGTTTGAGAGCAGACAGGACAGCTGACATTACTGAGTTCCTCTTTAATGACTGATCGTGAAACAGGCAGCAAAACAGTGGGAGCAGCATCGGCATTCCCAACCTTCAAGGTGATGCCAGGGTACAGAAGCCACACCTTAACCTTCAAGGCGATGCCAGGGTACAGAAGCGACATGCCCAACCTTCAAGGCGATGCCAGGGTACAGAAGCAGCATGCCCAACCTTCAAGGTGATGCCAGGTTACAGAAGCAGCATGCCCAACCTTCAAGGTGATGCCAAGGTACAGAAGCGACATGCCCAACCTTCAAGGTGATGCCAGGTTGCAGAAGACAGCCAAGCCATACGCATGCTCTGGACACTGACTCCATGGACACAGGAATAGTTGGGAAGTGTGAATTTGAAAGATTCTCTAGAGTCCAGCCCCAATGGCATTGCGCTGGAAGTTAAGCAGCTGCCTACGATGCGGGCAACCCATATGGGAACCCATGCCAGCCTCAGTCACTCCACTTCCCATCTATCTCCTTGCTAATGCACCTGAGAAAACAGCAGCAGAACGGCCAAGTTTTGTGTTATTTACTTCTCAGTTTCTTGTGCTCTGTTTCCTATGAGCTGACTCAGTTTCCATGTGGCTCATCTTCATCTGCAGAATTCTTAGGGCCACAACTGTGAATGAGGCCACCAGGAAAGAAATTCATTTCTTTATGCCCGGATCTTAGTACGATGAGAAGGAGATGAACAATAAGGTCCCTGACCGAAAGCTCAGTTCTGCTTTCCTGTTCCACACTGCATCAGCTCCTGTTTCTTGGACCCTGGATTGTATTGTTATTGCTCCTTAGGACAAATGACAATACAGAAGTAACTTCATGTCCTCAGCTTTGCACATAAGCTTTAGTTCAAACATTTTATTTTTCATTAAATTAATAATTGGCAATAGCCCCTTCTGACTTCATCCATGTTCATTAAGCATCCATTTTCATTACTTGGATAAACTTTAATGTTCCTATTTCTGGGCTTCATGGTTTGTCTATAATGTAAATTATCTCAAAATAGCATCACATTCTTTCAAGAATATCATCTTGAGGGCTCAGTCTGGTAGCCTAGCAGATAAAAAGACCTAGCCTTGCATGTACCAGCATCCTATATGGGTGCTGGTTCTAATCCTAGCAGCTCTGTGTCTCAAACAGCTTCCTGCCTACGGCCCAGGAAGGGAGTGGAGGATGGCCCAAAGCTTGGGACCCTGCACCCATGTGGGAGACCCAGAAGAAGCCCTTTGCTCTTGACTTCGGATCAGCTCAAGCTCCAGCTATTGTGGCCGCTTCGTGGGTGAATCATCTAACGAAGATCTTCCTCTGCGTCTTTCTTCCTCTCTGTATGTTGGACTTTCCAATAAATATAAAATAAGTTTTAAAAAAAGAACATCATCTTGAAATCTAGTATTTATCCACCTATATTGCTCTAATTTGAAAGAAATAAAGTATGCGTTATATCAAGGATCCTGTTGTTTATTTACTTCAGCAATGGGCTTTTTATGTAGGAATGCAACTTGATGGAAGTGGAAGCACTTTTAAAATCTTTAAAAACATTTGTTCATTTTTATTGGCAACGTAACTGAACAGACAAAGATCTTCTTTCCGCTTGTTCACTTCCCAAGCACAGATCAACTATCAGCACTGAGTTGATCTGAAGCCAGGAGCCAGCAAACTTTCCTGAGTCTCCCTCTAGGGTGTAGCAAACAAGACCTTGAGCCATCATCCACTGCTTTCCCAGCCCACTGGCAGGGATCTGGAAAGGAAGGGCAGCAGCTGCAATACAAACCAATGCCACGTAACCTGACACATGAAAGGGAGGGATTTAGCCACTGCGCTATCACCTTGGGACATAATTTTCTTTCTTTTTTTAAAAAAGGATGTATTTATTTTTATTGGGAAAGCAGATTATATTTATGGAGAGAAATAGAGACAGAAAAAACCATGCATCTGATGGCTCACTCCCCAAATGGCCACTTCAGCCAGAGCTGAGGCTATTCAAAACCAGGAGCGAGGAGCTTCTTCTGGATCTTCTTCTGGATCTTCCAAATGAGTACAGGGTCCTAAGGACTTGGGTCATCCTTCACTGCTTTCCAAGGGTGAAAGTAGAAAGATGGATGGGAATTGGAGCAACTGGCACATTAACAATTCTTGGTATGAGAACCCTATTCTAGGCCAGCATTGTGACACAGCAGGTTAAGCTGCCCATTTGTGACATGGGGTATTGATTTGAGCACCGATGTTCTATCGGTAGTCCAGCTTCCTGCTAATGCACTTGGGAAATCAGCAGAAGCTGGCCCAAGCACCCAGGTCCCTGTCGCTTACCTGGGAGACCCTGATGGAGCTCCTTCCTCCTGGCTTCAACTCAACTCATGCTTAGCAAGGTTAGCCATAGGGGAGTTAAGTAGCAGCTGGAAGTTCTTTATCTTTCACTCTACCTTTTCAAGAAACAACACTGATGAAAACAGGGAGTGCATATATGTGCACAGGACTGTGTAGAAAACGTTTAAATGATTAAAACACTGAAATGGCAATCATCTATTATATACAAACTTAACAATATTAAGAATTTGTTGGTTCTTTGTTGTATTTCATCATTCAATAACTATTGATACAATGAATCAGTGAATGAATGGATGTTTGGCATTCAAATATCCACATGCATATAGCTAGGAAGAACCTTTTCACCAATTGGTGCTTTTGGACCCAAAGGGAAAAAATTCATACAAACCATATACTTTTACTTTAACAAATGTTTAATTGTCTGCTTTCAAATATTCCTAAAAATGTTTGAGTTAAGTCTGAGTTGTAGAATCATGTCTACGTCTTACAATGTCTGAGGAAAATACTGATGATTTGCTCACCTTCATCTTTTCTTTTGTTAAAGATTTACTTATTTCTATTGCAAAGTCAGATATACAGAGAGGAGAAGAGACAGAGGGGAAGATTTTCTGTCCAGTGATTCACTCTCGAAGTGGCCGCAACTGCTGGAGCTGAGCTGATCCTAAGCAAGGAGCCAGGGGCTTCTTCTGTGTCTCCTACTTGGATGCAGGTTCCCACGGCATTGGGCCATCCTTGACTGCTATCACAGGCCACAAGCAGGGAGCTGGATGGGAAGTGGAGCTATCGGGATTAGAACCGGCGCCCATATGGGGATCCCGGGGTGCATTCAAGGTGAGGACTTTAGGCCATTGTGCCGGGCCTTGCTCACCCCCATGTTTTAAAGAATGGTATCTTTTTCTTTCAGAGGGGCAAGAGGAATTCCCAAGACAAAGTTATCTGGAAAGGAGACGCAGGCTTCTATGAAATAATTGGTTTTCCCCAGGGACTGCTGTCCTGTGTCTCGTACGAACATACTTGAGAGGCAGGATCACAGATGGCAGTGCATGGATCTCACTGCTTTGTCTTTGCACACATTATGATGGGACCAGTGAAAACAGAAGCTGGACTCTGCAGCCGCTCACTCACAGTGTGCCAGAATCCGCTGCAGGCTGCCTGTTACCTGCTGTATGCCCACCTGCACACCCACACGGTACCCGTCCTATTAACCTTGACCGCATGCCGTCAGTGAGAAGGCTCAGTCAACCTGCTTCCCAGGTTGGCATCACTTCATGGGCACTTCATAATAGCTTTTAAAAAAAAGATCTATTTTTTTCAGTGCAATCTGCATTAATAAGCTGAACAACCAGATATGTCACCTTTGAGAACCAAATACAGTGTGTGGGCACAGTAGATGAGATCCGTGTTACCTTTTGATCTCGGGTACTTTCTTATATAGATAGACACACTTTTACTGGTTTATTTTTCATCTAAATTTCAACACATTTGTTAGGAAGTTTCCTCTGCAGAACAAAATTCCTTCCACAGAAGCAGTTTCCTACAGACATTTGTTCTGAAAAGGGCAATGTAACACACACACGCACGCAGCCTTACTTATTCACCTTGTAATTATATTTTCAAATGATTACTTGTGTATTTTCTCACTTTAAAATGGAGCTTAATGGTCTGATGACTTGGGCTGGCTTCATTTGCTTAGAAAGGAATCCCCATGAGGGTTCTGTGATGGGACTTGATTGCTCCTCTGTTATCCAGCCTATAGAATCACAGGTTGCTGGGATCACCTGCTTTTACACGTGCTTTTTCACCTTTTTAATCAGCTTCTATGCAGCAATGTAATTCATCCAGGTGAAAGGATTGGCTAAAGGTGGTGTCTTGGCCCAGGGACGTTCCTTCTTTCTGTGTGTTTCAACCATATGTAAACAAGACAGATGCAACCATGAAGTGACTCAGGCCAGGAAGGATTTGAGAGCTGATTGATCTCACAGAGAAACAGACTCAAAAAGGAAGGAAATTGCTGCATGATCACTGCGCTCAGCAGCAGCCTGTCCCTGGGGGTGAGGCGGGAACAGCCCATCTGCGGGTCTTACCACACTCCACTAGGCTAGGTTCCTACTATTTTCTTAGATGAGTGTTTTACTTCTAATACAAACATCCTTACTTGCATTCCCTAATGTCTACATTTCTCGCCAACCCTTTTTCTTCCCCAACTCCATCTGTTTCAACTCTGCATGAGGATCCTGCTAAAATCAATGGACTCTCAATCATATCAATGCATATCTCCTCCATCCTTCTAAATATTTATATTCTGCAGAGTGAGGAACTGTTTTGTTTGTTTGTTTTTGCCAAAGGACACTTGGATATCACTACATCATTTTTATGTCTTACAGAATTATCAAATTAAAATTAACCTAGGATAGATTTTCTGAATTGCAGGTCCCACCTGTGGTTGCTTTGGCAAGGGCAGGCCAAATTAATTTTGCAGGCCTTATACAGTCTGAATCTGTCTTTCTTTCACACTTCTTAAGACACCTAGCATTCATTTGGCAAAAACTCCTTGAGTACAATCTCGGGTTCATTCACCAACAAGAGCATTCAGTGCTGTGGCATGCACATATAAATGAATAAGTGACATTTCAAAATCTACACAGAAACACTCGAGAACACCGCCACCTCTCTGACTCCTTGTGGGATGTCTGTGCTTGATATCTAGTGCCCTGGTTCCTGTATCATCATCACTGCATGCCATCAAGTTAACATCACATGAAAACGGTCTCCTGCGGAACAGTGTTCTGGCACAGGGGGGCAAAACCATTGCTTGTGAAGCTGGCATTCCACATCAGAGCTAGTTTGTGTCCTAACTGCTTGGATTCCAATCCACCTCCCTTCTAAGATGCCTGGGAAAACAAAATGTGATGTTGTAATCCCTTTGGCCCATGCCATTCATATGGGAGACTCAAACAGAGCTTTGTCCAGGCTTTGGCCTCATTCAGTCCCAGATGTTGTAGCCATTTGGGGCAAGATCTGATGGATAGAAGATCTCTTTCCTTCTCTGTTTTGTCCTCTGTCTCTGTCCCTCTGCTTTACAAATGAGTGAATCCTAAAAAACTTGGGCTACAACTGAACTATATACCCCAATGTCTATTTATATCCCTACACATACTCAGTCTGTTTGATCTTCTGTACTGCCTGTCCAGTTCTTCTCTCTCTTATACCTAATGTGCAACACAACTTTCCTCATCATGTGTGATGCCTTTGACTTCATTACAGTTCTATGAAACACCAAATATGTTTTTACATGCAGCAGGTGATTAAATGAATTCAGTGTCTTTCCAGAAATTTGCATTTCTTGCTATGTTCCACTGTATGTCCAGGATCAGTAATAAGTGACATTAAAAAATTATTTATTTTTTGTCCTTCGGGACCAGGGAGGAGAGCTTTCTCTGGTCCGAGCCTGGCTCCACCTCTGGACATCCACCCTCCCTCGCAGTGACCATCGGGATCGCTTCGAAAACCCCTCAGAGCAAACAAACAATCATACGAACTAAAAAAAAAAAAACCTGAAATAAATAGACAAACAACAGAAAGTAGAGCTTGAAATATGACAGGAAAGAGCTGGCATGGATTGGCTCATGCCTTGCTGGGTGGGACACAAAGATTAGTCACTCCTCACCATGGTGTTGGGGATTTTCCTGCACACCCCCCCCCAAAAAAAAATGTTCTGCACCTTAAATGTTGACAAATGTCTTGTTAGAGTTACAAGCCAGTCTAGATTACCCCAAAATCTGCCAAGATCAACAAAATTATACTTCAACACAACAAATGGCTAAATACTAAAATGAAATAGACACGAGACAGCTGAATGGTACCCTACAGCCTTTTCAAGGTATATAGCAGCCGGTCCGGTCCTGTATACAAACTAAAATTGAGATGTCAATGAGCTAATCATAGGTTGTGGTTAGGACTTGTTTTTTTGTTTGTTTGTTTGTTTGTTGGTTTTTGGTTTTTTTTGTTTTGTTTTTTAATATACTGGTTACTCAAAACCATGTCAATTCCATAATATTGCAAATTGCTGTTGATGTTATATTGGGACTCTTAATTGACAGTGAGGATATTATACCAGCTCTGACTTCGGACCAGAAATGGTCTCCCCAAGAAACTGTTCAACCCATCTGGACAATAAGTAGCTGGACTCTATGTTTGGTATATGTTTGCAAGGAAAGAATCTTGATTGAATTTGAACTGTAATGCTGCACCAAGGTGGAGGAATCCACCAGGGCGGAGGGGAGGGGGAAAGGTGGTGGGATTCCCAGAGCCTATTAAACTGTCACATACTGCTAAATATTAATAAAAATTTAAAAAAATTATTTATTTTTATTGGGAAGTCAGATATACAGAGAAGAACAGAGAAGAAAAGGAAGATACTCCATACACTTATTCACTCACTAAGTGGCCACAATGCCTGGAGCTCAGCCGATCTGAAGTAAGGAGCCAGGAGCTTCTGCTAAACCTTCCACAGGGGTGTAGGGTCCCAAGTCCTTGGGCTGTCCTCAATAGCCCTCCGGGCCACAGTCAGGAAGATGGATGGGAAGTGGGGCTACCAGTACTGGAACCTGTGCCCGTATGGGATCCTGGCAGGTGCAAGGCAAGGACTTTTGCTGCTAGGTTACTGCGCTACAAATTTTTACGAAAACAATTGATGACACTTTGTAACTTAACCACACTCTCCCCATCCATGCATACACAGGAAGCCTCTGTTCTTTTAGCCCCCTCCGCTCCATCTGTAGTAAGCACTGCACTGTTTCCTAGGAATGCAAATATGGCAGCATGCAGGGAGCTAGTTCGCAAGGGAGTCCTGTGCAGAGTTTGTGAAAAGTTTAGGTGCATGAAAACTCCCTGATTCATCACTTTTCCTTCTCAAATCAGCCAATACAAGTCTAGTACAGATTGAGTAATTGGATGGAGGATAGATCTGTCTGTGCTCTTCATTTTCACTTCCATAAAATCAAGTCAAATATTTCTTGTAATATGTTTTCAGCGATGGTACGGCACAGAATTACCAACCATTGAGTGACGGTCTCCATTCTCCTTCCACATTTAGTCTAAGGTTGCCTCCTCAACCTCCATCTGATGTGTCTCACCACAATACCACCCTTTTAATGGAGAGCGTGAAAGCCTATTCAGGAAGCTTTAAACTCTGCCATCTATTATTTCAACTCTTGCTGCCTCTCAGAGCCTGGCACCCTTCTGCTAAGACTCCTTTTTGCACATATCATCTGCTAGAGTTAACTTGACCTATTCCTTTTTCCAGTCTTTCTGAGTGTGCAAAGCTCCTATAAAAAATTTCTAAGTCAGAACAGCAGACTAGTAATGAAAGGAACAGTGGGATACAGGCTGTGACTGGAGGGAGTATTGAGAGGAACCCCAAGTATGCTGGTAAGACACGCTCTCATTACCTACTTAATTTACATGGAAACCTTGGGTTTAAAAATTGAGAAAGGACGAGTTGTTACAAAACTGTTGGCACAGAGAGAAAAAAGATGGCCCACCTGGGAGGACGGGCATAGAAAGGGAAGTGCTGAAAGAGAGACAGGGCGCGGCTGGAGAGAGATCTGCTGACCAAAGAACCACAGGAAGGAGTGCCAGAAGCTCCCTGGACATCGAGCATCCAAGAAGAAACACATAACTCAGAAGAAATCCAGAGAAGGAACGCAGGAAACACAAAGACCCGGTTAAAACATGTGAGTCATCCCGGGAAAGGGGCGCATCAGCGGGAAGCCCAGAGGACCCAGGGCAGCCGGAGACAGTGGGATCAGTTGCCTTTTGTGAAGGCCCCTACCAGCAGCAGCGGCCCCTCCCCTCTTGGCGGAACTTCCAGCAACCAAAGCTGTGAGACTGCTTGGCGCTCCGAGCAACACGGGCCCCCGTGGCACTAGCACCAGTGACGCCTGGACGCACAGGAACCCAGAGAGGTGGAGTGCGCCAGGGGTGAAAAAAAGCCCCTCGATTTTTGGGCTTTTCGCTCCCTGAGAGAACCATACTGAGACTGACCCTGCTCAGTGTCCCCTCTCCCCCAGAATTCTCCCAGTCTGAGGCTGTGCGAGAACTGAACACTCCAACTTGTGTGGGAGCCGGGGCGTAGAGCTCCTGCTGGTCCCCCAGTGGTGCAGCGCAGGAGACTTGCGCAGCTTAACTTTCTCTACAGTCTCGGGGTGTTGCCCCACTGAGGACTTTCGTCTCCGCGGGGGCCTCTGCTGTTCGGGGCTTGGGATCCCCAACCCCGAGCTGTGTTGGAGATTTCCATGGGCCTCAATGCCGGACTCTGTTCTCCGGATTTCCCACTCAAAAGTGCTGCTCCGGAATTCCCACTCAGAAGTGCTACTCCTCTGAGAGGTACTGCACCACCTCCCGCCACCTCAGGCAGGCTTTTCTGGGCGGAATCCTGCTGGGAGAATGTGTCTGGCCTATTCTGCTGAGCCGGCTCTGGTTTGGCCTTTCCTGCTGGGCCCAGCAGGGGATTCTGCCTGAGAGAAGCTACTTTCTCAGTTGCACTTTCTCAATGGTGGAAGTAGAGCCCTGGAGGGCACAGGGCTCTGGAGGGTACACAGCCGTGCCCCCTACTGGTTTGCTCTTCTGCCCAGGTTGTGGGTTTCTGCCAAGTGTCGCCCGGCCTCTGGAGCTCAGACTGAGCCCAGCGGTAGGATCCACTGGATTCTGTAGCAGCCGTTCCACTGTTCGGAGCTGGTGTGGGGATTTCCGAGCCCCAGTCCCATGGTGCCGCTGTGGCTCCCTCTGCACTCTCTGGGAGCTGCTGAGCAGTTGGGAGGCAGGCTTCAGGGGATTGAGGGCAAAGGCTGTGGACAAACAAGTCAGACGCTAAAATCCCAAAACAACAGGAGGCAAAACACAATGAGGAGAAGTATCAGAAAAAGCAATGACCCAGAAGAAAGATCAAGCACTCCCTCCCAACACAACCAAAAACTAATCTCAATATCTGAGATGCAAGATGAAGACATAGAGGAAATACCAGATAGGGAATTTAAGAAACTAGTGACGAAATTCATCAGAGACAGTGAGAAGCGCTGGGAAGAGTCCAAGGTATTCGAAAACCATGTCACTGCAGAAATAAATCAAATAAAAAAGGGAATCCTCGATATACAGCACAAAATTGAAAGCCTAACCAACAGAATGAACACAGCAGAGGACAGAATATCAGAATTGGAAGACAATCAGAATGAAAGGCAGCAGCTCATCAAACAGTTGGAGACAAATCTAGAGAAAGCCAATAGGTCCATACAGGAAATGAAAGACAACCTCAAAAAATCAAATATTAGAATAATAGGCCTTCCCGAAGGAGTGGAAAAGGAGACAGGCTTGCAATGGGTGCTCAATGAGATAATACAGGAGAACTTCCAGAACACTGGAAATATAAATCCAGCACAAATCCAGGAAGGACAAAGAACCCCCAGCAGGCTCGATCCAAACAGATCGTCACCCAGACATGTGGTCCTCAAGCTGCCTTCAAGTGAATACAAGGAAACTATTCTAATACAAGTAAGAAAAAAGGACAAGATTACTTTCAGAGGAAGGCAAATCAGGATTATAGCTGACCTATCAGAAGAAACGCTCCAAGCAAGGAGAGAATGGGGTAAAATCTATCAAATCCTGAAACAAAACAACTGCCAACCAAGAATAATGTACCCAGCAAAGCTCTCATTTGTATTTGAGAATGAAATCAAATACTTCAACAGTAAAGAGAAACTCGAAGAATACACCAACACGAAACCAGCTCTGGAAAATCTCCTCAGGAAGGTGCTAAACCCAGAAAAAAAAATGAAAACCAAAATCAAAGATGGCAAATGGGAAGACCTCCCCACTAAAATCCATACAAGGAAAGTCAACCAATCAGAAACTCTAATAGTCACGAATACATACTTGCACACCTACCCACACTCATGGCAGCCCAAAATCACAACCTCTCAATATTGTCTCTAAACACAAATGGCCTAAACTCACCAATCAAAAGACATAGATTAACAGAATGGATCACCAAACAGCACCCAACTAGCTGTTGCCTACAAGAGACACATCTAACCAGAAAAGCCTCTAAGACATTCAAAGTGAAGGGATGGAAAAAGACATTTCATGCCAATGGACAAGAAAAAAAGGCTGGTGTAGCTATCCTAATTTCAGATGACCTAGACTTCAAGCTTACAGAAATCAAAAAGGACAGAGAAGGACATTATATATTGGTGAAGGGATTGATCCATCAGGAAGTAATTACAATCGTGAACATATATGCACTTAATACCAAAGCACCTAGCTACGTGAAGCAATTACTTACAGACTTAAGGGGAGACATAGATATACACACAATAATAGTGGGCGATCTTAACACTCCGCTAACAACTATAGACAGATCAACAAAACAAAAACTCAACAAAGAAACAACAGAGCTAATGCAAACATTAGAACAACTAGACTTGGTAGACATTTATAGAACTTTTTATCCTAAGACCACAGATTATACATTTTTTTCAGCAGTGCATGGCACCTTCTCCAGGATCGACCACATGATAGGACACAAAGCAAACCTAAATAACTTCAAAAAGATAGGAATCATACCATGTACCCTCTCAGACCACCACGGAATGAAATTGGAAATCAGCAATTCAAAATGCCCAAGGAAATACAGAAACTCTTGGAGGTTGAAAAATATGCTATTGAATGAACAATGGGTCAGGGAAGAAATTAAAGATGAGATCAAAAAATTTATGGAAACCAATGAAAACTCTGACACAACATTCCAAAACTTGGGGGACACTGCCAAAGCAGTGCTACGGGGCAAATTCATCGCAATTGGAGCTCATGTCAAGGCCCAAGAGAGGCGACAAATACAGGAACTAAACACACACCTCCAGGAATTGGAAAAGCAGCAGCAGATGAGCCCCACACACAACAGGAAACAAGAAATCATCAAAACAAGTGAGGGAATCAACCAGATAGAAATAAAAAAAAAAATACACAAAATCAATGAATCAAAAAGCTGGTTTTTTGAAAAGATAAACAAAATAGATACCCCACTGGCCTGACCGACAAAGAAAAAACAAGAGAAAGCAAGAATTAACAGCATCAAAGATGAAAAAGGCAACATAACAACAGATATTACAACCATTAAGAACATAATCAGAAATTACTACAAAGCACTATACTCCAACAAATCAGAAGACCACCAAGAAATGAAAAGTTCTTAGACTCACACAACCTGCCAAAACAGCCCAGAGGCAACAAACGACCTGAACAAACCCATAACTGAAGCAGAGATTGAATCAGTGATTAAAGTCCTCCCAACAAAGAAAAGCCCAGGTCCAGATGGCTTCACTACAGAATTCTACAAAACATTCCGCACAGAACTAACCCCAATCCTCTACAAACTCTTCAATACAATAGAAAAGGAAGCAACCCTTCCAAACTCATTCTATGAAGCCAACATTACCTTAATCCCAAAACCGGACAGAGATCCTACAGAGAAAGTAAACTATAGACCTATCTCTATGATGAACATTGATGCTAAGATACTCAACAAAATCCTAGCCAACAGAATTCAAAAAATCATCTGACACATCATTCATCCGGATCAAGTAGGATTCATCCCTGGAATGCAGGGGTGGTTCAACATAAGGAAATCCATAAAAGTGATACACCACATCCAAAAACTGAAAAACAAGAATCACATGATAGTATCAATAGACGCAGAAAAAGCTTTCGACAAAGTCCATCACCACTTCCTGCTAAAAACCCTAACCAAGGTAGGCATAGATGGAAAAATCCACAACATAATCAAAGCAATATATGAAAAACCCAACGCCAGCATCATACTGAATGGAGAAAAACTGAAACCCTTCCCACTAACATCTGGAACAAGACAGGGATGTCTGCTTTCTCCACTGCTATTCAACATAGTCCTCCTAGAGGTACTTGCTGAGGCCATAAGACAAGAAAAAAAAAATCAAAGGAATCCAAATTGGAAATGAAGAAGTCAAGCTTTCACTATATGCAGATGACATGATTCTTTATATGGAAGAGCCAAGAGGCTCAACACAAAGACTCCTAGAACTCATACGAGAGTTTGGTAGAGTGGCAGGGTACAAAATTAATGAACAAAAATCAACAGCCATAGCATATGCAAACAGCCCCAAGTTGGAAAAAGATCTAACCAGCAAAATACCATTCAAAATAACAGAGAAAAGTATGAAGTATCTGGGAACTAACCTAACCAAAAATATAGGAGACCTATTTGAGGAAAACTACAAACCACTTAAAAAAGAAATTGAAGAAGACCTCAAGAGATGGAGTAACATCCCATGCTCCTGGATAGGTAAAATCAATATCATTAAAATGTCTATATTGCCAAAAGCAATATATACATTCAACGCAATTCCAATCAAATTGCCCAAAACATTCTTCATGGAACTGGAAACAATGATCCAAAGGTTCATCTGGAAACACAAAAAACCACGAATAGCCAGAACCATCCTGAAGAACAGGAAGTTAGTAGTGGGAATCACAGTTCCAGATCTCTGGACATACTATAGGGCAGTGGTTATCAAAACAGCCTGGTACTGGCACAAAGATAGAGAGGAAGATCAATGGAGCAGAATAGAAACACCAGACGGGAACCCACACAGATACAGTCAATTAATTTTTGGCAAAAAGACAGACAACAATCCAAGCAAATGGAAAGGTCTGTTCAATAAATGCTGTTGGGACAATTGGTTGATAGCCTGCAGAAACAAAAAGATAGGCCCACATCTCTCACCATACACTAAGATCAAATCTAAATGGATAAAAGACCTAAACCTACATCCAGAAACCTTCAAACTTTTGGAAGAAAATGTTGGAAACACACTGCAACATTTAGGAGTAGGCCCTCACTTCCTAAAAAAGACTCCAAAAGCAGTAGAAATCAAGACCAAAATAAACAAGTGGGACCTCATCAAACTAAGAAGCTTCTGTACAGCTAGAGAAACAATCAACAAAGTAAAAAAGCAACCCACAGAATGGGAGAAGATCTTCGCGCACGACATAGGTGACAGAGGGCTAATTTCCAGAATATACAAAGAACTGCAAAACAACCAAAATGTCAAAACAAACAAGCCACTCAAGAAATGGGCATGGGAAATGGGCAGACATTTCACAAAGGAACAAACCCAAATGGCAAACAAGCATATGAAAAAATGCTCAAGTTCCCTGGCAATAAGGGAAATCCAAATGAAGACAACAATGAGGTACCACCTAACTCCAGTAAGGATGGAACACATACATAATGCCACCAACACTTGTTGGCGAGGATGTGGGGAAAAGGGAACCCTTCTCCACTGCTGCTGGGACTGAAGACTGGTACAGCCTCTATGGGAATCAGTTTGGCGAATACTCAAGCAACTGAAAATCAACATACCATATGATCCAGCAATAGCACTCCTAGGGATATATCCAAAATATCTCCTACACAAGAAACCAACAGGCACACCTATGTTCATAACAGCACAATCTGCAATCACAAAAACCTGGAAGCAACCAAAATGCCCATCAATAGAAGACTGGATAAGGAAGCTATGGTTCATCTACTCCATGGAATACTACTCAGCTATTAAAAAAAAAAAAACGAAATGCATTTCTTTGTGGACAAATGGGCCCGACTGGAATCCATCATGCTAAGAGAAATGAACCAATCCCAAAAGGTTAAATACCACAGGTTTGCCTTAATTTGAGATGAAAAGATGACAACCTGGAAGATAGTACCTGTATATTGTAATATTATTGCAATCTCTAACAACCTGTATCCAATGCAATAAGATAATGCGATATAATCTATAAACCAACAATTAATGTCAGAATACTTAAGATCTACATCGAAAAACTGTAAAACCTACTATACCCTCAATATGCTATGTTAATCCGTAATGGGGGGGGGAGTGCAGGGAAGCCTTTCAAGACCATAAAAAGAGTGAGGAAAAAGTACAATATGGCCTATCAAGATCAAATCTGGTAATTCATAGACAACAGACTCAAAGCGGCACTAAACAATAGTAAATCTACTATACCAATGCATGAGGGGGGAATCGGGTGCGATCCTGACAACCTCTTAACAGGAGGTCATGTGCGTGGAGCAGGGGGGCACTCCAGGGTGGAGCAGGTGGCAAGGAGAAAGCAGGGATCCCAACCATGAAGACTCCCAGACCTTCACCACAAACTATTAATACGAGCAACAAGGACTATATCCCAACTGCCAAGGAGGCCACAGGGAATTGGATGCCCTCAGAGGCCGAGTACTCTGAGGTCACCCACCCCCAACTGGAGCTTCCGCAGGGGATGGAAGAAATCCAAACACTACCGTGCAGAAACTAACGTCATCGGAAAGACAACCAGAAGCCATGAGTGGTCTGCAGAAACAGAAGAACAACAAACGTCCTTCGGGACTAGGGAGGAGAGCTTTCTCTGGTCTGAACCTGGCTCCACCTCTGGACCCCCACCCTCCCTTGCAATGACCATCAGGATGGCTCCGAAAACCCCTCATAGCAAACAATCATACAAACTAAAAAAACTAAAATAATTAGACAAACAACAGAAAGTAGAGCTTGGAATCTGACAGGAAAGAGCTGGTGTGGATTGGCTCATGCCTCGCTGGGTGGGACACGAAGATTAGTCACTCCTCACCATGGTGTTGGGGATTTTCCTGCACACCCCCCCAAAAAATGTTCTGCACCTTAATTGTTGACAAATGTCTTGTTAGAGTTACAAGCCAGTATAGATTGTCCTAAAATCTGCCAAGATCAGCAAAATTATACTTCAACACAACAAATGGCTAAATACTAAAATGAAATAGACACGAGACAGCTGAATAGTACTTTATAGCCATTTTAAGGTATACAGCAGCCGGTCCTGTATACAAACTAAAATTGAAATGTCAATGAGCAAATCATAGGTTGTGGTTAAGAACTTGTTTTTTTTTTTTTTTTTTTTTTAACATACTGGTTACGCAAAACCATGTCAATTCCATAATGTTTTAAATTGCTGTTGATGTTATATTGGGACTCTTAATTGACTGGGATGATATTCTACCAGCTGTAAATTCGGACCAGAAATGGTCTCTCCAAAAAGCTGTTCAACCCATCTGGACAATAAGTAGCTGGACTCTATGCTTGGTATACGTTTGCAAGGAAAGAATCTTGATTGAATTTGAACTGTAATACTGCATCAAGTGAAGGAATCCACCAGGGGGAGGGGCGTGGGGTGGCGTGGGGGGATTCCCAGAGCTTATGAAACTGTCACGTAATGCAAATAATTAATAAAAAAAAACTGTTGGCACTTTTCATTTCTTAGCCTGTGTGTGTGTGTGTGTGCGCGCATGTGTGTTTGAAAAGTCCATCTTTTCTTTTACGTTTGTAATTCTATGTCCTAAAGCCACAGGAACAAAGCATGCATGAAAGCACTAGTGTAATAGCAGACTATTCATATTAATAGTTTGCAGTTTTGATGGGGAATTGTTGAAATTCAAAGTAGGGCCTTCAAATATCATCATCTTGGTCAATTCTTAGTGCTGCTTTTCTTACTTTGCCCCTAACAAACTAGCCACGTCATTCTTTGTGTCTTCACCCCTGGTACCTGGAAAAGTCTGCTTTTCTGTCAGTTGCAACATCTACATTCTTTTGTAAATTTCAAATCCCTTTCTTTTCCATTGTTGTTTAATTGATTTAGGATGTACAGTGTCATCTATTTCTTAATGCTTTGACCTTCAGTATTATATAATTATATTCAAACTGTTGGGTAGAAGTAGGTCAAATATTTCATAAATCAGTGACTTTAATAAAATATTTGGTTTGTGTGCACTCACACATGCAGACATGGGGATTCTCTTCCTAGAAACTCTTCACAGCTGTTAGGGAGAAGTTAAGTTGCAAATATGCTTTAACAGAATATGACCGTAGGAGATCAGAGTCGGTCATCCCATAACATGACGCTTTGGCGTAAAGGTCATTTGGAGCTCACTGTGTTGATAAAGAGTAGACATAGGAGAAGCCATGAAAATACAGTATAGACTGCTATTTCATAAACAGCACATCACATGTACAGAGGCAATCCTGCTTTGCAAGGTGTCTCTCTCTCTCTCTCTCTCTCTCCGCCCCAGAATGAGAAGGCTGGCTGTCGCATTAGGAACTCCACACTGGCTAACACACTGGCAATTCTGCATGAGCCACCTCGCCCCGATTGGCTGTGCTATCCAAAGCACTCTTCCTTTTGTCTTCTATTACTGTGTTCTCCACATTCTTTAAGATATCTCCAAATGTTCTACAGGCACACACACACACCAACTATACAATGCCCTTAATTTCTCCCAAGCATATTTCTAGCTTTACACTTGTCTCACTGAGCTCAAAACTGTGGGCATAAAGTGAGGAAACCTCACTTAGAATTGAAGCCATTTCCCTGGCTGTCATAGCATTAAAAATATATTGAGTCTCACCAGCAACTGGGGAAAGGCAAGGGCTGATTAACAAAAGGTGCCACTTCAGCTTCTCAACTTGACAGCTTTAAACAAAGCATCCATAGCTGATGATAGCAAGAGGCTATGTGCACTTTAATGTGGGGTCATATTTGATAGGTAATCTGTAGATACCCCTCAGCTAGTAACAACTTCATGCAACAACTCCCACAGAATGCATGTATATGTGCAAAAATATATTTATGGGGCCCGACGGCGTGGCCTAGCAGCTAAAGTCCTCGCCTTGAAAGCCCCGTGATCCCATATGGGCACCGGTTCTAATCCCGGCAGCTCCACTTCCCATCCAGCTCCCTGCTTGTGGCCTGGGAAAGCAGTTGAGGACGGCCCAAAGCTTTGGGACCCTGCACCCATGTGGGAGACCTGGAAGAGGTTCCTGGTTCCCAGCATCGGATTGGCACGTACCGGCCCGTTGCGGCTCACTTGGGGAGTCAAACATCGGATGGAAGATCTTCCTCTTTGTCTCTCCTCCTCTCTGTATATCCGGCTTTCCAATAACAATAAAATCTTATTAAAAAATATATATTTATGACAAAATATGTTGCAGGGTAGTCAGTCTTGTCCAAAAAAAAAAAAAAAAAAAAAACAAGCAATGATGTGTCTGGATGTTCATCAGTGAAAGAATGCTTAAATAAGTCACAATACATCTGTCTTGGACCGGTTTGGTCTGTTTTAACAAAATACAGCCTGGATCATTTATGGAGAACAGAAATATGTTCCTTATGGTGTCTGAGGCAGAAAGAGTCCAAGATGAAGGTGCTGAGTCTGTGTGAAGGAAGGCAGATGGAAGGCAAAGGGAGGGTTAGAAGAGCGAGGGTCTACAATACACAAGTTTCTTCTACAGGGAACAGCAGCCCATGAGAGTGGATGCCCTGTCCCCCAGACACTTCGCATCAGGAACATCCTCCCAATATTGCTGTGTTGGGGTTTCCATTTGTAACACATGAATTTGGAATGACATATTAAAACTACAACAGCACCAGAAAAGCAACACTATGTGATCCACAGAGATAATGAAATGGTCTTTTATGCTATTAAGCAACACTCAAGCAAAAGAACATTATCTAGAGTCATCTAGGCTTATGTTTGTGTGAGTGTGTGCTTCTAAAAGGTGGCTGCTCAACATTTTATTATTATCAAGTATAAATAATAATATCCTAACCTAGGTTTTAAGTGGAAGGTGCAATGGAGATGTTTTTGTTTGAATTCATAAAACTAATAAAATTATGGAGAAAAAAGTCTTAAGTTTGTATGACTGAGTCTATTAAGTGCATGACGGTTAGAGATACTTTACCTTTAAACCTTTAATAAAAGCATCCAAATAATCATGTGCTTATAGCCTTGGGAAGCGAATCTAATATCTTAGTCCAAGTGTGGTTTAAAACAATGCTCAGTGGGGCCCGGCGCCGTGGCCTAGCGGCTAAAGTCCTCACCTTGAAAGCCCCAGAATCCCATATGGGCACCGGTTCTAATCCCGGCAGCTCCACTTCCCATCCAGCTCCCTGCTTGTGGCCTGGGAAAGCAGTCGAGGATGGCCCAGAGCTTTGGGACACTGCACCCGCGTGGGAGACCCGGAAGAGGTTCCTGGTTCCCGGGATTGGATCGACGCGCACTGGCCCGTTGCAGCTCACTTGGGGAGTGAATCATCGGACGGAAGATCTTCCTCTCTGTCTCTCCTCATCTGTGTATATCTGGCTGTAATAAAATGAATAAATCTTTAAAAAAAAAATAAAACAATGCTCAGTGGCCATTAATCTACCAGAAAAAAGAAAAGATTCTAAAGCAAGGCATGAGCTGCCAGCTTTGATTCCCAATTTGCTGGGATGCTTACTTCTACTCCTAACTTCCCCATGTGTAAAGCTGTGCCTGAGGTTCAGATATAACTCCAGGGATCCTGGGCAAGTTTACCCATTCAGTATTCTTCTCCCCAGGGGGTTCTTAGCTGGCACAGGCACCCCATGAGTGACATAGCTGCATCACTGTGTT